>NC_137897.1:49864603-50432103 GCF_963455335.1 Martes martes
GTAGGGCTTCCTTAGGGATAGAGGCTTAGGCAATAGGTTAGACATCAGGGGATGGCTCATAGTGTTGCTGTCTTTCAATATCTAGCCTCTAATCTTGTCATCCAGCCACACCAGGTTGTTTTGGTTTTGAGAAGCAGCACCGTTTTCCTCTGTGTTCTCTACTGATTCCTTAGGTAGGAGACTGGTCAGGGAAATCTATGGCGCCCTCTGAACATTGGTTCGCGGAGGTTACTTGCAGAGTCGGGTGTGACGATAGGGTTCCTCTCTGAGCTATGGTAGATTTTATCCTATAGCAGTGTGGAGAGATGCCCTGAGGCCTGAGTGGAGGGTGACCTTTGGTTGAAGCTCAGGATTAAGGTTTGTACTCAAGGCCTAGGGCCACTGTGGCCTTCGGGGCCCAGTTTTCACCAAAATCAAGCTGTGAGCTCTAGTTTGCTGGGTCGTCCATGGCATGGTTAACTTTTTCATTCTTGGAACATTTGTCTGTCACCAGGCTCATGTCCTTTTTGTCTGTTGTTCCTCTGTCTTTAGCATCCAGGTCAAGGAACAGCAATGGCCATGCCTGTGGTTAGGGTGAGAAACAGGGTGTAGGGTGATGGTACATGCCCTATCCAGGCATGTGTGGAGAAGTACTCTGATGTATGAGTCGAATGTTGGCATTCTTTGGGAGCAGCGGTCTTTTCATTTGTCCTCCAGGGAGAAGCTCTTAGTGTTCCTGAGGTTTAAGGTCTTCACTAGAGTCATAGTTTTCCAGCAGCACCCAGGGGCATTCCCCTCACACAGTTTCAAATGACTTCTTTCTGGCCAGGTTATCCTGAGAGAGACCAGCTCTCCAAATTCCACTGGAACCTTGCACTCCCGGCTCGTGTCCAAGCAGGGCCACGTCCAGGCCAGTGTTCGGGTTAGAGTCCTGCAGACCTTAGAGGCCTATGAGATGGTAGTCCAGAGTCCTACCTGAGTGCTGAGTGCAGGGCTGGCATTCGCCCAAGGACCACTTCTGCCATTAGGGCCTTGTAGTTGTTGGCGGGGGGAGGTCAGGGAACATCACAACATTGCTGAATTTCGTGTTTGGGGCTCAAGTCCAGTGGTCCAGCAACACCTCGGGGTTGAAGTCACAAGACTTCCATCTCTATTTCTGATTGTGTCTAGTTTTGGTCAGGAACCCCAAATCCTTTCTACCCTCAGAACTAGGGTTTAGGCACAGGTAGTTTTCCAGACACAGAGAGGGTAAGGTTACAATCCAAGAGATGGATGGAGTCTATCCAATACTATTGTGGAGAAATTGTCTGAGGCCTGAGTTGAGGGCACACCAGCTTTAGGGTGCAGCTCAGGGTTGATGTTGAGAGGAGCTCAGTTGAGTTTTGGGTTCTCCACAGCGCTATGTCTTAGACGTAGGTTTAAGGCTGTTTCCCTGTGCTTCCTCCACACCTCCATAAGAAAGGCTTTTATCTCTATGAAACACGATGTGAGTGGAAAGATTCAACCAAGCTAAAAGATGGCTTTGCTCTCTCCACTGTTGTTTCTTAGAGGGGAAAATATGGCACATTTTAAGCATCTACACTCCTTCTGAAACACAGTTATTTTGAGGAAAGAAGAGGTTAGGTGAAAGATATGTTTTCCATGGACTTTTTTCTCAGAGCGAATGGTCTGTCACTGTCCTTATGCTTCCAGCCTTTTGATGGGCTTCCTTCCTCGAGAAGGATGTTGGTCCAGGGTCTTCGTCTCAGCACTTCCATATTTTAGAGTTCACTTGAGGTTGCTTTCCTTCGGCTTTGACGCATACCTGTGTACATGGTGCTATCTTTATGAGACAGGATGTCAGCTGTAAATGCACTGTGTATAGGCTGGTTCCTTAGAGCTAAGGGCTGGACACTTGAATTATGCTGTCACGCACAGTTTTGAGATGCGCCTAGTTACAGGAAACTATAGATGACTTCAAAAGTGTATTCTCTGCAGACTTGGTCTTCAGAGTTATGTGCATTGAGCTTTTCTTTATGGCCCACACACACACTCTTTGGGCCACGCTTCTGTCTTCTGGAAGATACAGGGAAGTTGACGTTTGTGTCCAGTGCTGTTGTTTCGAGTGAATGTATGGTACTTTCCTTAAATGTCAGCACATATCCCTGAAAACGCTTCTCTCTTCATGATCCAAATGTTGGATGGTGTGTTCTCCACACACTTGCTTCTCAGACTTCAGAATATGGCACTTTCCTTACGCTTTCACCTCCGTTTTAAAACACACTTCCATCTTTGTGTCAGAAGATGTTCGTTGAAAGAAGGTTTCACCACAGTGCTTCCTAGAGCTGACTGCACAGTCCTTTCTGTCTCTTGTCACACACACTTTTAAAAATGCTCCCATCTTCAGAAAGAGCATGTGACATGTAAGACGAAATGGATGACTTCCTGGAATCTTTTAAACAACCAAGACTGAAGTGTGAAGAGGTAGAACATTGGAACTGACCAAGAGCCCCGCAAGGAAATTGGAGCATTAATCCTAAACCGCCCCAAGAACAAGTGTCTGGGGGCAGGTGTCTCCTCAGTGGAATTATACTAACTGTGTAGAAGAGGAAATAATAGCCATTCTACTGATCTGTTTCAAAAGAGAGAGACATGGGATGAACACTGACAAACTTGTTTTTAGGAGGCCAGCCTTACCTTGATCCCCCAATAATGGTTGGATCTCCTCTGATGTCAGTGTTGAGACTGGCCCTGAGGTCTTCATTGAGGAGCAGCATTAGGATGAGCAGCTGGTTTCCCTTGTGGCCTCTGAGAGACGTTCCTAGGTTTCCCCAGGCGTCGAGTCATCACAAGAACCATGTTCTCCAGCAACATCCCCTGTGTTTGCACGTTGTACTGTTTAGGATGTCAGGGTTCTTTCCTGATTGGCCTGGCAGGGCCCAGCTGTGAAAAGTCCATTGGAGCCTTGGAACTAGGTTTCAGGTCCTGGCATGGCAATATCCAGGGCCAGAGTTTGGGTTAGATTCTGAAGATGGGAGGGTCCTGTGCTATGGCCGTGTAGAGTATGTCTCGAGGCCTGAGTGCAGGGCTGGCTGCAGGGAAAGAAGCTCAGACATCGGTTTGTAAATCATAGGGAGGCTCACAACGTTGCTGAGTTTCAAGACTGCTCGAATCCTGGTGGTGGCTGGTTTGAAAAATGGCACGGCTTCCCTTTATTTTCTGGACTGGTTCATTTGGCATTTGACAGGGCAGGGAAATCCATGCCCCCCCCCCCAACTCAGATTCAGGTGAGGTAAGTTGCACAGCCAGGGCTAAGGATAGGGTTCCTCCCTAGGCGATGGTAGGAATCTATCCAACGGCAGTGTGGAGAGCTGCCCTGAGGCCTGAGTGGAAGGGGAGCTTTTGCGTGAAGCTCAGGATTAGGGTTTGGTCTCAGGACGAGGCATATTATGGTATTGAGGTCCTTGTTTTCACCAGAATGTGCTCTGAGCTCTATCTGAGTGTTTGCCTGTGGCATGACTAGCTTCTGCATTCTTGGGGTATTTGTCCAGCGCCAATCTTGTGTCTTTTATGTCCATTGTTCCTCAGACTTAGCATTTGGGCCCAGGGAGAGCTGTGGCCATGGCTGGGCTTTGGTTGAAAATTGGGAAGATGGTAAGCACCTATTCCAAGGTGGTGTGGAGAAGCACCCTGAGTGCTGAGTTGAGGGTTGGCATTAGGGTAAGCCACTGTCTTCCCATTTGGCCTCAAAGGAGATGCTTCTAGTGTTCCTGAAGTTTATGGTCTTCACTAGAATTGGGGTCTTTCAGTAACATCCCTGGGGCTTTCCCTTCACACAGTTGCAAATGTCTTCATTCTTTCTAGGTTAGCCTGGTGTAAACCAGCTGTCCAAAGTCCACTGGAACCTTGCAACTAGGGTTTGGGTCAGGACAGGGCCACATCCAGGGCTAGGGTTCAGGTTAGAGTCGAAGGGATGACAGTCCAGAGTCCTATCCTGAGTGTTAAGTGCAAGGCTGGCATTCACATGAGGTCTGATTCTCATGTTTGTGCCTCGTGGTTGGGGGGTTTTGGAGAAGGTCACAACGTTGCCGAGTTTCAGGTTTGGGGCTCGAATCCTGTGGTCCAGAAACACCTTGAGTTGCAAGTGGCACAGTTTCCTTCTGTGTTCCTGACTGATTTTTCTAACATTGGTCAGGGGCCCCAAATCCTTTCCACCCTCAGAACAAGGGTTTCAGGCACAGGAAGTTACACAAACACAGAGAGGCGTAGGGTTACTCCCCTGGAGATGGTAAGGGTCTACCCAATGCTAGTGTGGAGACCTCTGGGGCCTGAGTTGAGGGTGAGCTTTAGTGTGAGGCTCAGGGTTGGGGTTTAGAAGAGCTTAGTTGTATTTCAGTTTCTTGACAAGGTTTTGTTTTACACTTAATTATATGGCCATTTCCTTTGCTTCCATACATACATAGGAAATGTTTTTGTCTTCATGAAACACAATAGGAGTGGAAAGATGCAGCCTATGTACCTTGACTTGTTTCTCAAAGTCAGGTCTATGGCACTTTCCTCATGTTCTCACATGCCCTTTTGAAAATGCTTTCATCTTCAGGAAAGAAGATGGAATCTGGAAGACAGGTCCTCTCCAGGGTTGTTTCTTAGAGGTAAGTATGTGGCACTTTCCTTAACCATCCACACTCCTTTCAAAACACACCTATATTCAGGTAAAAAGAGTTTACTTGAAAGATACATTTCCCACAGACTTGTTCCTCAGAGGTAAGGGTTTCACAATGTCCTTATGCTTTCACACTTTGGAGGAGTTTCCTTCTTTGAGAAAGATGGTGGTTGAAGGACTATTTCTCAGCACTCTCCTATCTTAGACTTCACTTTAGGTCACTTTCCTAGCTTCTACACATACCTGTGTACACTGTGCTGTTTTCATGAAACAGGATGCCAGTTGAAAATGCATTCTTCACAGGCTGGATCCTCAGAGGTAAGTATAGGACACTTGGATCATGTTTTTGTGCACAGTTTTGAGAATGCTCCTAGCTTCAGAAATAGCACTTCCATGAGCTTTATCACAAATATTTGAAAACGCTTCTATCTTCATGAGTCAAGATGTTGGTTGGAAGTTTCATTCTCCACAGACTTGTTTCTTAGAGTTTAGATTATGGCACTTTTCTTTCACATGGTTTTGAAAACACTTCCATCTTCAAGGTCAGAAGATGTTAGTTGAAAAATGGTTTCTCCACAATGTTTCTTAGAGCTGAGTGTATGGCACATTCAAATATTCAGGAAAGAGTGTAAGGCGACAGGGAAGAATTATTGCAACCTTTTAAACTACCAAGATTGATTCATGAAGAAAAAATTTTCTCCAAAACAAAGAAAACAGTCAACAAAATAGAGACAATGTACACAATGGTAGAAGATATTTACAAATGACACCGCAAATGATAATTAGCTGAATGCCAAGATCTACAGGGAACTTCTCAAACTCCACACCCAGAAAAAAAAATCAAGTCCAAAAATGGGTGAAGAAATGAGCAGAGACTTCTCCAAGGAAGACATACAACAAATGGCTAACAGACATGTGAAAAATATTCATCATCATTAGCCATCAGGGAAATTCAAATTGAAACCACATTGAGATACCACCTACACCAGTTAGAATGGTAAAAATCAACAAGACAGTAAAAAACAAGTGTTATAGAGGGTGTTGAGAAAGCTGAACCCTCTTACAATGTTGGTTGGAATGCAACTTGGTACCGCCACTGTGGAAAACAGTGTGGAGTTTCTTCAAAAAATTAAAAACTGTGCTACCCTATGACCTGGCAATTGCACTGTTGGGTATTTACCACAAAGATACAGATGTAGTGAAAGGAAGGTCCATATGCACCCCCGTGTTCATAGCAGCAATATCTGCAATAGCCCAAGTATGGAATGGGCTGAGATGTCCTTCAACAAACAAATGAGTAAAGAAGATGTTGTCCATTATACAAAGAAATATTATTCAGCCATCAGAAATGATGAATACCCAACTTTTGCATCCACATCGAAGGGACTGGAAGAGATTATGCTGAGTGAAATAAATCAAGCAGAGAAAGTCAATTATCATGTGGTTTCAGTTACTTATGGAACAAAGGAATAACATGGAGGACATTAAGATAAGAAAGGGAAAAGTGAAGGGGAGGAAATCGGAGTCGGAGATGAACCATGAGAGACTGTGGACTGGGAGAGACAAACCGAAGGTTTTAGTGGGGATGGGGGGCGGGGTACTGGTGAGCCTGGTGTTTGGTATTAAGGAGGGCAAGTATTGCATGGAGCACTGGGTGTTACATGTAAACAATGAATCTTGGAACACTGCATCAAAAACTAAGAATATACTATATGGTACTATATGGTGACTAACATAACATAATAATATTATATTATTATGTTATATTATGTTATACATATTTATAATAAACTGCCAAGACTGAAATAGGAAGCAGTAGAAAATCAAAACTGACCAATAGTCCAGCGAGGGAATTGAAGGAGTAATCAAAAACTGCCCAGAAACAAGGGTCCAGGCCTTGAAGGCTTCCCAGGGATATTCTACCAACCATGTAAAGAAGAAATAAACTGATACAATTTCAAAAAATAGACATCAGATGAAAACTTCCAAACTTGTTCTTGTGAGGCCAGCATTACCTTGGTCCCAATATGATGGTAGAAGTCTCTACAATAGCAGGGTGAAGACCAGCGGTAAGGCTTGTGTTGAGGGGTAGCATTAGGAGGAGTAGCTGGTTTCCCATTTGGCCTCAGGAGATGCTCCTAGTGTTCCTGAAGTGTAAAGTCACCACAAGAAACATGGTCTCCACCAACATTCCCAGGGTTTGCATGTCACATGGTTTCCGATTTCTTTTTTCTTTCCTGATTAGCCTGGCATGGTTCCGTTGTGCAAAGTCCATTGCAGTCTCGCAACTAGGGTTTGGGCCTGGTCAGAGCCACATCCAGGACCAAGGTTTTGGTTATTTTCCTGAAGACATTAGGCCCCCATCTGATAGTAGTTCTGAATTCTATTCTGAGGGCTTGAGTGGAGGGCTGGCATTAGTGTCATGCTCAGTACTTGGCCTTGCCCCTCGAGTGTGAGGGGAAGCTCACAATGTGGCTGAGATTCAAGTTTTGGTTTAGAATCCTGTCTTCCAGCAACACCATGGGGTTGCAAGTGACATCTCTTCTGTCTGTGTTCCTGACTGATTCGTCTAGCATCAAGGTGGAGCCATAGCATGATTCTGGTTAAAATGTGACACTCGACAGCAAAATGGCCCTAGGTCCTGAGATCAAACCTTAAACCTGAGATTCATCCTAAAACTTGCCCTCCACTCAGGCCTCAGGCAGTTCTAGACACTTCTGCATTCTTGGGGGATTTGTCTGGTCCCAGTCTTGGGTCCCATACCTCATCATTCCTCAGACTTAGCCCAGGGAAAGGCATAGCCACTCCTAGAGTTAGGGCGAGAATCTGGGAGATGGTATGCACATATTCCAAGGCAGTGTGGAGAAGCTCCCTTAGGGCTGAGTTGAGGGTCAGGCTTAGGGAGAGCCCCTTATTCCGTATTTTACCTCAGGGAGATGCTTTTAGTGCTCCCGAGGTTTAGGGTCTTCTCTAGAATCATGGTTCCACCAGCAACCCTGGTGGTTTCACTTCACCCGGTTTCTAATGACTTTGTTCTTGCCTGATTAACTTGGCATGGCCTAGCTGCCCAATCTCCATTGGATCCTCGCAACTAGGGTTTGGTTCTGGTCAGTGCCCAATCGAGGACTACAGTTTGGGTTATAGTCCTGAAGACGTTGGGGAATATCTGATGGCAGTGCAGAGTCCTAACCTAAGGGATTTGTGCATGTCTTGCACTAGTGTGACACTTAGACCTTAGGTTCGTCTTCAACGGGATGCTGATAGTGTTGAGGAGGGTTCGATATTCTCCAGAATTCTGCTCTCCTGCTCTGTTCTGGGAGTGCATAAAGTATGGCTTCCTTTTGTATTCTTTCCTGAGCAGTCTGGCATCAGCCAGGTGTCCCAAGTCCATTATGCCCTCAGACAGAGTGTTTGTTTAAGTCCTTGCCATGGGTAGGACTAGGGTTAAAGTTCTAGTCCAGGAGAGGTTAGGGGATGATTCAATGGCAGTGAGGGGCCCTTCCTTAGGATCTGTGTTGATGACTAGCATTAGGATGAGTCTCCAGCTTCCAGTTTGGTCTGAGCGGGATGCTGATGGTATTTGGGAGAGTTCAATTTCCACAAGAATGCTGACCTCCTGCTCCATTCCAGGAGTTTCATGTGGCTCATCTTTCTTCTGTGCTCCTGTCTGAGTAGTCTGGCATCTGCCAGGTGTCCCCAATCCACTGAAGCCTCAGACCTAGGTTTTTGGTCCTATCAGTGCCACAGCCAGGGCTAGGATTCTCCTCGAGGAGGCTGCAGGGGCCTTTTCTGATAAATTAGCAGTGTGGAGACCTGCCCTGAGGGCTGAGTTGAGGGTGAGCCTTAGAGTGACGCTCAACATTATGGTTCCAGTGCCAATGACTAGGTACATGGTGGGGCTGAGGGTCAGGTTATTGCTAGAATCATGCTCTCCACCTCCTTCCCAGTGGTTTCATGAAGCACAGATTCCATCTGTACTCTTACCTGATTCTTCCCCCACCAATCTTATACCCCAAATCTCGTCTTCCCCAGCCTTAGCATTCAGGACCACACAGTGCCAAGAGCCATGCCTTAGCTAGGGTTAGGTTGAGGGGCTGGGAGATTGGTAGGAACCTATGAGATGGCAGTGAGGAGGCTGGCCCTGAGGGTTTAGTTGAGTCCTTGTCACAGGTTTTGCTATGGGTAGGATGAGTGCCCAGGATATGGTAGTGGCTGTTCCAATGGCAGTGAGGAGACCTGCTCTGAGGAATGTGTCGAGGACCAGCAATAGATGGATTCCCCAGCTTGCTGTTTGGCCTCAGGGGGATGCCGATGATGTTGGGGAGGGTTAAGATTTTCACTAGAACCATTCTCTTCCACTCCATTCCCGGGACTACCTGTGGCCCAGTTTCCTCCTACACTCCAGCCCAAGTATTCTGGCATTGGTCAGGTGTCCCAAATCTTTTGTGCCCTCAGACTGAGAGTCCATACCCTTTCATTGCCACAGGCAGGGCTAGGGTTAGGGTTCCAGTCCAAGCACATTAATTAAAAAAAAAAAAAGACAAGGGCCATCTGATCCTCTCAACTGATGCTTGTCAGGGCCACATCCAGGGCTAGGTTTGGGTTATAGTCCTGAGATAGTAGGGGCCAACTGAATGGTAGTTTAGAGTCCTTTCTTGGGATCAAGCCCTACATCAGGCTCCTTACTCAGTGGAGAGCCTGTTGTCCCCTCTCCCTCTGCTACTCTTTCTAGTTGTGCACTCTCTCTCTCTCTTAAAAAAAATCCTTTATAAAAGACTGAATATTTCTCTACATTGTTGTTTCTTATCCTTAAGTATATGGCACTCCCATATGCTTCCTCATATACATTTGAAAATGCTTCTATCTTCATGAGGAATCCCCATACTGTTTTCCCGTTTGGCTGTTAAGAGACTGCATTCCCACCAACAGTTAAGAGCATTCCCCTATCTCCACATCCTCACCAACATTGTTTTGTTTCCTGCCTTGTTAATTTTGGCCATTTTGACTGGTTTTAGGTGGTATCTCACTCTGGTGTTGATTTGTATTTCCTTATGGCCAGTGATATGGAGCATTCTTTCATGTGTCTCTTAATCCTTTGTATGTCTTCTCTGGAGAGGTGTCTATATATTCTGCCCATTTCTTGACTGGATTATTTGTTTTTTGCCTGTGAGTGTGAGAAATTCTTCATAGATCTTGGATACCAGCCCTTTATCTGTAATATCATTTGCAAATATCTTCACCCATTCCATAATTTGCCTTTTACTTTTATTTATTGCTTTTTTCATTGTGTGGAAGATTTTCTTTTTGATGAATCCCAAGAGTAAATTTTTGCTTTAGCATCCCTTGTCTTTAGTGACAGGTCTTGCTTACTTACTGTGACCAGAGTCGAAGAGGCTTGTGTTCTCCTCTGGGATTTTGATGGATTCCTGCCTCACATTTAGGTCTTTCATCCATTTTCAGGTTATTATTGAGTATGGTGTAACAGAATGGTCTAGTTTAATTCTTCAGCATGTGTCTGTACATTTTCACCCACACCATTTATTGAAAAGACTCTCTTTTCCATTGGATATTCTTTCCTGCTTTGTGGAGGATTAGTTGGCCATAGAGTTAAGAACCCATTTCTGGGCTCGCTATTCTGTTCCATTGATCTATGTGTCAGTTTTTGTGCTGATACCATACTGTCCTGATGACTATGGCTTTGTAATATAGCTTGAAGTCAGGCATTGTGATGCACTAGCTTTGTTTTTCTTTTTCAACATTACCCTGGCAGTATAGGGGTGTTTCGTGCTTTCATACAAATTTTAGGTTTGCTTATTCTACCTCTGTGAAAACATTGATGGTAAATTGATAGGGATTGCTTTGAATGTGTAGCTCGCTCTGGACAGCATAGACATTTTAATAATATTTCTTCCAATCCATGAGCATGGAATATCTATTCATCTGTTAGTGTCTTCCTCAATTTCTTTCATAATTGTTCTATAGTTTGTAGAGTACAGATCCTTTACTTATTTGGTTAGATTTATTCCTAGGTATATTGCTGTGTGTGTGTGTGTGTGTGTGTGTGTGTATAGTTACCATTTATAATTGTATGGGACCAATTTCTTAATTTTTCTTCAGTCACATTGTTAGTGTATAGAAATGCAACTGATTTCTATACATTGATTTTGTATCCTGTCATATTGTTAAATTACTGTATGCGTCCTAGCAATTTGGGTGTGGAGTGTTTTGTGTTTTCACATATAGTGTCATGCTATCTATAAATTAGGAGAGTTTGACTTCCTTGCCAGTTTGAATGCCTTTTGTTTCTTTTTGTTGCCTTATTGCTGAGGCTGGGACTTCTAGTACTACTTTGAACAGTAGCAGTGAGAGTGGACATACCTGTTGTATTCCTGACTTAAGGGTAAAGCTCTCAGTTTTTCTGGACTGAGAACGATATTCACTGTGGGCTTCTCACAGATGGTTTTTAAGATATTGAGGTATGTTCTTTCTATCCCTATACCTTGAAGAGTGTTAATCAGGTAATGAATGTTATATTTTGTCAAATGCTTTCTCTGCATCAGTTGAGAGGATCAGATGGCCCTTGTTTTTTTTTTTTTTTAATTAATGTGCCCTATTCATGTTGATCGATTTGTGATCATTGAACCACGCTTGCATGCTGGAAACAAATCCCACCTTCTCATAGTAAATTGTCTTTTTAATGTACTGATGGATCCTATTGGCTAGTATCTTGGTGAGTATTTTGGCATCCATGTTCACCAGCGATATTGGTCTGTAGTTCTTCTTTTTGATGGGATCTTTTTCTGGTTTTGGGATCAAGGAAATGTTGATCTCATAGAAAGAGTTTGGAAGTTTCCCTTCCATTTCTATTTTTTTTAAAACTTCAGTATAATAGGTATTATTTCTTACTTAAATGTTTGGTAGAATTCCCCTTGGAAGCCAACTGACCCTGGACTCTTGTTCTTTGGGGAAGTTTTTGTTTACTGCTTCAATTTCCTTGCTGGTTATTGGTCTGTTCAGATTTTCTTACTTTTCTTGCTTCAGTCTTGGTAGTTTATAAGTTTCCAGGAATACATCCATTTCTTTCAGATTGCCTAATTTGTTGGGATATAATTACTCATATAATGTGTTTTAACAATTGTCTGTATTTCTTTGGTATTGGTCGTGATCTCTCCTGTTTCATCCATGATTTTATTAATTTAGTTCTTTCTCTTTTCTTATGGATAAGTCTGGCCAGAGGTTTATTGATCTTAATTCTTTTGAAGAACCGGCTACTAGGGTTTTTGTTTTTGTTTTTGTTTTTAATCTGTTCTACTATTCTTCTGGTTTCTATTCATTGATTTCTGCTCTAATCTTTATTATTTCCTTTCTACTCCTGGATTTAGGTTTTACTTGCTATTCTTTCTCCAGATCCTTTAGGTGTAAGATTAGCTTGAGCAGTTGGGATTTTCCTATTTTTTGGAGAGAAGTTTGGATGGTTGTTAACTTCCCTCTTACACCTGACTTTGCTGTATACCAGAGGTTTTGAACTGATACAATTTCATTTTCATTACTTTGCATGAATTGTGTAAGTTCTTATTTAATTTCCTGGTTGATACATTCATTCATTAGCAAGATGATATTTAACTCCCACGTGTTTGAGTTCCTTACAAATTTCTTCCCATGAATGAGTTTCAATTTCAAAACATTGTGGTCTGAATATATGCAGGGAATGATCTCAATCTTTTGGAATCAGATGAGATCTGATTTGTGACCCAGTATGTGATCCATTCCAGAAAAAGTTCCACTTTCACATGAGAAGAATGAGTATTCTTTTGATTTCAGCTGGAATGTGATATATATATATCTGTGAAGTCCATCTAGTCTAACATGTCATTCAAAGCTCTTGTTTCTTTGTTAATCTTCGTCTTAGAGCATCTGTCCATTGCTGTGAGTGGAGTGTTGAAATCTCCTACTATTAATGTACTATTGTCAACACATGTGTTTATTTTGGTTATTAATTGGTTTATATAACTGGCTGCTCCCAGTTCGGGGCATATATATTTACAATTGTTAGATCTTCTTGTTTATACAGACCATTTAAGTACAATATAGTGCCATCTCTTATTACAGTCTTTGTTTTCAAATCTGATTTGTGTGATATGAGAATTGCTACCTCTGCTTTTTTTTAGGTCCATTAGTGTGGTAAACTGTTTTCCATCTCTTCACTTCCATTCTGGAATTTTCTTTAGGTTCAAAAATGAGTCTATTGTAGATGGCATATGGATAGGTCCTGCTTTTTTTTTTTTTAATCCAATCTGATACCCTGTGTTTTTGATTGGAACACTTAGTCCGTTTACATTCAGAGTAAGTATTGAAAGATATGAATTTAGTGGCAAAGATGGCAGAGGAGTAGAGGACCCTATTTCAGCCTATCCCCCAAATTGAGCTGGATATCTACTAGAACATACTGAACACCCGTGAAATCAGCCTGTGTTGTAAGAAGATAAATATGGATCTCTACAAACAGAGTATCTCAGGTGGTTGGTCTCGAGATATGAAATGGGGAGCAATGATTCTGTGGGAAGATACTGGAAGATAAACAGAATGGGGAAAGAGCCTCCAAGATCTTGTGCGACTGGAACACAAAAGCCTCCCATGCTGGGTACCAGGCATAGACTCTCAGAACAGTAGCAGCAGGGAAAGGACTTTAAGGCAGCCCCATAGACTGAAACCTGGAACTCTGGTGTGTGTGTGCAAACTGGAAGTGGCTGGAAATTTTAGAAGCACAGAGGGAAGATATGTGCCTGGACCTGGAAGCGAGGAGGGGGTGTGGTGCTGTAGGGCACACAATCCAAGACACTGAGGTTTTTGGCAGCACAGACAGAAGGGGGTACAGTATGGACTGGAGAGCTCACTGAGGAATAGCCTGCAATTTCTTTGTTCTGTGACAGAGGTTTGGATATGACCACTTCTGCTCTGACTCTCAAGGGGGATGTGAAAAGCCACCAGAGAACAAAAGCCCCCCAAACTGGTTTTCACTGCGCCCAGACTACTGCCACATGCGGCTGAGCAACTACGCCCAAACAGGGTTGCCTGAGTAACAGCATGGCAGGCCCCTCCCCCAGAAGATAGTCTGGAAGAACAAGAGGCCAACAACCCCAAGGTCCCTATAAAACAGGTGCATCTTGCTTTGGGCTGTGGTCAATAATTTGGACTCTGCACATTCCCTCAACCACCCCTGAACAGACTGAGTGGAGGAAACCCCAACATAGGAAAGAGACTGTGACCTCTACCACAGAACTAATGTATATGGATATAAGCAAGATGTGAGAAATAAGCTTCAGATTAATAGTTATGCAGACAATAGCTGTAATGGAGAAAACTATTAATAGCAAAACAGAGTCTCTAAGGGCAGGACTGAGAGCTGATCTGGCAGAACTTAAAAATGCTATCAATGAGATCAAATCTAATCTAGATACATGAACAGCTCATGTAAACAATGCAGAAGAACAAATTAGTGATTGGGAATACTGATAAAAAAGAAGAAACAGGAGGAGGACTAGAACAAACTACTTAAAATCTATGAAAACAGAATTAGAGAAATAAATGACATCATGAAATGTTCCAATGTCAGAATTACTGGGATCCTAGAGGGGGGTGGAGAGAAAAAGGACTAAAAGTTATATTTGAGCAAATCATAGCTGAGAAAATCCCTAATCTGTGGAATGAAACAAACACTCAGGTCCTAGATGCAGAGAAGAGCCCTCCCAAGGTAAAGAAGAACTGACCAATGCCCGAGCATGGAATTAAAACTCACAAATCTTAGAACCAAGGAAACCAACTTAAGGGCTGTGAGGAAAGAGATTCCTTACATAGAGAGGGAGGAATATCAGAATAACGTCAGACCTGACCACAGAGACCTGGAAAGCCAAAAAGGGCTGGCAAGACATATTCAGGTTGCTAAATGAGAAGAGCATGCGGCCAAGAATTCTTTATCTAGCAAGTCTGTCATTCAGAATGGATGGAGATGTAAGAAAAAGTGAAATGGGAGAAATTGGAGGGGGAGATGAACCATGAGACACTGTGGACTCTGAGAAACAAACTGAGGGTTTTGGAAGGGAAGGGGGTGGGGGAATGGGTGAGCCTAGTGGTGGGTATTAAGGAGGGCATGTATTGCCTGGAGCACTGTGTGTGGTGCATAAATAATGAATCTTGGAACACTGAAAACATACAATAAAATTAATTAAAAAAAAAGAGGTTCCAGGACTGGCAGACTAAAAGAATATGTGACCACTAAGCCAGCCCTGAAAGAAATATTCAGAGGGCTTCTAAAAAAGAATAAATACTCCAAGAGTGATATAGAATGGAAATTTACAGAGACAATCTATAGAAACAAGGAGCTCACAAGCAACATGATGACAATAAAATTGTATCTTTCAATAATCACTCTTAATGTGAATGGCCTAAATTCTCCCATGAAAGAGCAGAGGGTTGCAGATTGGGTAAAAAGACAGGACCCATCCATATGTTGTCAACAAGAGACACATTTGGAACCTAAAGATACATCCAGACTAAAACTGAAGGGATGGGGAACAATTTTTCATGCCAACAGACCACAAAAGAAAACTGGGATAGCAATTCTCATATCAGACAAATTAGATTTTAAGCTAAAGAATTTAGTTAGAGATACAGAAGGACACTACATCATTCTTAAAGCATCTATCCACAAAAAATAGAAAGAGAAGGAAAACTTCCAGACTCTTTCTATGAGGCCAGCATTACCTTGATCCCCAAACCAGGCAAAGACCCCATCAAAAAGGAGATTTTCAGACCAATATCCCTGATGAATATGAATTCCAACATTATCAACAAGATACTAGCTAATAGGATCCAACAGTACATTAAAAAGCTTACCCACCACAACCAAGTAGGATTTATCCATGGGATGCAAGGGTGGTTCAATATTTACAAATTAATAAATGTGATAGAAAAAATTAAAGAGAGAAAAAAGAAGAACAATATGATCCTCTCAATGGATGCAGAGAAAGCATTTGACAAAATGCAGCATCTTTTCCTGATTAAAGCTCTTCAGAGTTTAGGAACAGAGGGAAAATTCCTCAATTTCATAAAATCCACCTATGAAAAACCCACAGTGAATATCATTCTGAATGGGGAAGAGCTGAGAGCCTTCCCAATGACATCAGGAACATGACAAGAATGCCCACTCTTGCCACTGTTGTTCAACATAGTACTAGAAGTCTAGGAACAGCAATCAGAAAACAAAAAGAAATAAAAGATACTCAAATTGGCAAGGAAGTCAAATTCTCTCTCTTCACAGATGAGATGATACTTTTTGTGGAAAACACAGAAGACTCCACCCCCAAATTACTGGAACTCATACAACAATGCAATAATGTGGGAGGATATAAAATATTTGCATAGAAATCTCTTGCTTTCTTATACACTAACAGTGTAGCCATAGTAAGAAAAATTAGAGAATGGATTCCATTTACAATAGCACCAAAACCCATAAGATAACTTGGAATTAACCTAAACAAAGAGGTAAAGATCTATACTCAAGGAACTACGGAACACACATGAAAGAAATTGAAGAAGATAAAAAAAGATGGAAAAGCATTCCATGCTCATGGACTGGAAAAATAAACATTGTTAAAATGTCTGTGCTGCCCGGAGCAATCTATACTTTCAACGCCATCCCCATCAAAATACCATGGGCATTTTTCAAAGTGCTGGAACAAATAATCCCAAAATTTGTATGGAACCAGAAAAGACCCTGAATCGCTAAGAAAATGTTGATAAACAAACAAACAAAAAAGCTGGGGTCATCAAGTTGCCTGATTTGAAGATATATTACAAACTTGTGATCACCAAGACAGCACAGAACTGGCACAAAAACAGATACATAGACCAATGGAAAAGAATAGAGAGTCCAGAAATGGACCTTCAACTCTGTGGTCAAATAAACTTTGACAAAGCAGGAAAAAAGATACAGTGGAGGAAAAAAAGACAGTCACTTCAATAAATGATGCTGGGAAAATTGGACAGCTATGTACAAAGGAATGAAACTCGATCATTCTCTTACACCATACACAAAGATAAACTCCAAATGAATGAAAGACCTCAATGTGAGACATGAATCTTTCAAATCCTAGAGAACATAGACAGTAACCTCTTTGACATGGGCCATGGCAACTTCTTTCAAGACTCATCTCCAAAGGCAAGGGAAACAAAACCAAAAATGAAATTTTGGGACTTCATCAAGATCAAAAGCTTCTGCACAGCAGAGGAAACAGTCAACAAACAAAGAGCCAACTCATGGGATGGGAAAAGTTATTCACAAATGACACTACAGACAAAGGGCTGATATCCAAGGTCTATAAAGAACTCCTCAAACTCAACACCCCAAAAACAGATAATCAAGTCAAAAAATGGGCAGAAGACATGAACAGACACTTCTCCAAAGAAGACATACAAATGGCTAGCAAACATGAAAAAAGGTTCCTCATCATTAGCCATCAAAGAAATTAAAATAAAAACCACATTGAGATATCACCTTACACCAGTTAGAATGGCAAAAATTAACAAGGCAAGAAACGAAAAATGTTGGAGAGGATGTGGAGTAAGGGGAACCTTTTTACACCATTGGTGGGAGTGCAAGTTGGTGCAGCTACTTTGGAAAACAGTGGGAGATTCCTCCAAAGTTAAAAATAGAGCTATTCTGTGACCCAGCAATTGCACTACTGGGTATTTACCCTGAAGATATAGATGTAGTGAGAAGAAGGGTCATGTATACCCCAATGTCCATAGCAGCAATATCCACAATTGCCAAACTGTGAAAAGAGCCGAGATGCCTTTCAGCAGATGAATGGATAAAGAAGATGTGGTCCATATATACAATGGAATATTCCTCAGCCATCAGAAAGGATGAACACCCAGCTTTTGCATCAACATGGATGGGACTGGAGAAGATTATGCTGAGTGAAACAAGTCAAGCAGAGAAAGTAAATTATCATATGGTTTCACTTACTTTGGAACATAAGGAATACCATGGAGGACATTAGGAGAGGGAAGGGAAAAGTGAAGGGGGAAGAATTGGAGGGAGAGCTGACCCATGAGAGACTGTGGACTCTGAGGAACAAAATGAAGGTTTTAGAAGGGAGGGGAGTGGGGGATGGGTGGGCCTTGTCGTGGGTATTAAGGAGGGAATGTATTGCATGAAGCACTAGAGTTATATGTAAACAATGAATCTTGGAACAGTACATAAAAACTAATGATGTACTATGTGCTGACTAACATAACAAAATAAATAAATAAATAAATAAATAAATAAATAAATAAATAAATAAAATGATACCCTAAAAATGCTTATATATTCATGGTTGAAGCAGTTAGTTGAAGATTCTTTCTACACAGACTTGTTTCTCTGAATTACATATATGGCATTTTCCCTATGAATCCACATGTACGTTTGAAAATGCTTCTATCTTTATGAAAGAAGGAGGTGAAAGATGCTTTCAAAGCAGACTTGTTTTTCTAAGATAAATACAATGCCATTTCCTTATGCTCCCAAACACACACTTATAAACACCTCTAGGTTCCTGAAAGAAGAATTTAGGTGAAAGTTGCTTTCTATGCACACTTGTTTCTCGTTATGACACTTTCCTAATGCTTCCTCTAAATCATTTGAAAACACTTCTATCTTAATGAAAGGTCTTAGTTGCAAGATGCACTGTATAGAAATGCATAGTCTTGTTTCAGTGAATTAACTATGTGGCACTTTCCTTATCCTTACACAAATACATTTGTAAATGTGTCCAGGTCCAGCAAAAAAGACATTAGTTGAGTGTTGTTCTGTATACAGTGTCCTTTCTTAGAGTTAATTGTATAGTACTTTCCTTATGCTTCCACACAAACATGTGAATATGCCCCTATCTCCATGAAACAACTCACTGATGGATGATTTCTACACAGACTGGTTTCACTGAGTTTAGTATGTGGCACTTTCCTCATGCTTCCATACATAAATTTGAAAATACTTCTTTCTCCATCAAAGAAGATGTTAGTTGAATGGTGTTTTCTATACTCAGTTCTTTCCTGGAGATAAGTATATGAAACCTTCCTTAGGCTTCAACATGTATTTGAGAACACTTTGATCTTCATGAAACAAGGTGTTATTTGAATGATGCATTCTATACAATGTTCTTTCATGGACCCAAGTATATGGCACTTTCCTTATGCTTCAACACAGACATTTGTAAATGCTTCTATATTCAAGAAAGAAGTTTGTTGGCAGGTGCTTTCTACACAGTCTTTTTTCACTGAGTAAAGTATATGACACTTTATTTATACATCCACACAAACATTTGAAAACACTTCTATCTTCATGAAAGATATTAGTTGAGACATGTTTTCTTTCTAGTGTTATTTGAGAGACAGAGATCACAAGTAGATTATGAACTGAGCCGGAGGCAGTGGCTTAACCCACTGAGCCACCCAGGTACCCTTCTTTTTTTTTTTTTAAGTTCATTCTGACGATTGTTATTTTATTTATTTGTTTTTTTACCTACCTACTTACCATTTCAACTAGATGTTTAATACAACATATTCCATAATAACTTTTTAACTTCTACTTTTTTCATACATATGCCTGTGTTTCTTTTTCCTTTAGATAGATAGATAGATAGATAGATAGAAAAATAGATAGAAGCTTCAAGGTAGTCTTTCCCCCTAATTCAATACTATATATATATATATATATATATATATATATATGTATATATATGTATATATATAGATATATACACACACACACATACCAGGGTTAAATTCCCTATTTCTCTGGAAAGTTGACTCCTTTAACAAAGATAACAAGATACACCCAGGAGGAATTGAAATAACCTTCCTCGCCCACGTCTAGCATGCACAACCATCATCTCATCTTATTCCTTTGTCAGTGTTTCTGAGTGTTTGTTATTGTTTTTGTACTTTATAAAGCTTATTCCTGGGGTTAATTTTGACTGGATATTTCTTTTTTTCCTCTCTTTTCAAAGTCTTTTTGTTTCTGTACGTTATAATTCTTACTTTTGGGGCTCACTTTGGCTGGGTTTCTTTTTCTTTTTCCTCTTTTTCTCTCTTTTTTCTTTTTCCTTTTTTTCTCTCTTTTTTCTTTTTCCTCTTTTTCTCTCTTTTTTCTTTCTTTGTTGTGGTGACTTCAAATTGCTCTGAAACTTTCCAGGGTACACCTTGCCTGGACTGTGGTTGATATATTCAGCCCTAACATCCCCTAAACCACCTCTCTCCAGAAACTAGGAGGAGGAACACCCAACAGAGAAAAAAATTCAGAGACTGTGACCTCTTCCACAGAACTACTGTATATGGACATAAACAATATGTTGGAAATAGAATTCAGGGTAACAATTATGCAAACAATGACTAGGTTGGAGAAGACCATTACTGACAACATAGAATCTCTAAGGGCAGAAGTAAGAACTCATTGGGCAGAACTTAAACATGCTATCAATGAGATCCAATCTAATCTAAATACTCTAACATCTAGGGTAAGTGAGGCAGAAGATCGAATTAGTGATCTAGAAGACAAACTGATAGAAAAGAAGGATCAGAAGGAGGTCTTGAAGAAACAGCTTAGAAGCCATGAAAACAGAATTAGGGAAATAAAGGATGCCATGAAACTTTCCAATGTCAGAATTATTGGGATCCCTGAGGAGGTGAAAAGAGAGGGCTAGAAGATATAGTTGAACAAATCCTGGATGAAAATTTCCCTAATCTGGGGAATGGAACAAGAGTTCATATCCTAGAGGCAGAGAGGACACCCCCCAAGATCATCAAGAATAGAAAAACCCCCACAGACATATGATTGTGAAATTGAAGAACAATAAATTCAGAGAAGATGACTTAAGGGCAGCTAGGGGGAAGACATTCCTTAGGCACAAAGGGAGGACCATTAGAATAAAGTCAGACCTGTCCACAGAAACCTGGCAAGCCAAAAAGGGTTGACAAGACATATTCAGGGCACTAAATGAGAATAACATGCAACCAAGAATACTTTATCTGGCAATGCTGACATTCAGAATGGATGGAGAGATAAAGAGCTTACAAGACTGGCAAAGTCTAAAAGAGTATGTGATCAGTAAGCTGGCACTACAGGAATTATTATGGGGGGTTCTATAAAAGAAGAAAGACCACAAGAGTGATATAGAACAGAAATTTATAGAGACAATCTATAGAAACAAGGACATCACAGGCAACATGATGACAATAAAAACTTTTATTTCAATAATCACTCTCATTGTGAATGGCCTAAATGCTTCCATAAAATGGCATAGGTTGCAGAATGGATAAAAAGACAGGACCCATCCATATGCTGACTATAGGACATGTTTGCAACCTAAAGATACAACCAGAATGAAAGTGACAGCATTGGAGAAACATCTTTCATGCCAACAGACCTCAAAAGAAAGCTGGGGTAGTGATTCTCTGATCAGATAAATTAGATTTTAAGTAAAGACTGTAGTCAGAGATACAGAAATACACTGCAACATTCTTAAAGAGTTAAGCCAACAAGAAGATCTTACGAGTATAAATATTATGCCCCCAATATGGGAGAAGCCAACTACATAAGACAATTGTTAATCAAAATAGAGTCATATTTATAAGAATACCTTAACTCTGGGAGATCTTAACAAGCCACTCTCAGCAATAGACAGATTATCCAAGCAGAAAATCAATAAGGAAACAAGAGCTTTGAACGACACATAGGACTAGATGGACCTCATAGATACATATATAGAATATTCCACCCTAGAACAACAGAATAATCATTCTTCTCGAGTGCACACGGAACTTTCTCCAGAATACACCACAAATATGGTCACAAATCAGGTCTCAACTGAACCAAAAGATTAAGATTATTCCCTGCATATTCTCAGACCACAATGCTTTGAAACGGGACCTCAATCACTAGACAAAGTTTGGAAGGAATTCAAACACTTGGAAACTAAAGAACATCCTGATCAAGAATGTTTTAATGAACCAGGAAATCAAAGAAGAACTTAAAGAATTCATGGAAACCAATGAGAATGAAAACACATTGGTCCGAAACCGATGGGATATGGCAAAGCCGGTCCTACAGGGGAAATACATAACCATCCAAGCCTCCCTCAAAAAAATGGAAAAATCCAGAATACACCAGCTGTCTTTACACCTTAAAGAACTGGAGAATCAACAACAAATTAAGCCAACACCACAAACAAGAAGGGAAATAATCAAGATTAGAGCAGAGATCAATGAGATAGAAAGTACAGACACAGTAAAATGTATCAATGAAACTAGAAGCCGGTTTTTTGAAAGAATCAATAAGATCGATAAACCATTGACCAAACTAATCAAAAGAAAAGAGAGAAGGCCCAAATTAATAAAACTATGAATGAAAAGGGAAAGATCACAACTAACACCAAGGAAATAGAAACAATCATCAGAAGTTATTATCAACAGTTATATGCCAATAAGCTAAGCAACCTAGAGGAAATGGATGCATTCCTGGAAAACTATAAACTGCCAAAATTGAACCAGGAAGAAATTGACAACCTGAATAGACCAATAACTAGTAACGAGATTGAAGAAGTGATCAAAAGCCTCCCAAAAAACAAGAGCCCAGGACCTGACGGATTCCCTGGGGAATTCTATCAAACTTTCAAAGAAGAAATAACGAAGCCATATGATGGCGAAGGAAAACAAAAGCGAAAATGAACTTTTGGGACTTCATCAAGATCAAAAGCTTCTGCACAGCAAAAGAAACAGTCAACAAAACAAAGAGGCAACCCACGGAATGGGAGAAGAAATTTGCAAATGACAGTACAGACAAAAGGTTGATATCCAGGATCTATAAAGAACTCCTCAAACTCAACACACACAAAACAGACAATCATATTAAAAAATGGGCAGAAGTTATGAACAGACACTTCTCCAATGAAGACATACAAATGGCTATCAGACACATGAATAAATGTTCATCATCACTAGTCATCAGGGAGATTCAAATCAAAACCACATTGAGATACCACCTTACACCAGTTAGAATGGCCAAAATTAGCAAGACAGGAAACAACGTATGTTGGAGAGGATGTGGAGAAAGGGGAACCCTCTTACACTGTTGGTGGGAATGCAAGTTGGTACAGCCACTTTGGAGAACAGTGTGGAGATTCCTCAAGAAGTTAAAAATAGAGCTTCCCTATGACCCTGCAATTGCACTACTTGGTATTTACCCCAAAGATACAGATGTAGTGAAAAGAAGGGCCATCTGTACCCTGATGTTCATAGCAGCAATGGCCACGGTCGCCAAACTGTGGAAAGAACCAAGATGCCCTTCAACGGATGAATGGATAAGGAAGATGGGGTCCATATACACTATGGAGTATTATGCCTCCATCAGAAAGGACGAATACCCAACTTTTGTAGTAACATGGACGGGACTGGAAGAGATTATGCTGAGTGAAATAAGTCAAGCAGAGAGAGTCAATTATCATATGGTTTCACTTATTTGTGGAGCATAACAAATAATATGGAGGACAAGGGTAGATGGAGAGAGGGGAGTTGAGGGAAATTGGAAAGGGAGGTGAACCATGAGAGACTATGGACTCTGAAAAACAACCTGAGGGTTTTGAAGGGGCGGGGGGTGGGAGGTTGGGGGAACCAGGTGATGGGTATTAGGGAGGACACGTATTGCATGGAGCACTGGGTGTGGTGAAAAAACAATGAATACTGTCATGCTGAAAAGAAATTAAAAAAAAAAAGAGAAAGTGCTTCAATCTGCATGAAAGAAGATGGTAGTTGAAATATGCCTTCCACACTGATTTGTTACTCTGAGTTAAGTATTTGGCACTTTCCTTTTGTTTCCAAACATACATTTAAAAATCCTTCTCTCTTTTCTACAGTACAGAACCTTTACCTCTTTGGTTAGGTTTATTACTAAGTATCTTACGGTTTTTGGTATAATTGTAAATGGGATTAATTCCTTAATTTCTCTTCCTTCAGACACATAGTGTATGGAAATGTGACCAATTTCTGTGCTTTGATTTTCTATACTACCATATTGCTGAATTGTTGTATGAGTTCTTGCAATCCTGAGGTGGAGTTTTGGGGTTCTCCACATAAACTATCATGCCATCTTGAAGAGAGATTTTGACTTCTTCTTTGCCAATTTGAATGCCTTTTATTTATTTATTTATTTATTTGTGTGTATGATTCCTTAGGCTAGGACTTTTAGTACTGTGTTGAACAAGAGTGGTGAGAGTGGGCCTCCCTGTGTGTTTTTGATTTCCCCATTGAGAATGATATTCTCTATGGGCTTTTAATAGATGTCTTTTATGATATTGAGGTAGGTTCCCTCTATCGCTATACTTTGATGAGTTTTAGTCAATAAAGGATGTTGTATTTTGTCTAATGCTTTCTCGGCATCAATTCAGAGAATCATATGGTTCTTGTCTCTTCCCTTATTAATGTGCTCTATCATGTTGTTTGATTTGTGAATGTTGAACCACCCTTGTATCCCAAGAATAAAATACACCTGATCGTGGAGAGCAAATAGTTTTAATGTACTGTTGGATTATATTGGCTAGTAACTTGCTGAGTATTTTGGCATCCATTTTCATCATGGATATATGACTATAATTCTCTTTTTTGATGAGATCTGTATCTGGTTTTGGGATCAAGACAATGCTGACCTCATAGAAAGAGTTTGGAAGTTTTCCTTCAATTTCTATATTTTGAAATAACTTCAGGGGCACCTGGTGGCTCAGTCGATTAAGCATCTGACTTCAGCTTAGGTTATAATCCCAGGATCCTGGAATTCAGCCACACATCAGTCTCCCTGTTCAACAGGGATCCTACTTCTCCCTCTTCCTCTGCCGGCTGCTCCTCCTGCTTGTAATCTATCTGTCAAAAAAAAAATAAAATATTGAAATAAAAACCACAACTTTAATGAATAGGAATTATTTCTTCTTTAAATGTCTGTGATTTCCATTGAGAATCCATCTGGCCTTGGACTTTTGTTTTTTGGGAGGATTTTGATTACTGATTCAATTTCATTACTGGTTATTGTTCTATTAAGATTTTCAACTTCTTCCTGTTTCAGTCTTGGTATAGTTTCTGGGAAGGTATCCATTTCTTCTAGGTTGTTTAATTTATTGGTGTATAGTTGTTGATAATAATTCCTAGTAATTGTTTTTATTTCCTTGTGTTAGTTGTGATCTCTCCCTTTTAATTCATAATTTTATTAATTTGGGTCCTTTCTCTTTTCTTTTGGAGAAGTCTTGTCAGTGGTTTATCGATCTTATCAATTCTTTCAAAAAACCAGTTTCTAGTTTGCATTGCAGTGTTCTACTGTATTTCTGGTTTCCAATTCACTGATCTCTGTTCTAATCTTTATTATTTCTCTTCTCCTGCTTGGCCTAGGTTTTATTTATTGTTCTTTATCCAGTTCATTAAGGTTTAAAGTTAGGTTGTGTATTTTGGATTTTCTTTTCTTTTCTTTCTTCTTCTTCTTCTTCTTCTTTTTTTTTTTTTTTGAGTCGGGCTTTGATGGCTATATATTTCCCCCTTAGGGCTGCCTTTGCTGTATCCCATAGGTTTTGAACAGATGTGTTTTTGTTCTCATTGGTTTCCATCAGTTGTTTAAGTTCTTTAATTTCCTGGTTGACCCAAACATTCTTAAGCAGGATGGTCTTTAGCTTCCAAGTGTTTAAATTTCTTCTTGTAATTGAGTTCCAGTTTCAAAGCACTGTGGTCTGAGAATATGCAGGGATTAATCTCAGTGTTTTGGTATCAGTTGAGACCTGATTTGTGACCCAGTATGTGGTCTATTCTGAGGGAAGTTCCATGTGAGTTTGAGAAAACTGTGTATTCTGTTGTTTTAGGGTGGAATGCTCTTTATAAATCTATGAAGTCCATCTGGTCTAGTATGTACTTGAAAGCTCTTCTTTCTTTGTTGATCTCCTGTGTAGATGGTCTGTCTCCTGCTGCGAGTGGAGTGTTGAGGTCTCCTACAATATTTATTTATTTATTTTGGTTAACAATTGGCTTATGTAGTTGGCTGCTCCCACATGAGGGCATAGATATTTATAATTGTTAGATCCTCCTGTTGGATACAACCTTCAAGAATGATATAGTGTCAAAAAAAAAAAGAATGATATAGTGTCCTTTTGTATCTCTGACTACAGTCTTTAATTTAAAATCTAATTTTCCTGATATGAGAATCAGTACCCCTGCTTTCTTTTGAGGACCACTGCCATAAAAAAATTTTCTCCATCCCCTCACTTTCAATGTGGATGTTTCTTTAAGTTCAATATGAGTTTTTTGAGACAGCATATGGATAGGCCCTGTCTTTTTATCCAATATGCATTCCTGTGCCCTTTTATGGGAGCATTTAGACCATTCATGTTGAGAATGATTATTGAAAGATACGATTTTATTGTCATCCTATTTTCTGTGAAGTGTTTGTTTCTATAGATTGTCTCTGTACATTTCTGGTCTATATTACTCCTAGGATCTTTCCTCTTTTATAGAACCCCCACTTAATGTTTCTTGTGGGGCTGGCTTGGAAACTCTTTTGGTTTCTACTGGTCTTGGAAACTCCTTGTCTCTCCATCTATTCTGAATGACAGCCTTGCTGGATAAATACTCTTGGCTGCATGTTATTCTTATTCTTTCTGGACTGCCAGGTTTCTGTGGATAGGTCTGATATTATTATGATATTCCTCCGTCCATACAAGAGAAATCTCCTCTCCCTTGCTGTTCTCAGGATAGCTTATTTTCTCTAAGATTTGTCAGCATCATTATTATATGTCGGGGTGTTGATCTATTTATTTTGATTTTAGGAGGGGTCCTCTCTGCCTCTGGACATGAATGCTTGTTTCCTTCCCAAGATTAGAGAAGTTTTCAGCCATGATTTGCTCAAATACACCTTCTAGCCCTCTCTCTCTCCCCACTCCCTCAGGGATCCCAATAATTCTGATATTGGTTGTTTCGAGGCATCATTAAATTCTCAAAACTTCTTCATGGTATGAGTTGCTTTTCTCTCTTCTCCTCTGCTTCCTTCCTTTCCATCAGCCTGTCCTCTAGATCACCCATTCTCTCTTCTGCCTCATTCACCCTAGCTCTTACAACTTTCAATATAGACTGCATCTCTTTAATACATTTTGAAGTTCAACCTGATTAGCTCTCATTTCCACCCTTTGGGATTCTGTACTGTTACTTACGCTTTTCTCAAGCCTACGAATTAACTTTATAATTTCTCTCCTGAATTCCATCTCTGGCATCTTCCTTATATCCATATTGACTAGCTCTGTGGCAGAGAAAATTCCGCTCGTTCTTTGTTTTGTTGTGGATTCCTCCCTCCAGTCATGTTGCCCATAGAAGGACAGGTGAGCAAATGAACAGAGTCCAAAATATCAACCGCAAAGTGAGCAAAATACACCCTAGCAAAATCCTTGGTGATTGGAAGCCATCCCAGAAAAGCAAACAAAGCCAAAATGAAACAATACAGTAAAAAAGGGGGTGGGAAAGGAGACTAATCTCTCAGGTTGAACAAAGTAGGGTGATCCACTTGTTCCTCCTTGAATTTTGGTTTGTGTGTTAGAAGACACTCTATCCCAAAATGGAAAAGAAGGCAAAACTTTATTTTATATAAGAATAAAATTGAATAGAATGAAAAAGGATTAAATGAAGCATATATATATATATATATATATATATGATGTAAAAAAGTTAAAAAAGATATAAAAAATTTAAAAAAAGTAAAAGTTAAAAAGTGACTTGAAACATAAATTGGTAAAATAAGAATCTAATTGAGATGGGAAAAGGGTAAAGAAGAATGGAAAAATTTAGACTAAAAGTTAAATACATTTTGAGAAAACACCTATTTTCCCAGGCACTGGAATTTTACAGTCTTATGGGATCCATAAAGTTGTTGTCCACCTGTTCTTCCAGTCTGTCCTCTGGGGGAGGGCCTGCTGTGCTACTTGTCAGGTGTCTCTGTCTGGGAAGTGTTGTTCCACCCATTACCTGGGGGCTGTGTTCAGTGTAGGCTGGTTGTCCTTGTAGCTTTTGTTCACTGGAGGCTTCCTGCCCCTCTTTGGAGAATCAGAGTAAAGACAGCCATGCCCAGATCTCTAGCCCAGAGCTACAAGATTGCAGTCCCCCCTCTTCAATAAACCCTCTGGGACAAACAGTTTTCACCTTTACATGTTCCAAAATCCACATATTCTTGTGGTGCTTGCCCACTGTAATCCTCTCAGAGTGAGTCCAAAGGAACCATGAGTGTCACTGCCCTTTCTGTGCCTTGGGACTGTGAGTAGTTCTGGGCTTCTATGAGTATCATGCTCAGCTGCCTCTGGACCATGGCTGGGTGTCACCCTCCTGCCCTTTCTAGAGTCACTACTGCCCTGACAGCTGTTGCCAGGTGCAACCATTTTTCCCCTCCTGGGGGATGGTAAATGGCCCATGAATTCTGGTCCTTTTCAGGGTATTCAGGAAGAAAGCAGTCACACTACCATCCTGCATCAAAGTTTATGACAACCCTAGCTGAGAATCCCTCCTGGGATCACTGACCATAACCAGTTTCCTTGCTCCACTTCTTGGGCACTGTACCAGTTCAGGCACCTCCATCCATTCTGTCTCCTAGAATCCTGAGACCACAATGACCCATCTAAAATGTTCCCGTTTTCATCAGCTGAGCCCCTTCCGGAAAGGGATTTATCTCAATGGAACACATTTCTAAGGGTTCTAATTTTTGCTCTGGTGTTGTACCACTTTCCAGTAACCATCTTGTAGAGGTTCCCTCCCCTATCCATTTATCTTCCAATATCCCCATAGATTCACAACTCAGCATTTTCAACCTTGCAAAAAACAGTCGATTTTCTACTTATAGAGTTTCAGACATATTTTTTTTTTTTTACATTTCAGACTGAACTTGTTCAAAATGGTTGATAGATATCCAGATAAATTCAAAGGAACAAATGAAATGAGGTCCCCTACTCTTGTGCCATCTTGCGTCCTTCCATTCTTAACATATACTTTAAAAAATGCTTGTAAGAAGATGTTAATTGATAAATGGTTTCTATACAACATTCTTTCTTAGAGATAAGTATATGGTACTATCTTAATGCTTCCACATATACTTTTGAAAACAATTCTATCTTCATGTAACAAGATGTTAGTTGAAATTCTCAGTGTACACAGACTTATTTTTCACAGCTAGGTATATGACATTTCCTTAGACTTCCACACATGGGTTTGAAAATGCTTCTATCTTAATGAAAGAAGATGTTAGTTGAAAGGCTGCTTCCATACAGTATTCTTCTTTAGAGTTATGTATATGGCACTTTCCTTATGCATCACCAGGTATTTTTGAAAACACCTCTATCTTCATGAAACAAGATGTGAGTTGAAAATTGCATTCTACACAGACTTGTTTTCAGAGTTAAGTGTAAAGTATTTTCCTTATGCTTGCGCACATACTTTGGAAAATGCTTCTATCTTCACATAACAAGATGTTAGGGCAAAGTTGCAGTATAACAGACTTGTTTCTCAGAGTTAAGTATGTGGCATTTCTTTATGATTCAACACATATACTTGAAAATGCTTTTATCTTCATGAAAGATGTTAGTTGAAAGATGGTTCCTATAATATTTTTTTTGTCTTAGAGATAATTATATGGCACTTTCTTTAGACTTCCACGCATCATTTTGAAAATTCTTCTATCTTCATGAAAGTAGATATTAGCTGAAAGGTGTTTTTCATAAAGTGTTCCTCCTGAGGGTTAGGTTTCTGGCACCTTACTTATACTTCCACAGATATATTTGAAAAGGCTTCTACCTTCATGAAACAAGATATTAGCTGAAAGCTGCATTCTACATAGACATGCTTATCAGACTTAAGTATAAGGCACTTTCCTCATGCATCCACAGGTACTTTTGAAAACATTTCTGTCTTCATGAAGCAAGATGTTAGTTGAAAGTTGCATTGTACACAGACTTGTTTCTCAGAGTTAAGTATATGACATTTTCCTTACACTTTAACACATACTTATGAAAATGCTTCTACCCTCATGAAATGAGATGTTAGTTGAAAAACAGTTTATGCTGACTGAGCTCACAGAATGAGTTTGGAAGTTTGTCTTTCATTTCTATTTTTTGGAAGAACTTCAGTGAATAAATACGATTTCTTCTTTAAATGTTTGGCAGAATTCCCCTGGGAAGCCATCTGGCCATGGACACTTGTTTTTTGGGAGGTTTTTGATTACTGCTTCAATTTCCTGCCGGTTATTGGTCTGTTCAGATGTTTTATCTCTTCCAGTTTCAGTCTTGGTAGTCTATAAGTTTCCTGGAATGCATCCATTTCTTCCAGATCGCCTAATATGTTGGCATATAGTTCCTCATAATATGTTCTTAAAATAGTCTGTATTTCCCTGGTGTTGGTCGTGGCCCTTCCCATCTCATTTACTATTTTATAAATTTGAGTCCCTTCTCTTTTCTTTTAGATATGACTGCCCAAAGGTTTATTGATGTTATTAATTCTTTCATGAACAAGCTTCTAGTTTCATCCATCTGTTTTGCCGTTCTAGTTTCTATTTCATTGATTTGTGCTCTAAATTTTATTATTTCTCTTCTCCTGCTTGGTTTGGGTTTTGTTTTATGTTCTTTCTCCAGCTGCTTTAGGTGTAAGTTTAGCTTTTGTATTTCAGATTTTTAGAATTTTTTGACAGAGAATTGTATTTCAATGTATTTCCCTCTTTTTTTCTTTTTTTTAAAATTTCTTTTCAGCATAACAGTATTCATTGTTCTTTCACCACACCCATTGTTCCACGCAATCCGTGCCCTCCCCAATACCCACCATCTGGCTCCCCCAACCTCCCACCCCCCGCCCCTTCAAAACCCTCAGGTTGTTTTTCAGAGTCCATAGTCTCTCATGGTTCACCTCCCTTTCCAATTTCCCTCAACTCCCTTCTCCTCTCCATCTACCCCTGTCGTCCATATTATTTGCTATGCTCCACAAATAAGTGAAACCATATGATAATTGACTCTCTCTGCTTGACTTATTTCACTCAGCATAATCTCTTCCAATCCCGTCCATGTTGCTACAAAAGTTGGGTATTCGTCCTTTCTGATGGAGGCATAATACTCCATAGTGTATATGGACCCCATCTTCCTTATCCATTCATCCGTTGAAGGGCATCTTGGTTCTTTCCACAGTTTGGCGACCGTGGCCATTGCTGCTATAAACATTGGGGTACAGATGGCCCTTCTTTTCACTACATCTGTATCTTTGGGGTAAATACCAAGTAGTGCAATTGCAGGGTCATAGGGAAGCTCTATTTTTAACTTCTTGAGGAATCTCCACACTGTTCTCCAAAGTGGCTGTACCAACTTGCATTCCCACCAACAGTATAAGAGGGTTCCTCTTTCTCCACATCCTCTCCAACACACGTTGTTTCCTGTCTTGCTAATTTTGGCCATTCTAACTGGTGTAAGGTGGTATCTCAATGTGGTTTTGATTTGAATCTCCCTGATGGCTAGTGATGATGAACATTTTTTCATGTGTCTGATAGCCATTTGTATGTCTTCATTGGAGAAGTGTCTGTTCATATCTTCTGCCCATTTTTTAATATGATTGTCTGTTTTGTGTGTGTTGAGTTTGAGGAGTTCTTTATAGATCCTGGATATCAACCTTTTGTCTGTACTGTAATTTGCAAATATCTTCTCCCATTCCGTGGGTTGCCTCTTTGTTTTGTTGACTGTTTCCTTCGCTGTGCAGAAGCTTTTGATCTTGATGAAGTCCCAAAAGTTCATTTACGCTTTTGTTTCCTTTGCCTTTGGAGACATTTCTTGAAAGAAGTTGCTGTGGCTGATATCAAAGAGGTTACTGCCTATGTTCTCCTCGAGGATTCTGATGGATTCCTGCTTCACGTTGAGGTCTTTTATCCATTTCGAGTTTATCTTTGTGTACGGTGTAAGAGAATGGTCTATTTTCATTCTTCTACATACAGCTGTCCAGTTTTCCCAGCACCATTTATTGAAGAGACTGTCTTTTTTCCACTGGATATTTTTTCCTGCTTTGTCGAAGATTATTTGACCATAGAGTTGAGGGTCCATATCTGGGCTCTCTACTGTGTTCCACTGGTCTATGTGTCTGTTTTTATGCCAGTACCATGCTATCTTGGTGATCACAGCTTTGTAGTAAAGCTTGAAATCAGGTAATGTGATGCCGCCAGTTTTATTTTTGTTTTTCAACATTTCCTTAACAATTTGGGGTCTCTTCTGATTCCATACAAATTTTAGGATTATTTGCTTCAGCTCTTTGAGAAATACCGGTGGAATTTTGATTGGAATGGCATTAAAAGTATAGATTGCTCTAGGCTGTATAGACATTTTAACAATGTTTATTCTTCCGATGCAAGAGCATGAAATGGTCTTCCATCTTTTTGTGTCTTCTTCAATTTCTTTTATGAGTGTTCTGTAGTTCCTCGAGTACAGATCCTTTACCTCTTTGGTTAGGTTTATTCCAAGGTATCTTATGGTTCTTGGTGCTATAGTAAATGGAATTGATTCTCTAATTTGCCTTGTTATTGTATAAGAAAGCCACTGATTTCTGTACATTGACTTTGTATTACAGCATCATTTCTTGATTAAAACGGTTGAAATTAGGGACACCTGGGTGGCTCAGATGGTTAAGCATCTGCCTTTGACTCAGGTCATGATTGCAGAGCCCTGCGATTGAACCCCACTTTGGGTTCCCTGCTTGGTGGGGAGCCCGCTTCTCCCTCACCCTCTGCCTGTTGCACCCCTTGCTTGTGCTCTCTCCCTCTGTCAAATAAAGAAATGAAAAATCCTTAAAAAATCCATTGAAAGTATAGAGATAAAGGGAACATCTCTGAAAGGGGCTCCTGGGTGGCCCAGTGGGTTACGTCTCTGCCCTTGGCTCAGGTCATGATTTCAGGGTCCTGGGATCAAGCCCCACATTGGGCTTTCTGCTCAGCGAGGAGCCTGCTTCCCCCTACCCTTCTCTGCCTGCCTCTCTGCCTACTTGTGATCTCTCTCTGTCAAATAAATAAATAAAATCTTTAAAAAAAGACATCTATGAAAAACCCACAGTAAATATTCTTAATGGGGGAAAAAGAGAGTTTTTCCCCTAAGGTCACTTAGGGATGCCCACTCTGTCCACTATTGTTCAATATATTATTAGAAATCCTGGCCTCAGCAATCAGATAACAACAAGAAATAAAAGACATTCAAATTGGCAAAAAAGGTGTTCAACTCTCATTCTTTATAGATGACATGATAATTTATGTGGAAAACCCAAAAGGCCCTGCCCCCAAATTCCTAGAACTCATGTACAAATTCAGCAACGTGGCAATATAGAAAGTCAATGCACAGAAATCAGTTGTATTCTATGCACTATAATTAAACAGAAGAAAGAGAAATTAAGGAATAGATCCCATTTACTGTTGCTCCAAAAAACATAAATAAATAAGATCCCTAGGAATAAACCTAACCAAAAAGGTAAAGGATCTGTACTCTAAAAACTACAGAATACTTACAGAATAAATTGAAGAAGACACAAAGATATGAAAAACCATTCCATGCTCATGGACTGGAAGAATAAATATTATTACAATATCTATGCTACCCAGAGAAATCTATACTTAAATGCAACCTCTATTAAAATTCCATCAACAGAGTCTACAGTCATGGTTTGTCTCCCCCTCTGATTTCCCCCAACTCTGAGAAACATATTGAGGGTTTTGGAGGGGTGGGGGTTGGGGGGCTGGGTGAGCCTGGTGGTGGGTATTAAGGAGGGCACATATTGTAGGGAGCACTGGGTATGGTCCACAAACAATGAATTTTGGAACACTGAAAAAAATTAAATTAAAAAAAGAAATAAACTTTCAATAAAATTTTACTTGTATATTTAAAACAAACCAAAAAACCACAAAAAAATAAATATGAGTAATTTATTGGGAAAAAAATAAAATACCAGCAATATTTTTCACGCAACTGGACCAAATAATCCTGAAATTTGTATGGACCAGAAAAGACCCCAAATAGCCAGGGGAATGTTGAAAAAGAAAGCCAATGCTGGTGGCATCACAATGCCTGACTTCAAGCTATATTACAAAGCTGTGGGAAGAAGGCAAGATGGCAGAGGAGTAGAGAACCCCATTTAAATCAGTCCCCTGAATTTAGCTGGATATCTACCAAACCATTCTGAACACCCACGACATCAGCCTGAGATGTAAGAAACTGAGGGTTTTGGAAGGGGGGGGTAGGGAGATGGGTAAACCTGGTGGTGGGTATTTAGGGGAGCATGTATTGTATGGAGCACTGGGTGTGGTGTATAAACATTGAATCTTGGAACATTGAAAAAATACTTAAATTTAAAAAAATATATATATGGAACTCTACAAGCAGAAAAGTGACTGCTTTTTGCAGGGTAGGACATGCAGAGTCATGAGTCTGCATGGAGATATTGGAAGGTAAACATAAGGGGGAGGGACCCTCCATAAGCTGGCTCTTAGAAAATGATATAATACCAGAGTGCAAAATTGGAACCCTTAAAAATCTGTTCGAGAGAGCGATATCCCTCTCTGAAAGGAGCTCTGGAAATTGAAAAGCAGAATTCTAGATACAGCATCATTGGCCAAGGATATGTGAAGCCTTAGAGCCAAAGGTGCTTCCTAGATGGGGAGAGTGCCCAAGCAGTGGATCCAGGAAGCAAGTTACGGTCAGCGAGCCCAGAAAGCATCTCTCAGATTGCATTGTCATAAACCACAAGCCGGGACAGTTAAGAATCACTCTTCTCTTGTGTAGCCTGAAAAAAATCAGGAAACTGCATCCACAACAGGGCAAAAACTTAGAGTGGTAGTGGCTTGGAAAGAGCTTTAGAGAAGTGCCCAGACAGGATCCAAGAGCTTCAGGTGCATGTCGAGCCAGAGGTCCCTCACAGTTTTAGAATCATAAAGGGCAGTGACACTTTTAGGCCACTGGGATTTCTCCTGAGAGAGTTGCTATAGGTGCACACTGCAGGAAGCTGCAGTTCTCAGCAGTACATACAGAAACAAAGACTCTTTGTCCTGGAGGGTTTAGTAAAGAGAGCAGACTGATTTCTCTGCTCTGGCCCAGATATTTGGGTGCAGCCCTTTTTGTTCTGATCCTTGGAAGAGGTAAAGAAAGCCAGCAGAGAACAAAAGCACAGAGGTCTGGTTTCCACTAAGCCCTTCCCCCTGACAGGGGGAAGGGGAACTCCACCCAAGAAGGATTACCCCAGAAACAGTGCAGCAGGCCCCTCCCCCAGAAGACAGCTGGAAAAACAAGTGGACAACAACACAATGAATCCCATGAGACTGTAAAATCCCAATGCCAGAGGAAAAAAGTATATTGAGCTTGAGGCATTGCCTTACAGATTGTTTATTTTCCAGATAAAACGCACTTTTATTTGTTTTCTATGCTTCTCCTTTTTTTAAAATTACCTTTTTCTCTTTTCAACTAGATATTTATCATCTCAACTTATATTTCATAGTACCTTTTTAACTTGTATTTTTTCACACCTAAATTTATGGACAAATATATGCTTTATTGTAGTCCTTTTTTCACTCTTCAATTTATATATATAAAGTTTTATTTTCCTTATTATTATGGGAAAGACTGTCCTCTAACACACAGACCAAAATCCACCCAGGAGCAACTGACACAACCTACTTCACCAACACTGAGAGTTTATAACCCCCCTTCCCCTCACCCTTTTTTAAAAAATTTAATTTTAGAAACTGTATTTTTGTGTTTCATTTTGGCTTTGTTTTTTTCTGTGGTGGCTTCTGACAATTTCAGATTTTGCTAGGGTGCATTTAGCTTGGGTTGTGGTTGATATTTTGAAATCCACTCATTCACTCAACCATCCCTCAGCAAAATGACTGGGAGGAGGAATTCTCAACAAAGAAAAGAAACAGACAATTTCATCTGCCACAGAACTAATGGATATGGATATAAGCTAGATGTCAGAGATAGAACTCAGGAAATGAATCATGAAGTCAATATATAGGCTTGAAATTAGTGGCAATAGAGTATCTCCAAAAGCAGAAATAAGATCTAATCGGCTGAACTAAAAAATTCTATGAATGAGAGGCAGTCTAAATGGGATACTCGAAAAGCCAGGATAAATGAGGCAGAAGAGAGAATTAGTGATCTAGAAGGTAAGCTGATGGAAAAGAAGGAAGTAGAGGAAAACAGAGATAAGCTGCTAGCAGCACATGAAAAAGGATTGCAGAGATTAATGATGCCATGAAGCACTCCAGTGTCAGAATTACTGGGATTCCTGAGGGGGTGGAAAGAGAAAGAGAGAGCGAGAGCTAGAAAGTATATTTGAGCAAATCATAGTTAACAACCTCCTTAATATAGGGAAGGAAACAAGCATTCCTGTCCAAGAGGCAGAGAAGACCCCCTTCCCAAAATCAATGAAAACAGATCAACACCACGACATAGAACAGTGAAACTTGCAAATCTTAGAGCCAAAGAAGTTATCCTGAGAGCAACTAGGGAGAGATTTCTTACATATGGAGAGAGGAACATCAGAATAACATCAGACATAACCACAGAAACCTGGCAAGACAGAAATGGCTGGCAAGACATATTCAGGGTACTAAATAAAAAGAACATGCATCCAAAAATACTTTATCCAAGAAGGCTGTCATTCAGAATGGATAGAGAGATAAAGACCTTTGAGGACAGGCAGAAAAAGAAAGAATATGAAACCACCAAAATAGCCTTGAAAGAAATATTAATGGAGATTCTCTAAATTAAGAGAGACCCCAACAATCACATCGACTAGAAAGAAACAGAAAATTTATAGAAATGGAGACTGTACAGGTAATACAATGGCACTAAATTCATATCTTTCAATAGTTACTCTAAATGTAAAATGGCTGAATGCTCCCGTCAAAAGACACAGGATTGCAGATTGGATAAAAAAGAAGGAACGGGGTTGTGGGGGAGTTGTGTGGGCAAGGTGGCAGAGAAGTAAGAGATGCTGTTTCAACCGGTCCCCTAAAGTGAACTAATTATCTACCAGAACACTCTGAACACCCATGAAGTCAGCCTGAGAGGTAGGATTATACACTTCTGATCTCTACGGGGGCAGAAGATGCCAGTGGTGAGTTAAAGCAGTGGAGTTTGAACAATCGGTCTGATATCAGAGGATAAACAGAAGAGGGAGGCAGCACCAGAAGCGACCCATTGGAAAGTAACACCCCAATATAAGAGTACCCTGTGATTGGGGACAAGCATTAACTTGGAGTCTGGTTAAAAGCACCCAAAAATAATAGCAAAAGATCTTAAGGGGCAACTGGTGGAATATGGGCAGTCACGGGCACGGGCTTAAGCCCACGGACCCAGGACAGCCACCTCTGGCGACCATTCATGTCAGAGAGAGTGCAGCAAAGCCTCCAGTCTGTGGTCCCTGAGCAGCTGGTGTGTGAGCCAGAGTTTGGGTGGAAGCCAGCCGGCGCTCTCTAGAACCACAGCCTTTTACAATCTGCACGCAAGCTGCAGGACGTGGGCCTGAGCCGCGCTCCACACCCTCCCCTGAGAGAGGTCCGTGTGGGCGGTAGCCAGTAGTCTCTAGGACCAGCCAAGAATCTGAACACTCCCAGCCCTGGAGGGCATGAAAATCTCAGCACACTACCTCTGGTTGGGATCTCTCCAGTGGTCTGGACCTCCCCAGACAGAAGCCTGGCAAAGGCAGCCACTGGAAGTGGGCTCGCTAGACCAATGTCAATCATGGTTTTAGTAGCCCCAGGTGAAGAGACAAGCTGGAGCTCCTGGAACCCCTGAGACTGTGGCTGGGGATGTGCTCTTCCAGTGGGAGGTGGCAGAGGGGAAATCTGAGTGCTGTGACCACTCAGAGGGGAATAGAGAGAAGCTTCTCTCTAAGACAGACGTCTGGGTGTAATTTGCTTTCCTCTAAACCTCCAAAGAACTGCCAAAGGCCGCCAAGGGGGGAAAAACTCTCCAGAGAACAAAAGCTTGAAAAACCGGTTTCCTCAGAGCCCAGCCCCTTGATAGGGGGCAGGAGGACTCAACCCAAGCAAGACTGCTTGAAAAACAATGCGGCAGGCCCTTCCCCCAAAAGCCAGCCAGAAAAATGAGAGGACAACCACCACAGGGTCCCCATAAATCTGTAAAATCCCAATATCAGGGGAAAAGAAAATATTAAGCTCCTGATATTGCCCTAAAACCTGTATATTTCACAGATACAACTTTTATTTTTTAATTCATTCACACTATTCTCATTCTTTTTATTTTTTTAAATTTTCTGTAACCTAATTACCATCACAACGAGTGGTTCAATACAACAAATTCCATGCTAACTTTTTAAATTGAACGTTTTGATACATATACCTGTGTTTTATTTTACTTTTCTATTTTTTAAAAATATTCATATAGAGATAAACTTCAAGGTAATCCTCTTTCCCCAATGAATACTACCCTTATATATAAACCACTTTAATGCCCCTTTATCTCTGGAAATTTGAGTCCTTTAACAAAGATAGCAGGATACATCCAGGAAGAATCAAAATAATCTTCCTTGCCCATACCAAGGATTTATAACCACCCTCCCATCTTTTTCTTCTGTCAATTTTTCTGTGTATTTGTTTTTGTTCTGGTATTATATAAATCTTATACTTGGGCTTGAATTTGGCTGGGTTCTTTTTTTCTTGTCATTTACTTTTGCCGGTCTTTTTGTTTGTCTGTCTTTGCTTTTGTACCTTATAAATCCTTCCTTTGGGGTCCATTCTGGCTGTGTCTTCTCTTTTTTCCTTTTTCTTTTTTTTTCCTTTTCCTTTTTCTTTTTCTTTTGTCTCCCTCTTTCTCTCTCTTTTTAAAATTTTTTCTTTCTTTTTGGTGGGGACTCCTGATTGCTCAGAAGTGTTCCAGGATGCACCTTGCCTGGATCATGGTTGATACATTCAGCTACACATCCCCTCAGCCATTTCTCACCAAAATGTCTAGGAAGAAGAATGTCCAACAGAGGAAAAATTCAGACACTGTGCCCTTTCCATCAGAGCTACTGGATATGGACATAAACAGTATGTGGGAAAGGGAATTCAGGGTAACAATTATCCAGGCAATAGCTAGGTTGGAGAAAACCATTAATAACAACATGGACTCGATTAGGGCAGAAGTGAAAGCCACCAGGGGAGAAGGTAAAAATGCTATCAAAGAGTTCCAATTGAATCTAAATTCTCTAACAGCTAGGGTAACTGAGGCAGAAGATAGAATTAGTCATCTAAATGAAACACTGATAAAGAAGAAGGATTGGGAGGAGACCTGGAACAAACAGCTGAGAAGCCATGAAAACAGAATTAATGAAATAACTGATGCCATGAAATGATCCAAAGTCAGAATTATCGGAATCCCTGAGGGAAAGGAGAAAGAAGGAAGACTAGAGGATAGGGTTGAACAAATTCTTCATGAAAATTGTCTCAATCTGGAGAATGGAACCAGCATTTGTGTCCTAGAGGCAGAATGGGCTTCCCCCAAGATAACAGAATTTAGAAAGACATCGAGACACCTGATTGTGAAACTGATGAATCATAATTTCTGACAGGAGCTCTTGAGAGGAGCTAGGGGGAAGAGATTCCTTATGTACAGAGGAAAGCCCATCAGAATAACGTCAGACCTGTCCACAGAAACCTGGCAAGCCAGAGAGGGTTGGCAAGATGTATTCAGGGCACTAAATGAGAAGAATATGCAGCCAAGAACATTTTAACCTGCAAGACTGACATTCAAAATGGATGAAGAGATAAAGAGATTCCAAGACTGGCAATGTTTAAAAGAGTATGTGACCACCAAGCCAGCACTACAGGAAATATTAAGGGGGGTTCTATAGAGGAAGAAAAAACCCAAGAGTGTCATAAAACAGAAATTTACATAAACAATCTATAGAAACAAATACTTCACAGGCAACATGATGTCAATAAAAACTTATCTCTCAATAATCACTCTGTACTTGAATGGCCTAAACACTACCATAAAATGGCACAGGGTTGCAGATTGGATAAAACGACAGGACCCATCCATATGTTGTCTACAAGAGACCCATTCTGAACCTAAGCATACACCCAGACTGAAAATGAAGGGATGGAGAAGCATCTTTCATGCCAAATGGGCCTCAAAAGTAAGCTGGGGTAGCGATTCTTATATCAGATAAATTAGACTTTAAACTAAAGACTGTAGTCAGAGACACAGAAGGACCCTACATCATTGTTAAAGGGTGTATCTACCAAGAAGATCTAACAATTGTAAATATTTATGTCCCCAATATGGGAGTAGCAAACTACATAAGACAACTGTTAATCAAGATAAAGAGTCATATTGATATGAAAACATTAATAGTAGGAAATCTTAACATGCCACTCTCAGTAATAGATCATCCAAGCAGAAAATCAATAAAGAAACAAGAACACTGAATGACACATTGGACCAGATGGACTTCATAGATATATACAGAACATTCCACCCTAAAACAACAGAATACTTATTCTTCTCAAGTGCACATGGAACCTTCTCCAGAATAGACCACATACTGGGTCACAAATCAGGACTCAACCAATACCAAAAGAATGAGATTATTCCCTGCATATTCTCAGACCACAGTGTTTTGAAACTGGAACTCAATCACAAGAAAAAGATTGGAGAGTATTCAAATACCTGGAAGTTAAAGATCACCTTGCTTCAGAATGTTTGGATCAACCAGGGAATCAAAGAAGAAGTTAAACAATTCATGGAAACCAATGAGAATGAAGACACTTCAGTCCAAAAGCTTTGGGATATAGCAAAGGCGGTCCTAAGTGGAAAATACATAGCGATCCAAGCCTCCCTCAAAAAAACTGAAAAATCCAGAATACACCAGCTGTCTTTACACCTTGAAAAACTGGAGAATCAACAACAAATTAAACCAACATCACACACAAGAAGGGAAATAATCAAGATTAGAGCAGAGATCAATGAGATAGAAACTAGAACTCATCAATGAAACTAGAAGCTGGTTTTTTAAAGAATCAATAAGATGGATAAACCATTGGCCAAACTAATTAAAAAAAAAGAGGGAGGATCCAAATTAACAAAATTATGAATGAAAGGGGAGAGATCATGACTAACACCAAGGAAATAGAAACAATCATCAGAAATTATTATCAATAGTTATATGCCAGTAAGTTAAGCAACTTAGACAAAACGGATGCATTCCTGGAAAACTATAAATTTCCAAAATTGAATCAGGAAGAAATTGACAACATGAATAGACCAATATCTAGTAACAAGATTGAGGCAGTGATCAAAACATCCCAAAAAACAAGCGCCCAGGACTTGACTGATTCCCTGGGGAATTCTACCAAACATTCAAAGAAGAAATACTACCTATTCTCCTGAAGCAGTTTCAAAAATAGAAGCAGAAGGAAGACTTCCAGACTCTGTTTATGAAGCCAGCATTACCCTGATCCCCAAACCAGGAAAAGACCCCACCAAAAAGGAGAATTTCAGAATAATATCCTGATGAATACGGATGTTAAGATTCTCAACAAAATCCTAGCTAATAGGATCTGACATTACATTAAAACAATTATCCACCATGACCAGATGGGATTTATCCATGGGATGCATGGGTGGTTCAACATTCGCAGATCAATCAGCGTGATAGAACAAATCAATAAGAGAGGAGAGAAGAAATACATGGTCCTCTCAATTGATGCAGAAAAAGCATTTGACAAGGTACACCATCCGTTCCTGATTAAAATGATTTAAAGTATAAGGATAGAGGAAACATCCTTCAACTTCATAAAATCTATCTACAAAAAACCCACAGCGAATATCACCCTCAATGGGAAAAAGCTGACAGCCTTCCCTTTGAGATCAGGAACACAACAAGGATGCCTACTCTCGCCACTCTTGTTCAACATAGTATCAGAAGTCCTAGCAACAGCGATCAGAAAACAAAGAGAAATAAAAGGTATTCACATTGGCGATGAAGAAGTCAAATTCTCTCTCTTCACAGATGACATGATACTTTATATGGAATATCCCAAATGACTCCACCCTCAAACTACTAGAACTCAGAGACCAATTCAGTAATGTGGCAGGATGCAAAATCAATGCAAAGAAATCAGTTGCTTTCTTATACTCTAAGAATTATAACATAGGAAGGGAAATTATAGAATCAATTCCATTTACTATAACACCAAGAACCATAAGATACCTAGGAATATACCTAAGGAAAGAGGTAAATGATCTCTATTTGAGGAAATACAGAACAGGCATGAAAGAAACTGAGGAAGGCACAAAAACGATGGAAAACCATTCCACACTGATGGATCAGAAGAATAAACATTGTTAAAACGTCTATACTGCCTAGAGCAATCTATAATGTCAATGTCATTCCGATCAAAATTCCACTGGCATTTTTCAAAGAGATGGAGCAAACAGTCCTAAAATTTGTATGGAATCAGAAGAGACCCCGAATTGCTAAGGAAATGTTGAAAAAGAAAAACAAAACTGGGGACATCACATTACCTGATTTCAAGCTTCACTGCAAAGCTGTGATCACCAAGACCACATGGCACTGGCACAAAAACAGATACATAAACCAGTGGAAAAGAGTAGAGAGCCCAGATATGGACCCTCAACTTTATGGTCAAATAATATTCCACAAAGCAGGAAAAAAAAATCCAGTGGAGAAAAATCTTTTCATTAAATGGTTTTGGGGAAATTGGACAGCTATATGTAGAAGAATGAAACTCGACCATTCTCTTACACCCTACACAAAAATAAACTCGAAATGGATAAAAGACCTCAACATGAGGAAGGAATCCATCAGAATCCTAGAGGAGAACATAGGCAGTAACCTCTTCGACATTGGCTGCAGCAACTTTTTTCAAGATATGTCCCCAAAGGCAAGGAAACAAAAGTGAAAATGAACTTTTGGGACTTCATCAAGATCAAAAGTTTCCGCACAGCAAAGGAATCAGTCAACAAAACAAAGAGGCAATCCACGGAATGGGAGAAGGTATTCTCAAATGACAGTACAGACAAAAGGCTGATATCCAGGATCTATAAAGAACTCCTCAAACTCAACACTCACACACAGATAATCATGTCAAAAAATGGGCCGAAGACATGAACAGACACTTCTCCAAAGAAGACATACAAATGGCTAACAGACACATGAAAAAATGTTCATTATCATTAGCCATCAGGGAGATTAAAATCAAAACCACACTGAGATACCACGTTACACCAGTTAGAATGTCAAAAATAGACAAGAGAAGAAATGAGAAATGTTGAAGAGGATGTGGAGGAAGGGGAACCCTCTTACACTTTTGGTGGGAATGCACGTTGGTGTAGTCAGTTTGGAAAACTGTGTGGATATTCCTTAAGAAATTAAAAATAGAGCTTCCCTATGACCCTGCAATTGCACTATTGGGTATTTACCCCAAAGATACAGACTTAGTGAAAAAAAGGCCATCTGTACCCCAACGTTCATAGCAGCAATGGCCACAGTCACCATACCGTGGAAAGAACCAAGATGCCATTCAATGAAGGAACAGATAAAGAAGATATTGTCCATATATACTATGGAGTATTATACCTCCATCAGAAAGGATGAATACCCAACTTTTGTATCAACATGGACGGGATTGGAAGAGATTATTCTGAGTGAAATACATCCAGCAGAGAGAGTCAATTATCATATGGTTTTGCTTATTTGTGGAGCATAAGGAATAACACATAGAACATGGGGAGATGGAGAGAAGTGATCTGGGGGAAATTGGAGGGGGTGAGGAACCATGAGAGAATGTGGACTCTGAAAAACAAACTGAGGGATTTGGAGGGGAGAAGTGAAGGGGGTTTGGGTGAGCCTAGTGGTGGGTATTATGGAGGGCACCTATTGCATGGAGCACTGGGTGTAGCGTATAAACAATGAACTCTGGAACACTGAAGAGAAATTTAAAAAAATTAATAAAAAAAGAGGGAACCAACTATATGCTGTCCACAAGAGATTCATTTTGAAACTAAGATACCTCCAGACTGAAAGTGTGGTGATGGAGAACAATTTACTACACTAATGGACTTCAAAAGAAAGCTTGGTTAGCAATCCTCATATCAGTCAAAGTAGATTTTAAATTAAGGGACCATTAAAAAATATAGAGGGACACTGTAGTATACCTAAAGGGTCTATCTAACAAGAAGATCTTGAGATTATAAATATCTCTGCTCCCAGCGTGGGGGCATCTAATTATATAAACCAATTGATAAGCAAAATAAAGAAAAGTATTGACAATAATATATTAATAGTAGACCTCAACACACCACACACAGCAATGGACAGATCATCCAGGCAGAAGATCAAGAAAGAAACAAGAGCTTTTCATGACATTGGACCAGATGGACTTCATAGATATATACAGAACATTCCATCCTAAAACAAAAGAGTACTCATTCTTCTCAAGTATACATGGAACTTTCTCCAGAATAGACCACATACTGGGTCACAAATCATATCTAAACCGATATGAAATGCTTGAGATTATCCCTTTCATATTGTCAAATCAAAATGTTTTGAAACTAGAACTCAATCACAAGAAGAAATTTAAAAGTAACACAAACACTTGGAGGTTAAAGAACATCCTGCTAAAGAATGATTGGGTGGACCAGGAAAATAAAGAACTCAAACAATTCATGGAAACTAATGAGAATGAAACACATCAGTACAAAACCTGTGGGATACTGCAGAGGCATTCCTTAGGGGAAATACATAGCCATCCAAGACCCTCTAAAAAAATTAGAAAAGTCCCAAATGCCCAAGCTAACCTTACACCTATAGCATCTGGAGGAAGAACAGCAAATAAAGCCTAAGCTAAGCAAGAGAAGAGAAATAATAAAGAATAGAGAAGAAATCAATGAAATAAAAACCAGAAAAAAATTAGAACAGATGAACAAAACCAGAAGCTGGTTCTTTGAAAGAATTAATATCAATAAACCTCTGGCCAGACTTATCCAAAAGGAAAGCGAATCGACCCTAACTAATAAAATCATAAATGGAAGGTAGGAAATTACGACTAACACGAAGAAAATAGAAACAATTATTAGAATTTATTACCAGCAACTATATGCCAACAAATTAGCCAATCTGGAAGAAATGGAGCATTCCTGGAAACTTAAACTACCAAGACTGAAACAGGAGGAAACAGACAACCTGAATAGATCAGAACTAGTAACAAAACTAAAGCAGTAATCAAAAACCTCCCCAAGGGGCGCCTGGGTGGCTTAGTGGGTTAAAGCCTCTGCCTTCAGCTCAGGTCATGATACCAGGGTCCTCGGATCAAGTCCCGCATCGGGCTCTCTGCTCAGCGGGGAGCCTGCTTCTCCTTCTCTCTCTGCCTGCCTCTCTGCCTACTTGTGATCTCTGTCTGTCAAATAAATAAATAAAAACTTAAAAAACAAAAACAAAAACAAAAACAAAAAAATCCTCCCCAAAAACAAGAGTCCATGGCCAGATGGCTTCCCAGGGTATCAAACATTTAAAGAAGAAATCATGCCTATTCTCCTGAAGCTGTTTAAAAAAAACAGGAATAGAAGGAAAACTTCCAAACTGATAGAACGAGCATTACCCTGATCCCAAAACCAGATAAAGACCCCATCAAAAAGGGAAATTACAAACCAATATCCCTGATGAATATGGGTGACAAAATACTCAACCAAATACTAGCCAATAGGATCCAACAGTACATTAAAAGGATTATGTACCATGACCAGGTGTGATTTACTCCTAGGATTCAAGGGTAGTTCAACATTTGGAAATAATTCAACATTGTAGAGAACATTAATAAAAGAAAAGACAAGAACCATATGGTTCTCTCAATTGATGCAGAAAAAGCATTTGACAAAATGCAGCATCATTTCTTGATTAAAACTTTTCAAAATGTAGGAATAGGAGGAATGTACCTCAATATCACAAAGCTGTGATCATCAAGATAGCATGGTACTGGCAAAAAAACAGACACAAAGATCAATGGAACGGAATAGTGATTTCAGAAATAGACCTTCAAATCTATGGTCAACTTATCTTCGATTCAGCAGGAAAGATTATGTAATGGGAAAAAAAGGTGATCTCTTCAATAAATGCTGCTGGAAAAATTAGCCACATGTAGAAGAATGAAACGGGACCATTCTAATGCAGCATACACATCAATAAACACAAAATGGATGGAAGACCTCATGGTAAAACAGGAATCTATCAAGATCCTAGAGGAAAACATGGGCAGCAATCCCTGTGACCTTGGCCACAGCAAGTTCTTGATAGACACGTCTCTAAAGGAAAGGGAAACAAAAGCTAAAATGAAATACTGGGAATGCGTCAACATAAAAAGCTTTTGCACAGCAAAGGAAACAATCAACAAAACTAAAAGGCAACCTGTGGAATGGGAAAAGAGATTTGCAAATGACATTGCAGATAAAGGGCTTGTATCCAAGATCTGTAAAGAACTTCTTACACTCAGCACCCAATAAAGATATAATGCAGTCAAGAAATGGTAGAAGACATGAACAGACATTTCTCCAAGGAAGACATATAAATGGACAATAGACACATGAAAAAATGCTCCAGTCACTTGCCATCAGGGAAATACAAATCAAAATCACAATGAGACACCACCTTACACCAGTTAGAATGGCAAAAATTAACAAGAAAGGAATCAACAAATATTGGCGAAGATGTGGAGATAGGGAACCCTCTTATACTGTTGGTGGGAATGCAAGCTGGGGGAGCCAATCTGGGTAACAGTATGGAGGTTCCTCAAGAAGTTAAAATTAGAGCTACCCTAGGACCCACCAATTGCACTACTGAGTATTTACCCCAAAGACACAGATGTAGTGAAAAGAAGGCTGTGGTGGGAGGTTGTGGTTTTCAGTGGCACTTACCGAGGGAGAGACTCTGTGTTCTAGAGGATTCAGAGAACAGCAGACTGTGGATTCTCTCCTCTGGGGTGGAGGTCTGGATGCAGACATTTTCCTTTGCTCTGACCCTCTGAAAAGGTGCAAAAATCTGCCAGAGATCAAAAGCAGCCAAAGAACAAAAGACCAAGAAACTGGTATCCATGGAGCCCAGCCCCTTGACAGGGAGCAGGGCAACTCTGCCCAAGCAGGATTGACTGAAAAACAACTCAGCAGACCCCTCCCCAGGAGGACAAATTGGAAGAACAAGAGAACAACAATGCCAGGGTCCCCATAAAACTTTAAAACCCCAACGCCAGGGGAATACAGTATATTAAGCTATTGGTGTGGCCTCACAGCCTGTGTATTCCTCAGATACAACTTTTCTTTTTGTATTAAATTCTTTATCATGTTTCTTCTGTTTTGTTTTTTAACCTACTTATCATTTCAACTACATGTTTAGTTCAACATATTGCATGCTCACTTTTATTTAAAATTTTAAAAATTTTTAAAAAATTTTTAAATTTCTTTTCAGTGTTCCAGAATTCATTGTTTATGTACCACACACAGTGTTCCATGCAATACGTGCCCTCCATGATACCCACCACCAGGCCCACCCAAACTCCCACACTTCGCCCCTCCAAAACCCTCAGATTGTTTTCAGAGTCCACAGTCTGTCATGGTTCAGCTCCCCCTCCAATTTTCCCCAACTCCCTTCTCCTCTCCATCTCCCCATGTCCTCCATGTTATTTCTTGTGCTCCACAAATAAGTGAAACCCTATGATAATTGACTATCTCTGCTTGACTTATTTCACTCAGCATAATCTCCTTCATTCCCATCTATGTTGATACAAAAGTTGGGTATTCATCCTTTCTGATGAAAGTATAATACTCCATAGTGTATATGGACCACATCTTCCTTATCCATTCGTCCGACGAAGGGCATCTTGGTTCTTTCCACAGTTTGGCGACTGTGGCCATTGCTGCTATGAACATTGGGGTACAGATGGCCCTTCTTTTCACTACATCTGTATCTTTGGGGTAAATACCCGATAGTGCAATTGCAGGGTCATAGGTAATCTCTATTTTTAATTTCTTAAACAATCTCCACACTGTTTTCCAAAGTGGCTGCACCAACTTGCACTCCCACCAACAGTGTAAGGTTTCCCCTTACTCCACATTCTCTCCAACACATACTGTTTACTGTCCTGTTAATTTTGGCCATTCTAACTGGTGTAATGTGGTATCTCAATGTGGTTTGGATTTGGATCTCCCTGGTGGCTAATTATGATTTTTTTCATGTCTCTGCTAGGGATTTGTTTGTCTTCCTTGGAGAAGTGTCTGTTCATGTCTTCTGCCCATTTTTTTGACATGATTATCTGTTTTTTTGTGTGCTGAGTTTGAGGAGTTCTTTATAGATCTTGGATATCAGCCTTTTGTCCGTACTGTCACTTGTGAATATCTTCTCCCATTCCGTGGGTTGCCTCTTTGTTTTGTTGACTGTTCCCTTTGCTGTGCAGAAGCTCTTGATCTTGACAAAGTCCCAAAAGTTCGTTTTTGCTTTTGTTTCCTTTGCCTTTGGAGACATATCTTGAAAGAAGTTGCTGTGGCTGATATCAAAGAGGTTACTGCCTATGTTCTCCTCAAGGATTCTGATGGATTCCTGCTTCACGTTGAGGTCTTTTATCCATTTCGAGTTTATCTTTGTGTACGGTGTAAGAGAATGGTCGATTTTCATTCTTCTACATATAGCTGTCCAATTTTCCCAGCACCATTTATTGAAGAGACTGTCTTTTTTCCACTATAAATTTTTCCCTGCTTTGTCGAAGATTATTTGACCATAGAGTTGAGAGTCCATATCTGGGCTCTCTACTCTGTTCCACTGGTCTATGTTTCTGTTTTTGTATAAGTATCATGCTGTCTTGGTGATCACAGCTTTGTAGTGAAGCTTGAAATCAGACAACGTGATGTCCCCAGTTTTATTTTTCTTTTTCAATATTTCCTTAGTAATTGGGGTCTCTTCTGATTCCATACAAATTTTAGGACTGTTTGCTCCAGCTCTTTGAAAAATGCCAGTAGAATTTTGATCAGAATGGCATTGAAATTATAGATTGCTCTAGGCAGTATAGACATTTTAATAATGTTCATTTTTCCGAACCATGAGCATGAAACTGTCTTCCATCTTTTTGTGTCTTCTTCAATTTCTTTCATGAGTGTTCTGTAATTCCTCGAGTACAGATCCTTTACCTCTTTGGTTAGGTTTATTCCCAGGTATCTTATGGTTCTTGGTGCTATAGTAAATGGAATAAATTCTCTAACTTCTCTTTCTGTATTTTCATTGTTAGTGTATAAGAAAGCCACTGATTTCTGTACATTGACTTTGTATCCTGCCACATTACTGAATTGCTGTATGAGTTCTAGTAGTTTGGGGGTGGAGTCTTTTGGGTTTTCCATATAAAGTAGCATGTCATCTGTGAAGAGAGAGAGTTTGACTTCCTCACTGCCAATTTGAATACCTTTTATTTCTCTTTGTTGTCTGATCGCTGTTGCTAGGACTTCTAATACTATGTTGAGCAAGAGTCGTGAGAGTGGGCATCCTTGTCATGTTCCTGATCTCAAAGGGAAGGCTGTCAGCTTTTTCCCATTGAGGATGATATTCGCTGTGGGTTTTTTGTAGATAGATTTTATGAAGTTGAGGAATGTTCCCTCTATTGCTATGCTTTGAAGCATTTTAATTAGGAATGAATGCTGAATTTTGTCAAATGTTTTTTCTGCATCCATTGAGAGGACCATGTGGTTCTTCTCTCTTCTCTTATTGATTTGTGCTACCACATTGATTGATCTGCGAATGTTGAACCATCCCTGCAACCCAGGGATGAATCCCTTCTCGTCATGGTGGATATCTTTTTAATGTACTGTTGGATCCTATTAGCTATGATCATGTTGAGAAACTTAGCATCCATATTCATCAGGGATATTGGTCTGAAAATTTCCTTTTGGTGGAGTCTTTGCCTGGTTTGGGGTTCAGGGTAATGTTGGCTTCATAAAAAGAGTCTGGAAGTTTTCCTTCTGCTTCAATTTTTTGAAACTGCTTCAGGAGAATAGGTAGTATTTCTTCTTCGAATGTTTGGTAGAATTCCCCAGGCAATCAGTCAGGTCCTGGGCTCTTGTTTTTGGGGATGTTTTTGATCACTGCTTCAATCTCATTACTAGATATAGATCTATTTGTGTCGTCAATTCCTTCCTGTTTCAGTCTTGGAAGCTTATAGGTTTCCAGGCATGCATCCATTCCATCTAGGTTGCTTAACTTATTGGCATATAACTGTTGATGATATTTTCTGATGATTATTTCTATTTCCTTGATGTTAGTTGTGATCTCTCCCTTTTTGTTCATAATTTTATTAATTTGGGCCATCTCTTTTTTTCTTTTTGATTAGTTTGGCCAATGGTTTATCAATTCTATTGATTCTTTCAAAAAACCGGCTTCTAGATTCATTGATGCATTCTACTGTATCTCTCGTTTCTATCTCATTGATCTCTGCTCTAATCTTGATTATTTCCTTTCTTGTGTGGAATTGGCTTAATTTGCTGTTGATTCTCCAGTTCTTCAAGATGTAAAGACAGCTGGTGTATTCTGGATTTTTCAGATTTTTGAGGGATGTTTGGGTGGATATGTATTTCACACTTAGGACTGCCTTTGCTATATCCCATAGGTTTTGGACCGAAGTGTCTTCATTCTCATTGGTTTCCATGAATTATTTAAGTTATTCTTTGATTTCCTGGTTGATGCAAGCATTCTTAAGCATGGTGGTCTTTAGCTTCCGGGTATTTGAATTCCTTCCAATCTTTTCCTTGTGATTGAGTTCCAGTTTCAAAGCATTGTGATCTGAGAATATGCAGGGAACAATCTCATTCTTTTGGTATGGGTTGAGTCCTGATTTGTGACCCAGTATGTGGTTTATTCTGGAGGAGGATCCATGTGAACTTGAGAAGAATGAGTATTCTGTTGTTTTAGGGTGGAATGTTCTGTATATACCTATGAGGTCCATCTGGTCCAAATTGTCATTCAATGCTCTTGTTTCTTTATTGATTTTCTGCTTGGATGATCTGTCTATTACTGAGAGTGGCATGTTAAGATCTACTATTAATGTATTCATATCAATATGACTCTTTATTTTGATTAACAGTTTTCTCATGTAATTGGTTGCTAGCATATTGGGGGCATAAATATTTACAATTGTTAGATCTTCTTGGTGGATGGTCCCTTTAAAATTATGTAGTATCCTTCTGTATCTCTGACTACAGTCTTTAGTTTTAAATCTAATTATCTGATATGAGAATCGCTACCCCAGCCTTCTCTTGAGGCCCATTGGCATGAAAGATGCTTCTCCGTCCCTTCACTTTCAGTCTGGATGTATCCTTTGGTTCAAAATGGGTCTCTTGTAGACAACATATGGATGGGTCCTGTCGTTTTATCCAATATGCAGCCCTATGCCATTTTATGGGCGCATTTAGGCCACTCACATTGAGAGTGATTATTGAGAGATATGTTTTTATTGACATCCTGTTACCTGTGAAGTCTTTGTTTCTATAGATTGCCTCCATATATTTCTGTTCAATGATATTGGCTTTTTTCCTCTTTTATAGAACCCCGCCCCTTAATATTTCTTGCAGTGCTGGCATGGTGGTCACATACTCCTTTAAACATTGCCAGTCTTGGAAGCTCTTTATCTCTTCATCCATTTTGAATGCCAGTCTTGTGGGATTAAGAATTCTTGGCTGCATGTTCTTCTCATTTAGTGCCCTGAATGCATCTTGCCTGCCTTTTCTGGCTTACCAGGTTTCTGTGGACAGGTCTGATGTTATTCTGATGGGCTTTCCTCTGTACATAAGGAATCTCTTCCCCCTAGCTTCTTTCAAGAGCTCCTGTCAGAAATTATGATTCATCAGTTTCACAATCAGGTGTCTCGATGTCTTTCTAAATTCTGTTATCTTGGGGGGAGACAATTCTGCCTCTAGGACACAAATTCTGGTTCCATTCCCCAGATTGAGACAATTTTCATGAAGAATTTGTTCAACCCTATCCTCTAGTCTTCCTTCTTTCTCCTCCCCCTCAGGGATTCCGATAATTCTGACTTTGGAACATTTCATGGCATCATTTATTTCCCTAATTCTGTTTTCATGGCTTCTAAGCTGTTTGTTCCAGGCTTCCTCCTGATCCTTTTTCTCTATCAGTTTGTCCTCCAGATAACTAATTCTATCTTCTGCCTCAGTTACGCTAGCTTCTAGAGAATTTAGATTAGATTGGAACTCATTGAGAGTCTTGTTAACATCATCCCTGGTGGCTTTCACTTCTGCCCTTATCAATTCCATTTTGTCATCAACGGCTTTCTCCAACCTAGCTATTGCCTGGATAATTGTTAGCCTGAATTCCCTTTGCAACATGCTGTTAATGTCCATATCCAAAAGCTCTAATGGAGATGGCCCAGTCTTTAAATTTTTCCTCTTTTGGACATTCCTCTTCCTAGTCATTTTGGTGAGAGATTGGCTGAACGGATGTGTAGCTGAATGTATCAACCGTGGTGCAGGCAAGGTTCACTCTGGAATGTTTCAGAGCAATCAAGAACCCTCATCAAAAAGAAAGAAGAAAGAAGAAAAGAGAGAGAGAGAGAGACAGGAAGAAAAGAAAGAAAAAATAAAAGAGAAGGCCCAGCCCGAATGGGCCCCAAAGGTAAGATTTATAAAGTATACAAACAAAACAGACAAAAAGCGACAAAAGTCGATGACAAGAGAAAATAAATAAATAAATAAATAAAAAGAACCCAGTTGAAATGAACCCCAAGTATAAGATTTATATACCACCAGAACAAAAACAAATACGCAGAAACACTGACAGAAGAAACAGATGGGAGGGTGGTTATAATTTTTCAGTGTGGGCCAGGAAGGTTACTTTGATTCTTCCTGGAGGTATCTTGATATTTTTGTTAAAGGACTCAACTTTCCTGAGATAAAAGGGGATTAAAACTCGTTTACATATAGAGGTGGCATTGACTGGGAAAAAGGGATTAACTTGAAGCTTATCTCTATATGAATTTTAAAAATAAAATAAAATTAAATAAAAAATAGAAAAGCAAAAGAAAAACACAGGTATATGTATCAAAAAAGTTCAGGTTAAAAGGTTTTTATGGAATTTGATGTACTGAAAATCTCATTGTGATGGTAAATAGGTTAAAAACTTACATTAAAAAAATGAGAAGAATCAGAATAGTGGGAACGAATTAAAAATAAAAGTTGTATCTATGAAGTAGTGGTGGTTGTCCTCTTGCTTTTTTTTGGGGGGGGGGGGTCTGGCTTTCTGTGGGAGGAGCCTGCCCTGTGGTTTTTCAGGGAGTCTTTCTAGAGTTGAGTCCTTCTACCCCATCAAGGGGCTTGGCTCTGAGGCTACCGATTTTTTAGGCTTTGGTTCTTTGGAGGTTTTTTTTGTGGGCTTTGTTTGTTTGTTTGTTTGTTTTTTCTCCCCTTGGCAGTTTTTGGTGGTTCTTTGGGGTTAAGAGGAAAGCAAACTGCATCCAGATCTCCTTCTCAGAGAGAAGCCTCAGTCTGCTCCCCTCTGGGTGCTCCAGAGCACATAAATTCCCCCTCTGCCACTGGCAGAGCACGTCCCCAGTTACAGTCTCTGGGGTCACAGGAACTCCCACTTGTACCCAAAACCACAAGAAATATGAGTCACGGTTGTCTGGGCAGGTCCAGACCTCCAGGGAGGTCCCAACCAGAGAGAGCCAACTGAGATTTTCACGCTGGCCCAGGCTGAGAGTGTTCAGAATCTCCCGGTCCTAGACAGCACTGGCTAGCACCTGCATGGACCTCTCTCAGGGGAGGGTGTGGAGCATGACTCAGACCCTGGTAGTGAAGCGTGCGTGCAGAGCACAAAAGGCTGTGGATCTAGAGAGTGCCAGCTGGCGTCCACACAAGACTCCCTCATGGGCGCCGCCACCCAAATGCTCTCAGGCATGCTGGTGGCTCAGGGACCAAGACCTGGCTTCTTCACTGAGCTCTCCGGTTCCCCAGCAGCGGTAGCTGTCCTGGGTCCCTGGGCCTAAATCCCTGTCCCTAACCGCCCAATTCCACCAATTTCCCCTTAAGGTCTTTTGCTGTTTTTGAGTGCTTTCAACCATACTCCAAGTTAATGCTGGTCCTCAATCACAGGGCACACTCTTATTGGAGTATTACTTTCCAATGGGTCACTTCTGGTGTCTCCCTACCCCTTTTGTTTATCTTCCAATATCAGTCCGTTGTTCCCACTCCGCCTTACCTGTCCACTGGTGTCTTCTGCCCCTGTAGAGATCCAGAAGTGTATAATTCTAATCTCAGGCTGATTTCATGGGTGATCAGAGTTCTTTGGTAGGTAATCATCTCACTTTAGGGGACCAGTTGAAACAGTGCCTCCTACTTCTCTGCCATCTTGTCTCCTCTGGCCCCATGTTCACTTTTTTTTTTTAAAGATTTTATTTATTCATTTGTCAGAGAGAGTGAGCACAGGCAGACAGAGAGGCAGGCAGAGGGAGAAGCAGGCTCCCCGCCGAGCAAGAAGCCTAATGTGGGACTCGATCCCAAGACCCTGGGATCATGACCTGAGCCGAAGGCAGCCGCTTAACCAACTGAGCCACCCAGGCGTCCCCCCATGTTCACTTTTTAACATGAGTTTTTTCCACACATATTTTTTCTTTTTCTTTATATGTGGATAGATACATATAGTTGTAGATATAGATATAAGCTTCAATGTAGTCCTTTTTCCCTATTCAATACTATCTGTCTATCTATCTATCTATCTATATATATACACACACCAGTTTTAATTACTCTGTATCTTTGGGAAGTAGTATTCTCTAACAAAGAGTACAAAATACACCCAGGAAAAACTGAAACAATACCTCGCACACATCAAGGAATTATAGGCCCCTTCCCTACACCCATCTTTTTTATTTCTTGTGTGTTTTTTTTTTTTCGTTATTTGCTTTGTTTTGTTCTGTTTGTTTGTTTGGGTTTTTTTTTTTTTTTGTACTTTGTAAATCTGATTCTTGGGTTTCATTTTGGCCCGATTTTTTTGGTGATGGCTTCCAATTGCTCTGAAATTTCCCAAGGTGCACATTACCTAGATTGTGGTTGATATTTTTGACTGTGCATCCCCTCAACCACAACACAACAGAATGATTAGGAGGAGAAACTCCCAGCAAAGAAAAGAACCAGAGACAATAGTCTCTCCCGCAGACTTAATGGATATGGATATAAGCAAGATGTCAGAAATAGACCTCAGGGCAACAGTTATGAAGACAATAGCTATGCTGGAGAAAACCATTAATGGCAACATACAGTCTCTAGGGGCAGAAATGAGATCTAATCAGGCCAAACTTAAAAATGCTATAAATGACATACAGTGTAAACTAGATACTCTAACAGCTAGGGCAAATAAGTCAGAAAAATGAATTTGTAATCTAGAAGACAAACTGATAGAAAAGAAGGAACAGGAGGATGTCTGGAACAAACATCTTAAAATCCATGAAAACAGAATTAGAGAAATAAACGATGCCCAGCAATGTTCCAATGTTATAATTATTGGGATCCCCAAGAAGGTGGAAAGAGAAGGAGGACTAGAGGATATATTTAAGCAAATTGTAGTGGAGAAGTTCCCCAATGTGGGGAAAGAAACAAGCATTCATGTTCTAGAGGCAGAGACGACCTGTCCCAAGGTCAAAACCAGACCAACATTCAGGTATATAATAGTTAAGTTCGCAAATCTCAGAACCAAAGAAACCATCTTAAAGGCAATTAGGGGCAAAGATTTCTTATGTACAGAGGGAGGAACATCAGAATAACATCAGAAGTGTACATAGAGCCAAGGGAAGCCCAAAAGGGCTGGCAAGACATATTCAGGGTGCTAAATGAGAAGAACATGAAGCCAAGAATACTTTATCTGGCAAGGCTGTCATTCAGAATGGATGGATAGATAAAGAGCATCCAGGACCAGCAGAAACTGAAAGAATATGTGACCTCTAAGCCAGTCTTGCAAAAAAATATTAAGGGGGGTTCTATAAAAGAAGAAAGAACCCAAGAGTAATATAGACCAGAAATTTACACAATCTATAGAAACAAGGACCTCACAGGCAACATGATGTCAATAAAATTGAATCTTTCATTAATCACTCTCAGTGTGAATGGCCTAAATGCTCCCATGAAATGGCACAAGGTTGCAGACTGGATAAAAAGACAAGACCCATTCATATGCTGTCTATGAGAGACTCATTTTGAACCTAATGATACATCCAGACAGAAAGTAAAGGGATAGAGAACCATTTTTCATGGCAACGGATCTCAAAAGCAAGTGGGCGTACCAATTCTCATATCAGATAAATTAGATTTTAAGCTAAAGACTGTAGTTAGAGATACAGAAGGGCACTATATCATTCTTGAAGGGTCTATCCAGCAAGGGGATCTAACAATTGTAAATATTTATGCTCCCAAAATGGGAGCAGCCAACTACATAAGCCAGCTGTTAACCAAAATAAGAGACATATTGATAATAATATGTTAATAGTAAGATACCTCAACACTCTACTCTCAGCAATAGAAAGATCATCTAAGCAGAAAATACACAAAGAAACATGAGCTTTGAATGACACATTGGACCAGATGGATTTCATATGGAGTGTTGGTCTTCACAGAACAGATGGACTTCACAGAACATTCCATACGAAAAAATACAAAAAACAAAAACAGAATACTCATTCTTCTTTGATGCATATGGACATTTCTCCAGAATAGACCACATGCTGGGTCACAAATCAGGTCTCAATCGATATCAAAAGATTGAGATTATTCCCTGCATATTCTCAAACCATGATGCTTTGAAACTGGAACTCAATCACAAGAAAAAGTTTGGGAGAAATTCAAACACTTGGAAACTAAAGACCATCCTGCTTAAGAATGTTTGGGTCAACCAGGAAATCAAAGAAGAACTTAAACAATTCATGGAAATCAATGAGAATGAAAACACATTGGTCCAAAACTTATGGGATAAGGCAAAGGCTGTCCTAAGGGGGAAATACATGCCATCCAAACCTCACTCAAAAAAACTGAAAAATCCCAAATTCACCAAGTAACTTTGCACCTTAAAGAAGTGGGGAAAAAACAACAAATAAAGCCTAAGCCATGCACAAGAAAGAAAATAATAATGTTTAGAGTGGAGATCAATTATCAATTGACAAATTGATCAAATATCAATTATTAAAGAATTAATAAGATCGATAAACCACTGGCCAGACTTCTTCAAAAGAAAAGAGAAAGGACCCAAATTAATAAAATTATGAATGAAAGGGGATAAATCATAGCTAATACCAAAGAAATAGAAACAATCATCAGAAATTATCATGAACAACTATATGCTAATAAATTAAGCAACCTAAAAGAAATGGATGAAACGTATAAACTTCCAAGACTGAAACAGGAAGAAACTGACAACCTGAATAGACCAATATGTACTAATGAGATTGAAGCAGTGATCAAAAACCTCCCTAAAAACAAGAGTCCAGGACCTGAAGAATTCCCTGGGGAATTCTACCAAACATTCAAAGAAGAAACACTACCTGTTCTCCTGAAGCTGTTTCAGAAAATAGAAACAGAAGGGAAACTTCCGGACTCTCTCTATGAGGTCAGCATTATCTTGATCCCCAAACCATGCAAAGACCCAATCAAAGAAGAGATTTTTCCCCAAACCAATATCCCTGATGAATATGGATGCCAAAATTCTCAGTAAGATTCTATCTAATAGGATCCAATAGTACATTCCGTGGATTATCCACCACTATCAGGTGGGATTTATCCCTGGGATACAAGGGTGGTTCAATATTCACAAATCAATCAATGTGATAGAGCTAATTAATAAAAGGAGAGAGGACCATACAATCCTCTAAATTGATGCATAGAAAGCATTTGACAAAATACAGCATCCTTTTCTGATTTCCTGATCCTCTTCAGAGTGTAGGGATAGAGGGAACATTCCTCAATTTCATAAAATCCATCTAGGAAAAGCCCAGAGCGAATATCATTCTCAGTGGGGAAAGCTGAGAGCCTTTCCCTTAAGATAAGGAACATGACAAGGATGCCCCCTCTCTGCACTATTGTTCAATATAGTATTAGAAGTCCTAGCAACAGCAATCAGACAACAACAACACAAAATAAAAGTAATTCAAATTGGCAAATAGGAAGTCAAACTCTCTCTCTTTGCAGATGACATGACACTTGTTGTGGAAAACCCAAAAAGACTCCACCCTCCAAATTTCTAGAACTTGCACAGCAATTCAGTAATGTGGCAGGATACAAAATCAATGCACTGCAATCAGTTGCTTTTCTATACACTAATATTTTAACTGTAGAAAGAGAAATTAGGGAATCAATTCCATTTACAATGGCACCAAAACCTAAAAGATACCTTGGAATAAACCTAACCAAAGAGGTAAATGTTCTATGCTCTAGAAACTACAGAACACTCATGAAAGAAATTGAAGAAGACACAAAAAGATGGAAAAGCAATCTGTGATCATGGATCAGAAGAACAAACATTGTTAAAATCTCTATGTTTCCCTGAGCAGTCTATACTTTCAATGCCATCCTGATCAAAATACCAACTGCATTTTTCAAAGTGCTGGAACAAACAATCCTAAAATATTTATCGGACCAGAAAACACCATGAATCGCCAAGGAACTGCTGAAAAGAAAAAAGCAAAGCTAGGAGCATCACCTTGCCTGATTTCAAGGTATAATACAAACATGTGATCACCAAGACAGCATGGGACTGGTGCAAAACAGACACATAGATCAATTGAACAGAATAGAGAGCCCATGTAGGGGCTTTCAACTCCGTGGTCAACTGATCTTCAACAAAGCAGAAAGAAATTTCCAGTGGAAAAAAGTCTCTTCAATAAATGGTGCTGGGAAAATTGGGCAGCTATAAACAGAAGAATGAAACTCTATCATTCTCTTACACCATACACAAAGATAAACTCCAAATGAATGAAAGACCTCCATGTGAGATAGGGATCCATCAAAATCTTAGAGGAGAACATAGGCACTAACTTCTTTGACATGGGCCACAGTAACTTCTTTCAAGACACATCTCCAGGGCACCTGGCTCGCTCAGTTGGTTGAGCGACTGCCTTTGGCTCAGGTCATGATGCCGGGATCAAGTCCCGCATAGGGCTCCCAGCTCCACAGGGAGTCTGCTTCTCCCTCTGGCCTTCTCCCCTCTCATGTTCTCTCTCACTGTCTCTCTCTCCAATAAATAAATAAAATCTTAAAAAAAAGACATGTCTCCAAAGACAAGGGGAACAAAAGCAAAAATGAACTTTTGGGACTTTATCAAGATCAAAAGCTTCTGCACATCTAAGAAAACAGTAAAAAAAAAAAAAAGACAAAGAGGCAACCCACCGAATGGGAGAAGATATTTGCAAATGACACTACAGACTAAGGGCTGATATCCAAGATCTATAAAGAACTCCTCAAACTCAAAACCCAAAAAACAAATAAGTCCAACAATGGGCAAATGACATGAACAGACACTTCTCCAAAGAAGACATATACAGACACATGAAAAAATGTTCATCATCATTAGCCATCAGGGAGATTTCATTCAAAACCACATTGAGATACCACCTTACAGGATGGCCAAAATTGACAATGCAAGAAACCACAAATGTTGGAGAGGTTCTGAAGAAAGGTGAACCCTCTAACATTGTTGGTGGGAATGCAAGGTGGTACAGCCACTTTGGAAAACAGTGTGTCGGTTCCTCAAAAAGTCAAAAATAGAACTACCCTACGACCCAGCAATTGCACTATAGGGTATTTACCCCAATGACACAGATATAGTGAAAATAAGGGGCACATGCATCCAATATTTATAGCAGCAATGTCCACAATAGCCAAAGTGTGGAAAGAGCTGAGATGTCCATCAACAGATGAATGGATAAAGAAGATGTGGTCCATATATACAATGGAATATTACTCAGCCATCAGAAAGGATGAATACCCAACTTTTGCATCAACATGGGTGGAACTGAAGGAGATTATGTTAAGTGAAATAAGTCAAGCAAAGAATTTCACTTATCATATGGTTTTACTTATTTGTGGAGGACATTAGGTGAAGGATGGGAAAAAAGGAAGGGGGTGAAATAAGGGGCAGTGAAAACCGTGAGAAACTATGGACTCTGGGAAACAAATGGGGTTTTAGAGGGGAGGGCAGGGGGGAATGGGTTATACCGGTGATGGGTATTAAGGAAGGCAAGTATTGCATGGAGCACTGGGTGTTATACACAAGTGATGAATCATGGAACACTACATCAAAAACTAATGATATACTGTATGGTGACTAACATAACATTAAAAAAAAAAGAATGAAACAAAATTTTACAACCTAAGAAACTAACTAAGTAAATTAGTTTTAAATAAAAGTTACCAAAAATGTAACAAATATAGAAAGTATATATAAATAAAAGTTTTAGAAATAATAAAATTTTAAAATATAGTTGGAAAAATTAATAAAATGAAGGAAAAATAAGAAAGAATTAAGTTAAAGAAAGCTGGATCCTATTTCCCCTAGAACTGAAGCTCACACCACTCTGTGATTAGTATACTTGATGTGAGGGAGTTGTTTATGTTAGCCTTCTGGGTTAGGGGACTGTTGTGCTGATTCTCAGGTGGAGTTGCCTTAGTGGAAATGTGACTCCAAGCCCAGGGTGCTGGTTTGATATAAGGATCTCTTTCCCTCACTAGGTGGGCACTCTTTCCTTCCCTGAATTCTTTCAGGGCTGATGGGCATGATGAATATGGGTTTATCTAGCTCTCTAGCCCTGGAGCTGAAATTTCATGACTAGACTCTTCAGTGCACTCTCTTAGAAGAGCAATTAATCACTCTTGTGTCCCTGTTCTCCATGAACACCATATTCACCCTGCCCGTGTCTGATCCCACCCATCTCAGGTGTGTGACTGAGCTCCAAAACTCTAAATTTTATGGACTTCCAGGGCACAGACCCATGCTGCTCCCCCAGGGGAGGGTCTTGCCATGCTTTTGCCACTGGCAGGCCATCCCAGGCAAAGTTCACAGTTCCACACAGCGGTTTGCAGTTCATTGCAAAAGAGTTCAGAGTCCTCGCACCAAGACCTGCTTCTCTCGGCCTGCCTCCCTGCCACTATTACTGGGAACACTGCAGCACTTTCATACCACATTCTTATTTTGACCCAGGGGATCTTCAGCCCACCCCGTTACACCTGGGATTTCACTCCAGTTTGCCACTTAAGCGCCCCCAAGCCAGGCACATCCCCCATAGTAGCAGACTTCTAAAAGTTCGGATTTTGCACTCTGTTGCTTATAATACTTTGTATAGCCTCCATAATCACGTTCCTTCCCTGTTGCCATATACACAGCTATATCTGCTCCAATCAACTTCTGCACCTCTTACCTTCCATAGAGTGGTTTCCTTTCTACTTGTAGACTTGTATTTTTTTGTTCTCTCGGACCTCCAATTGATCTCTTGGGTGTTCAGACAGATTTGATAACTATCCATCTGTGTTTGTCGGATGAGACAAACTTAGGGTCCCCCCCACTCCTCTACTATCTTAACTCTGCTCCTGGAGTTCAATAATTTTTTATGTAAAAAGTCAAAGTCCTCATCCTGAGAAGTCAAATGTTATTGACATTTCACAGTGTCTTCTGCAGGGCAGTTTGGACACTGGCAGGTAGATGTTGCTTCCAAACTAAGCAAAATATGCATGTGAGAGGAAAAGTGTGATCTAGGAGGCATTTGGAGTTAGTCATGCACCTTAGGATCGGTATGGCAAGAACTAATCTGTCTGAACCTCATCCCTAACCAACCCACAACACTACCATAGTCCTAGACATGTTTCCAGAGGCTCCAATAATGCAGTTTAGGGTAATTGTCTCCAACAACATCCTTCCTTCCTTCATTTAATCCCTGTTTCCCACATACCCCAACATTTCCCATCCTGCCCCCTCCCATTTGGGATGCAGCAGTAAGAGCCAATGGGAATAACTAAGAGTAGCCACACTTAAATCTGTTCTTTCTCAACCTCTGCCTGTTTTCCCTTGAGATCACAGTCAGACTTCCCAAAGACCATTGAGGTGAGGTGGAACTTATCTGTCTTTTCCTAACTGATTTCAACAATAATTACAAGGAAATCTTCTGCTACTGCTGATCAAACTTCGGGAAGGTAAGTGTTTTCTCCTGAGCTTGTTGTCCTGATTGCCCTAGCCCTTCCTCTGTGCATGTGCCATTACCATCCAGTTCTAACACCTATCTTCTGCCTCTCTATTCTTTATATAAATATTTTTCAATTTATTAAAATGTAGTATGCATACCATATATTTAAGTCTTTTGAAATATTATTCGGTATATTCAGTGGTGTGTAGTATATTCACAGTTATATAACCACTACTACTACCTAATTTTAGAAAATTTTCATTACCACAAAAGGAAACCTGGTACACATTAGGAATCATTCTCAATTCCTTCCAAACCCTGCCTAACCAATAATCTACTTTCTATCTCTATGTATTTGCCTGTTGTGCACACTTCATATAAATTGAACCACACAATGGCCTTTTGTGACTGGCTTTTTTCACTTAGCATATTTACAAGGTTCATCCATATTATTGCACAAATAACTTCATCTCTTTTACTGCCAAATATTCCATTATATGGACATGCCACATTTGATTTATGCATTTATCAGCTTATGGATAGTTGGGTTGTTTAAACTTTTAACTATTATAAATAATTTTTGTGATCTTTCACTATTTTTGAACATATTTTTGTTGTTTCTATGAGGATTACATTAAAATCTTAACTTTAAACAATCTAGAATGGATTAATACCCACTTCATTTCCACAGAATATTTTTCTCCAATAAAACTCCAATTCTTCCCTTCTCTTTTGTGTTGTTACTGTCATGCAGACTACATATTTAAAAATTATCTGCCATCACAGGTATTGTATGTGAATGATAAATCACTACTTTTACACCTGAAACTGGTGTTGAATTTAAATAACTTGAATTTAAATAAAAACTTGAAAAAATTATCTGCCATGAGCAGTTTTGTAACTACTGCTTTGTGTAGTTGTGTTTTACACCATTTGGAGAAGGAAAATGTTACAAATAAAAATACATTTTACTGTCTTTTATATATACACCTATGTATATATTTTTTTATTTTTTAAAGATTTTATTTATTTATTTGACAGACAGATATCACAGAGAAGCAGGCAGAGAGAGAGGAGGAAACAGGCTCCCTGTCAAGCAGAGAGCCTGATGCGGGGCTCAATCCCAGGACCCTGGGATCATGACCAGAGCTGAAGGCAGAGGCCTTAACCCACTGAGCCACCCAGGCACCCCTATATATTTATTTATTATACCTATATGTATATATTTATTTATTATACCTATATGTATATGTACATATACCTATGTATATATTTCATCTATTAGTGATCTTTATTTATTCATGTGGAATTGCATTAATCTCTGTGTCTACTTATTTCAACCTATAGAATTTCTTTTAGTTTTTTTCATAGGGAAGATGAGATAAAGACAAATTCTCTTAATTTTTTTTTCATTGGGGGAAGTCTTAATTTCTCCTTGGTTTTGAAGGATATTTTGTCTGGACATAGAATTCTTGGTTGACATATATTTTCTTTTAGCACTTGGAATATGTAATCCTACTGCCTTCTGGTTTCAATGGTTTTTCAAGAGAGTCAGCTGCTAATTTTTTATGGATTCCTTGTATATCACAAGTTCTTTATTTTTTTTTCTTGCTGTTTTCAAGATGCTCTCTTTGTATTTATCTTCTGATAGTTTTAATATGATTTGCTTCACTCTGAATCCCTTGGAATTTATTCTACTTGGGGTTTGTTGTCTTTCTTAGTTTTAGATTGTTTTTCAGCAAATACGGGAAGTCTTTTATCACTTTTAATCAAATATTCTTTCTGTTCCATTCTTTCCTTTGGAGTCTTCCCCTTATAAGCATAATTGTATGTTTGATAAGGTCTATGAAGCTCTATTCATTTTTCTTCAGTGGTTTTTCTTTTTGTTTCTCAGACCAAGTAATTTCAATTGACCTATATTGGTTTCCTATGGCTGTTGTAACAAATTACCACAAATTTTGTGACTTAATTACAAAAATTTACTGTTTAACAGTTTTGGCCAAATGTTGAAATAAGGGTGCTATCAGTGCCATGCTCCTTCTGGAAGTTCTAGGGGAACACATATTTCTTGTCCCTTTCAGCTTCTGGTGGAAGCATTCTTTGGCTTCAGACTGTAGCACTGTAATCTCTGCTTCCCTTTTCACATTTTCTGTGTATGTGTGCATGTGTGTGTTGGTGTTTGTGTGCAATCTCTCTCTAGAATCTCTCTTATAAGAACATTGCAATAACATTTAGAGCCCAACAAGATATTCTTATCTCAAGATCCCAAACTTAATCACATCTGCAAAAACTAATTTTCCAAATAATGTAACAGTTACAGGTTCTAGGGATAAGAACAGGGACATATCTTTGGAGCCATTAACAATACATCCCAATATTCAAATTCACTGATTCTTTTCTTTGCCCACTCAAGTCTGTTATTGAGCCCCTTTATTGAATTTTTCATTTTGGTTGTTGCACTTTTCAACTCCAGAAAATATATTTTGTACCTTAAAATTTTTTGGTCTCCTTATTGATATTTTCTATTTGGTGAAACCCTGTTCACATAATTCCCTTTAATTCTTTACATATGGCTTTCTGCAGTATTTTGAACATATAGCCTCTTTAGTCTTTGCCTATTAAACCCAATCTCAGAGAACTGTTCTCAGGGACAATTTGTATTAACTTCTTTTTTCCCCTATGTATGGGCTATACTTTTCCTGTTCTTTGTTTTTATCACTTTTGTTGTTGTTGAAAACTGGCCATTTTGCATGATACAAAATGGCAACTCTGGATATCGGAATCCTTTCACCCCTCAGGATTTGTTGTTGTTGCTGTTCTGTTGTCATTACTACTGATGTTATAATTGTTCTGTTTAGTGAGTTTCCTTGACTAATTCTGTACATTTTGCATTCGCTGGATGCTTAACCAAGGTGCCCAGGTGCCCCTCAAAAGATTTGTTTCTTAAAGAACTTTAATCCAGGGTGCGTGGGTGGCTCAGTCAGTTAAGTGTCTGTCTTTGGCTCAGGTCATGATCCCAGGGTCCTGGGGTTGAGTCATGTATCCTGCCCCCCCCCACTCAGCAGGGAGTCTGCTTCTCCCTCTTCCTCTCCTCCCCACATGTGCTTGCTCTCTCTTTCAAGAGCAAATACATAAAATCATTAAAAAAAAACCTTTAATCCACAGAAAGGTTGGTAGAACATCACCAAAGCTTATGGGAACAGCAAGGCCATAATTGACTTATCCACTTTCTCAGATATGGTGAGCTACTTGGAATATTCCATAAAAATCAGACATGCACCAAACTGTACCAAAGAAGGGATCAGAGATCCACACAGTAGCTCTACATACAGGAGGCTTGTTCAAGGAGGGCTCACAGAAATGGAATTTCCCATTGAAAATACAACCCAATCACTCTCCCTTTCACCAATCCACTCACGAGTGTATGATAACCATGAGTTATGTGTGCAGTATGTGTGTGTGTATCTGCAAGCAAAATTTTCAGATGAAATTATCATTGGGTAAGTATGCAATTATATTTCCATAAGAAATTCAGCCTGTATTTTGTTGTCATTTGGCAAAATAAAAGTTAATATTTAATTTATCTTTGGCACAAGTCAGTGATGTAAGTGATAGGCAGGAGCAGCAGAAGTTGTTTTCAGATAAGGAAGGCTGCTACATCAAAGAGGTTGTTGATGGATTCTATATAGTTTCAGAGAGGAGAACAAGAAAGGCTCATAACAAACTCAGAAAAAGCTACCAGGAGCAGATATCAGTTCATATTAAGAATATGGCTTTTGCACCAGGGAGATTCAAATCAAAACCACATTGAGATACCACATTACACCAGTTAGGAAGCCAAAATTAACAAGACAGTAAACGTGTGTTGGAGAGGATGTAGAGAAAGGGGAATCCTCTTACGCTGTTGGTGGGAATGCAAGTTGGTGCAGCCACTTTGGAAAACAGTGTGGAGATTGCTTAAGAAATTAAAAATAGAGATTCCCTATGACCCTGCAATTGCACTAGTGGGTATTTACCCCAAAGATACAGATGTAGTGAAAAGAAGGGCCATCTGTACCCCAATGTTCATAGCAGCAATGGCCACAGTCGCCAAACTGTCAAAAGAACCAAGATGCCCTTCAACGGACAAATGGATAAGGAAGATGTGGTCCATATATACTATGGAGTATTATGCCTCCGTCAGAAAGGGTGAATACCCAACTTTTGTATCAACATGGTTGGGACTGGAAGAGATTATGCTGAGTGGAATAAGTCAAGCAGAGATAGTCAATTATCATATTGTTTTGCTTATGTGTGGAGCATAAGAAATAACATGGAGGACGTGGGGAGATGGAGAGGAGAAGAGAGTTGGGGGAAATTGGAAGGGGAGATGAACCATGAGAGACTGTGGGCTCTGAGAAACCATCTGAGGGTTTTGGAGGGATGGGGGTGGGAGGTTGGGTGAGGCTGGTGGTGGGTATTATGGAGGGTATGTATTGCATGGAGCACTGGGTGTGGTGCATAAACAATGAATTCTGGAACACTGAAAAAAAATTAAAAAATAAATAAAAATTTAAAAAAAGAATATGGCTTTTGGGAAGTTAAGATAGCAGAGGTGCAGGTGATCCTAATTTTGTCTGGTCCCTGGAATTCAACTAGATATTTATCAAATCATTCTGAACACCTGCAAAATCAATTGGATATCTAAGAAATGAATTGTTACATTCTACAAATAAGAAAGTGACCACTTTTTGCAAGATAGGAAGTGCAGAGATGTGAATCCAGGATGATATTCAGAAGATAAACCATGGAGGGAAGGGAGCCTGCTTAAGGAGGCTACCAGAAAGTATTATAAGCAGCAGAGTGCAAATTCAGAACTTTTAGAAGTCTGCTACAGTTGAGGATGTCCCTGGCATAAAGATCCTTGGGTGGCAAAATGGGCCAAAATCCTACCTGGGACAGTATGGACTCAAGATCCCTGGGGTCACAAAAAGAATGGGGGAGCCCAAATGCAGCAGAGTTCCAGGCATCGGATTGGAGGAGCCAGCTGAAAAGAGCTAGTCTAGGTGCAGACTTTCTGCTTGGTATTGCCATAAACTGCAAACTGCTGCACAGTCATGCAATTTATCTCCCAGCATGGGTCCAACTGAAGTCAGAAGTGTGGCGAGAACCCCCTCCATCCCTAGGGAGGAATGAAATGGGTCCAGGCCACAGGAGTCTGAAAAGTTTGGAGAATGGAAACTGGGTTGTTTGTGTGCCTGAGATAAAAATGTTCAGTCATAGTCTGGATGAAAACAGAGTTAAGATGGAAACCTGGTAGACAAGAGTGATTGCTTCTCTGTGAGGGCTCACTGAAGAGTGAGGGGAGTGAACTCAGGATCTAGTTTGTTGTTTTGTTCTGTTTTACTTTAAAAATTTTTGTTTCCTTTTGGTTTGTTCCTACTTTTCTGTTGTTCTTGTTGTTATTTTTGTCTTTTCCTTTCTCCTTCATCTATTCATTTCTGGACATAATAAGATGGAAAAACTTACCAAAAAAGAAAGAACAGGAGGTCGTACTCACTGCCAAGGATTTAATCAACACGGATAGAAAATGTCTGAATTAGAATTTAAAAAAAAGTTTATAAAGACACTAGCTGGGCTTGAAAAGGCGTAGAAGACACTGGAGAATCCCTTATGTAGAAAGAAAATAACTAAAATCGAATCAGGCCAATATTAAAAATGTTATTACCGAAATTCAATCACAAATAAAGGCTCTGCTAGTGAGAAGAGGAAAGGCAGAAGAGAGAGTCATTGATATAGAAGATAATATGATGGAAAACAAAGAACCTGTAAAGAACAGAGAAAGACAACTAATGGATCACAAAGGTAGACTTCAAGAACTCAGCAATTCCATAAAGCAAAACAATACCTGGAAAATAGGGGTCCCAGGAGATAGAGTGAGAGAGAGGGACAGAAGATTTATTTTTAACATTTTATAGATAAGAAGTTCCCTAATTTGGGGAAGGAAACAGGCATTCCAGTACAATAGGCACAGAAAATCTCCTTCAAAAATAAATAAAAATAAATCAACAGCTCAACATATAGTAGTGAAACATGCAAATTTCAAAGATAAAATGAAAATCCTAAAAGCACCTTGGGAGAAGAGGTCCTAAACTTACAAGTGTAGAAACAGAATGCTGGCATCATACCTGTCCACAGAGACATGGCAGGCCAGAAAAGACTGGCATGATATATTCAACATAAGAAATTGGAAACATATGCAGTTAAGAAGACTTTATCCAGCAAGGCTGTCATTCAAAATAGGAGAGATAAGAGTTTCCAGAATAAACAAAAACTCAAGGAACTTGTGAACAATAAATATTAACAAGAAATATTACAGGGGATCCTTTGAACAGTGAGAGAGCTCCAAAGTAAAAAATATCAGAAAGGAAAAGAGAAAGTATAAGGAAAGAGCAACTTTACAGGTAACACAATGGAACTAAATTAATATAATTCAATAATTACTCTGAATGTAAGTGGACTAAATTCTCCAGTCAAAAGATATAGGGTGTTGGGGTACCTGGATAGTGCTCAGTCAGTTAAGCATCTGTATTTGAGTCAGGTAGGAATCCCGAGGTCCTGAATTGAGCCCCACATTGAGCTCCTTGCTTGGTGGGGAGACCGCTTCTCCCTCTTCTCCCTGCTCATGCTCTCTCTCACTACCTCTGTCTTTCACTCAAATAAATAAGTAAAATCTTTAAAAAATACACATAAAATAATGAATGAATGAATGAATGATATAGTGTATCACATTGGATAAAGAAGCAAGACTAATCAATATGCTATATAGAAGATACACATTTTAGACAAAAGACACCACCAGATTTAAAGTGAGGGTGTGGAGAACAAATAAAAGTGCAAATGGACTTCAAAAGAAAGTTGAGGTAGCAATCCTCATATCAGACAAATTAGGTTTTAAACAAAAATCTGTGGTAAGGGTCGAAGTGGGCCACTGTATCATACTTAAAGGTCTATCCAACAAGAAGATAAAACAATTATACCTATTTATGCTCCTAACATGGCAGCAGCCAATTATATCAACCAATTAATAAGCAAGTTAAAGAAACATATTGATAAAAATACAATATTAGTAGGGGACTTGAACACCCCACTCAGAGAAATGGACAGATCATCTAAGCAGAAGTTCAACAAAGAAACAAAGGATTTGAATGACACATTGGACCAGATGGACTTCACAGACACATACAGAGAATTTGATCCTAAAGCAACAGAATACACATTCTTCTCAAGAGCACAGGAACATGCTGGAGAATAGATCACATACTGGGTCATAAATCAGGTCTCAACCAATACCAAAAGACTGAGATAATTCCCTGCATATTTTCAGGCCACAATGCTTTTAAAATTGAACTCAATCACAAGAGGAAATTGGAAAGAACACAAGCACTTGGAGGCTAAAAAGCATCCTACTAAAGAAAGGATGGGTCAGCCAGGAAATTAAAGAACTTAAAAAAATCATGGAAATGAATGAAAATACAGCTGTTCAAAAACCTTTAGTCTAGAGCAAATGCGGTCCTAGGAAGGAAGTATATTGCAAAAACAGCCTCTCTCAAAAAATTAGAAAACTCTCAAATACACAAGCTAAACTTAAATCTAAGGAATTGGAGCAAGAACAACAAATAAAGCCTAAGTCAAGCATAAAAAAAATGAAAGTATAATAATTAGAGCAGAAATCAATGGAACGGAAACCAGAACAGTAGAACAGAATAAGGAAACTAGAAGCTGGTTCTCTGAAAGAATTAATAAGATTGATAAGCCCATAGACAAAATTTTCAAAAGGAAAAGAGAAAGGACCCAAATTAATAAAATCATGAATGGAAAAGGAGAGATCACGACCAACACCAAAGAAATAGAAACAATTTTAAGAACATATTATAAGCAAATATATGCCAACAGATTAGGCAATTTGGAAGAAATGGATGCATTTCTGAAAACTTACAAACTACCAACTCTGAAACAGGAAGAAATAGAAGATCTGAACAGACCCATAACAAGCAAGGGAATTGAAGCAGTAATTAAAAACTTACCAAAAAACAAGAGTGCAGGGCCAGATGGCTTCACAGGGGAATTTTACCAAGCATTTAAAGAAGAAATAATACCTATTCTATTGAAGCTGTTTCCAAAAATAGAAATGTAAGCAAAACTTCCAAAGTCGTCTATGAGGCCAGAAGTACCCTAATCCCAAAACCACACCAAGACCCCTCAAAAAGAATTACAGACCAATACCCATGATGAAAATCGATGCCAAAATTCTCACCAAATTATTAGCCAATAGGATACAACAGTACATTAAAAGGATTATTCAACACAACCAAATGGGATGTATTCCTGGGATGAAAGGATGGTTCAAATTTGCAAATCAATTAACGTAATACATCACATTAATAAAAGAAAGAACAAGAAGCATATGAATCTCTCAATTGATGCAGAGAAAGCATTTGACAAAATACACTATTCTTTCCTAATTAAAACTCTCTACAGTGTAGGGATAGAGGGAACATATCATAAAAGCCATCTATAAAAAGCCCACAGCAAGTATCATTCTCATTGGGGAAAAACTGAGAGCTTTTCCCTTAAGGTCAGGAACAGAACAGGGATACCCACTCTCACCATTACTGTTCAACATAGTACTAGATGTCCTAGACTAAGCAATCATACAGCAAAGAGAAATAAAAGGCACTCAAATTTTCAAAGAAGTCGAACTCCCTTCACAGATGACATGATATTTTATGTGGAAAACCCAAAACACTCCACCACAAAATTGCTGTAACTCATACAAAAATCCAGCAAAGTGGCAGGATATAAAATCAAGGCACAGAAATCAGTTACATTTCTATGCACTATAATGAAACAGAAGAAAGAGAAATTAAGGAACCGGTCTCATTTACAACTGAACCAAAAACCTTAAGATACCTAGGAATAAACCTAACCAAAGAGGTAAAAGTTATGTGCTCTATAAACTACAGAACACTTATGAAAGAAATTCAGGAAGAAACAAAGAATTGGAAAAACACTACATGTTAAGGGAGTGGGAAAAAAATATTGTTAAAATTTCTATGCTACCCAAAGCAATTTACATATTCAATGAAATCCTTATTGAAACAACATCAACATTTTTCACAGAGCTGGAGCAAATAATCTTAAAATTTGTATGGAACCAAAAAGACCGGAATAGCCAAAAGAATGTTGAAAAAGAAAGCCAACGCTGGCGGCATCACAATGCCTGACTGTAAACTATATTACAAAGCTATGGTCATCAAGACAGCATGGTACTGGCACAAAAAGAGATACATAGATCAATGAAACAGAATAGAGAGCCCAGATATGGACTCTCAACTCTATGGTTAACTGATCTTTGACAAAGCAGGAAAGAATATTAAACGGAAAAAAAGACAGTCTCTTCAATAAATGACACTGGGAAAATTGGAATGCAGAAGAATAAAACTGGACCATTCTCTTACATCATACAAAAAGATGAACTCTAAATGGATGAAAGACCTGAATGTGAGACAGGAATCCACCAAAATCCTGGAGGAAAACACAAGCAGTAACCTCTTCGACATTGGCTGCAGCAACTTCTCTCAAGACACGTATCTAAAGGCAAGGGAAACAAAAGCAAAAATGAACTATTGGGACTTCATCAAGTTAAAAACCTTTACAGCAAAGGAAACAGTCAACAAAAGTAAAAGCAATGTATGGAACTGGAGAAGATGTTTGCAAATGACAAATTTGCAAATGACAAATTTACAGTTAAAGGGCTTGATCTAGAAAGAACTTCTCAAACTCAACACCAAAAGAACCCCAAATAATCCAGTCATGAAATGGCCAGAAGACATGAACAGACACTTCTCCAAAGAAGTGTCTCCAGCAAACACATGAAAAAAAATGTTTCACATAATTTTCCATCAGGGAAATACAAATCTAAGCCACAATGAAATACCACCTCACACCAGTTAGAATGGCAAAAATTACCAAGGCAAGAAAAAACAAATGTTGGAGAGGTTGTGGAGAAAGGGTAACCCTCTTACACTGTTGGTGGGAATGTAAGCTGGTACTCTGAAAAACAGTATGGATGTCCCTCAGGATGTTAAAATTAGAGCTACCATATGACTCAGCAATTGCACTACTGGGTATTTACCCCAAAGATACAGATGTAGTGAAAAGAACGGGCACCTGCATCCCAATGTTTATAGCAGCAATGTCCACAATAGCCAAACAGTGGAAGAAGCCAAGATGCCCTTCAACAGATGAATGGATAAAGAATATGTGGTTCATATATGCAATGGAATATTACTCAGCCATCAGATATGGATGGAACTGGAGGGTATTATGCTAAGTGAAATAAGTCAAGCAGAGAAAGACAATTATCATATGGACTCACCCATATGTTGAATATAAGAAATAGGGCAGAGGACAATAGAGGAAGGGAAGGAAAACTGAATGGGAAAAATCAGAGAGGGAAAAAAACAATGGGAGACTCGACTCTGGGAACGAAGCTGAGGGTTGTGGAAATGTAGGTGGGTGGCAGAATGGGGTAACTGGATGATGGGCGTTAAGGGCAGGCAAGGTGATGAGCAATGGGTTTTTCATGCAACTGATGAATCACTGAACATTATATCAAAACTAATGATGTTCTAGATGTTGGTTAATTGAATTTAAATTAAAAAAAATCAAAATACCATTGTCATTTTTCACAGAACTGGAAACAACAATCCTATAATTTGTATGGAAATAGAAAAGACTAAATAAGAAAAGTAAAGTTGAAAAGGAAAACCAAAGCTGGAGGCATCAAAATTCCCCACTTCAAGTTGTATTTCAAAACTGTAATCATAAAAATCACAAAGAGTGTATGGTACTAGGACAAAGACCAACTCACAGATCAATAGAATATAATTGAGAACCCAGAAATGGACCCTGAACTCTGTGGTGAACGGATCTTCAACAGAGCAGGAAAGGATATCCACTGGCGGAACGACAGTCTCTTCAACAAATGGTGCTGTGAAAATTGGACAGCCACATGCAGAAGAATGAAACTAGATGACGGTACACCATACACAAAAATAAACTCAAAATGGATTAAAGACCTAACTATGAGACAGGAATCCATAAAAATCCTAGAGGAGAACATGGGCAGCAACCTGCTTGACCTACAGTGGAATAATTTTTTATGAGACATGGCTCAAAATTCAAGAGAAACAAAAGGAAAAATGAACTATTGGGACCTCATCTAAATAAAAAGCTTTTGCAGAGCAAAGAAACAATAAAAAATCTAAAAGGCAACCTATGTAATAGGAGAAGATATTTACAAGTGATATATCAGATAAAGGGCTAGTATTCAAGATCTGTAAAGAACTTATGAAACTCAACACCCCAAAAATAAGTAATCCAGTCAAAAAATGAGCAGAACACATGAACAGACATTTTCCAAAGAAAAGATTAAAATGGCCAACAGACACATGAAAAAATGGTCAACATCTCTTGGCATCAGGGACATACAAATCAAAACCACAATGAGATACCACTCACACCAATCAGAATTGCTAAAATTAAGAACTCAGGAAAAAACAGATGCTTGTGAGGATGGGAAGGAAGGGGATCCCTCTTACAGTTTTTTTGAGAATGCAAACAGGTACAGCCACTCTATAAAACAGAATGGATGTTCCTCAAAGAGTTGAAAATAGAGCTACACCATGACACAGCAACTGCGGTACTAGGTATTTATCCACAAGGTAGAATCAGTAATTTGAAGTGGCACCTGCACCCCAATGTTTACAGCAGCAATGTCCACAATAGCCAAAATATGGAAATAGCCCAGTTGTCTATAGGAAGATGAATGGATAAGATGTCATTCATTTATATATGAATTTCATATATATATAATGGGATGTCATTCATATATATATATATATATACACACACACATACATATATATGTGTGTGTGTGTATATATATATATATACACATATATATGTGTGTGTGTGTATATAAAATGGGATGTCACTCAGAAATAAAAAAACTAAATCATGCCATTTGCATGGACATCAGTTGAAGTAGAAGGTGAAGTGCTAAGCGAAATAAGTCAGTCAGAGAAAGACAAATACCACACAATTTCACTCATATGTGAAATTTCAGAAACAAAACAGCTCAACACAGGGGAAGGGAAGGAAAAATAAAATAAGAGAAAATAGAGGGCAAGGCAAACTGTAAGAGATGCTGAACTCTAGGAATCAGACTGAGGGTTGCTGGAGGGGAGATTGGTGGGCAGAAGGCAAAATCGGTGATGGGCATTAAGGAGGGCATTAATGTAATGAACCCTTGGTGTTATACGCATCTGATGAATCACTAAATTCTACCCAATCACTAAATTCTAAACCAAGAATAAAGTATATGTTAACTAAATTGAATTTAAATAAAGAATTTATATTTAAAAATTTATATTTAAATATAAATTAAAAATTTATTTTTAAAAAAGATAGCTAAAATTAACAACTGAAGAAGCAACAGATTTTGGCAAGGATGCAGAGAATGGAGAACCCTCTTACACTGTTTGGGGGGGAACACAAATTGGTGCAGTATGGAGGTTCCTCAGAAAGGTAAATTGGAACTACCATGTGACCCACAAGTTGCCCTACCTGGTATTTAACCAAAGGATACAAAAATAGTGATTCAAAGATGCACCACAATGTTTACAACAACACTATCCACATAGCCCAAATATGGGAAAAGCACAAATACCCACTAATGGCTGAATGGATAAAGATGATGTGGTATATACATTTAATAGAATATTAGCCATAAAAAAGGAAATCTTGCCATTTACAATTACATGCATGGAACTAGAGTGTATTATGCTAATCAAAATGAGTCAGAGGAAGAAAAATACTATGATTTAACTCATATGTGGAATTCAAGAAACAAGACAGATCAAAATAGGGGAAAGGAAGGAAAAATAAAATAAGATAAAATTAGAGAGAAAGGCAAATCCTAAGAGACTCCTATGTATAGGGAAAAAAACTCATGATTGTTGGAGGGGTCCTGGGTGGGGGAATGTGATAAATGGGTTTTAGGCATTAAGGAGGGCACTTGTAATGAGCATTGGGTGTTAAATGCAAGCGATAAATTACTAAATTCTACCCCTGAAACTAATACTACATTATGTGTTAACTTGAATTTTAAGTCAATTTTTGAAATTAAAAAAAAAAGAAATATGGTAAGAAAACACAACACTTTAAGTTAAAAAAAATCAACCCCACTGTGTCAAAAATGTAAAGAAGTCCTCAGACTGGGTTATTCCAAGACTGGAAGACCTGATTCTAGTTGTGGTTTTAGTTGCTCTTAACTTGCTTTGTGACTTTGGTCAAGTCCGTTCCTTTCTCTGGGTCTCATCTTTAAAATGTGGATGATAATAATACATGGAGTACTAGCAGTACAGGGTATTAACATAAGTATATAAGCATCAAATGAGAATGTTGAAAAAGTGCTTGAAGTGTAAATAATTTTACCTTGTAATTAACTTCCTTTACTCTCCTCCTTCTCAACCTTTCCTCTCTCTCTTTTTTCATTTTTTAAAGATTTTATTTATTTTTCTGAGCATGAGAGGGAGAGATCATGAGCAGGGGGAAGGGTATGGGGAGCAGGGAGCCTGATGTGGGACTTGATTCCAGGACTCTGGGATCATGACCTGAGCTGAAGGCAGACACTTAACCGACAGAGCCACTCAGGTGTCCCCCAGATTTTCTCTCTTGCCCATCCCCATTGTCTTGTTCTTTCACTCTTTTTTTTAAAATTTTTTATTTCTTTTCAGAGTAACAGTATTCATTGTTTTTACACCACACCCAGTGCTCCATGCAATCCGTGCCCTCCCTAATACCCACCACCTGGTTCCCCCAACCTCCCACCCCCCGCCCCTTCAAAACCCTCAGGTTGTTTTTCAGAGTCCATAGTCTCTCATGGTTCACCTCCCCTTCCAATTTCCCTCAACTCCCTTCTCCTCTCCATCTACCCTTGTCCTCCATATTATTTGTTATGCTCCACAAATAAGTGAAACCATATGATAATTGACTCTCTATGCTTGACTTATTTCACTCAGCATAATCTCTTCCAGTCCCGTCCATGTTGCTACAAAAGTTGGGTATTCGTCCTTTCTGATGGAGGCATAATACTCCATAGTGTATATGGACCCCATCTTCCTTATCCATTCATCCGTTGAAGGGCATCTTGGTTCTTTCCACAGTTTGGCAACTGTGGCCATTGCTGCTATGAACATCAGGGTACAGATGGCCCTTCTTTTCACTACATCTGTATCTTTGGGGTAAATACCCATTAGTGCAATTGCAGGGTCATAGGGAAGCTCTATTTTTAATTTCTTGAGGAATCTCCACACTGTTCTCCAAAGTGGCTGCACCAACTTGCATTCCCACCAACAGTGTAAGAGGGTTCCCCTTTCTCCACATCCTCTCCAACACACGTTGTTTCCTGTCTTGCTAATTTTGGCCATTCTAACTGGTGTAAGGTGGTGTCTCAATGTGGTTTTAATTTGAATCTCCCTGATGGCTAGTGATGATGAACATTTTTCAGAATCCTAGAGGAGAACATAGGCAGTAACCTCTTTGATATCAGCCACAGCAACTTCTTTCAAGGTATGTCTCCAAAGGCGATGGAAACAAAAGCGAAATTGAACTTTTGGGACTTCATCAAGATCAAAAGCTTCTGCACAGCAAAGGAAACAGTCAACAAAACAAAGAAGCAACCCATGGAATGGGAGAAGATATTTGCAAATGACAGTACAGACAAAAGGTTGATATCCAGGATCTATAAAGAACTCCTCAAACTCAACACACACAAAACAGACAATCGTATTAAAAAATGGGCAGAAGATATGAACAGACACTTCTCCAATGAAGACATACAAATGGCTATCAGACACATGAAAAAATGTTCACTCTATTTTTAATTCCTTCTCTTTCCTTCTTCATTTTGCTTTAAGCAGATCTCAGACATCCTGCCAGTAGTGTAGCTAGGTAGAAGGAACACAGCCTTAGAGTAAGAGGGACCTGGGCTGTGCATTTTTCTTAGTTGGGCAATTAATTTACCTCTTTGAGCCACAGTTTCATCATTTATAAAATGGGCACAAATAACACCCTCCTTGCAAGGTTGTTGGAAATTGTGGTAGATTGTCTGCAGATATGGCCAACAATTCCTCCCATCTCTGACAAGCATGTAACCCTTCCCGTTAGGATATTCCCCACTTCTTAAATCTGGGTTAGCTGTGTGACTTGTTTAGACCAATATAGTGCAGCAGCAGTATTGCTATATCACTTCTGGTCTTATGCCACAAAAGGCTTTGTTTTTTACCCTTTGGAAGCCTGGCACCACATGAAAAAAATATGACTACTCTACTTAGAAGAGAGGCCAAAAGGAGGGGAGGCTGTGGAGGATAAAACACTAACAAGGCATGCGGGAAGACCGGGCAGCCCACCTGAGGTGCCAGACATGAGAGTGCCGACATCATGGATCTTCCAGACCTAGCCAAGCTGTCTGAGGCAACATCACATGTAATATAAATAAGCTATTCCCAGCAAGTCCTGTACAAATTGCAGATCATGAGTGGCTTTAAAGCCACTAAGTTTTCGTTTGTTTCACAATAGATAAATGAACCAAGGAAACTAAATAAGGTAGTAGAACCCTACTCAGTGGCTAGCAGGTGTAGATGCTCAACACATGATTGTTCCTTCCCATTCAGAAGCATCTCTGGGAAATGGCTGATCTATTCAGTGGTGTGAAAATTGACTTTTAGAATTAACACAGCTGACCTCCAGTGTCCAAGGATGCACAGCAATTAACCACCTCTCATATACTTATAGGGACCTACTGAGGCCTATACAGGTTAGGATATACCCCCAGTCACATAGCTGAGTGTCCTCCCTTTGCCCACAGTGAGCCTGGGCCACCTCAAAATCATGCTCATAGATGAACAAAATCTGGGGTGATGGTGTAATATCAGGTAAGAAAAATAGTATTTCTTTGACTAGTCATTCAATCTACCTGAAGGAAATTAACACTTATTGAGTACTTACTATGTACCTAACATCTCTTACAATAGCCCCAGAAGTGGGTATTATTTATATTCTTCATTTTCCTGATGAGGACACTGAGGCACAGAGGCATTTTGGTCAGCTAATGGGTTACTGGGAAGCTATGGGACTACTTAATGTACAGGATGTTAATTAGGGAGGCCTTGGAATTAACAGTTGTAGAGGAGAAACATTAGAGAAGGCAAGGTTGAGCAGAGGGTGCTGATGAACTACAGTGCAATCTTAGTGGAAACCTCAGTCCACCCTATGGAGAACTCTGAAACTAGGATGGTCTTGCTCTGAAACTAGAATGGTCTTTCACTGTTGTTCCCTAGTGTATCTCTATGGGGAATCAGGCCATTGTATTCCTGCATCAGTCACTGGATTCCTAGACCTTAATTTCTAGTTTAAAGTTATTTCAACTACTCCTATCATCAAGCCATCTCAAAAGGGAGAAAGGCTTAAAGAAATAAAATGATCATAGAGAAAAGTAGAAACAAGTGGGCTCCAGAATCAAATCTGGATTCAAATCTTGAAATTTCTTTAAGGTTCTTTAAAGAAATTTAGTTCTTTAAAGCCCAGTTACTTTACCAGTTATTTAAATATTTATTTATTTAAGTTATTATTTATTTATTTATTTATTTATTTAAGTTATTTAGTATTTTACCAGTTATTCAACTCTGGGCAAGTTATTTAATTTCTCTGAGCTTTGGTTTACCTTTTCAGAGAATGGTAATAAAAATACTTAGTTTGAAAGATTGTTTTAAAAATTAAATACAATCATGTACATGAAACATCTTGCAGAGACCTGGCACAGTGTAAATAGTGAATAAATGAGAATTATAACAATAATAAATTATTGTGCACTGGTACGTGTGGTTCCCTTACTTACAGGGTTGAGTGAGTAAAAGTTAAGAGCTACCCAGAAGGGGAAAAGTCACTGTATCTTTTCTATTACTTGGTAATTATAGACAATTGTCAGCATTCACTCCAATGAACAAATGTTTATTTAAAAGAATTTGTACAGACATAACACTCTCACTTTCAAAGAGTGGAGGAACTTTTTATAGTATGAATAAAAAAAAAAACACTGTGGCAACTTAAAACTACAGTTAAGAAAGGAAGGGAAAATACCCCTTTTCCCCAGTCAGGGACTGAGACTTGGATTTAAAGACAACCCCCATTTCTGTCCTTTAAGTCTGAGGGTGACTTGACTAGAGATCTGATTTTGGTAGAGAGGAGAACTGTAGGGCCTAGGGAGTCCAGTGCCTTTTCTTTTATAGGGGAAGGCCACCAACAGAATCTATTGGAAAGGGGATAGCCTGCAGCTAACCTGAGCTGAGGCTACCTTACAGAAGAGGGCAGACCCAAGAGAGGGAGAGATGAATGGAAAGGAAGTTCCACCCTTTTACATATGTAAAATGGTTGGCACTCACTTGAATCTCAACTCATGCCTCTAACCCCTAAGATATATCATTGAGTAAATGTCAGAATAATGGTTTCGAACAAAAATGGTTTTGAACATTTGGCAAAACAGATGTGCTGGGCCGTTCTCTTCCTAAGTTTCCCCCACGGTAGAGCCCAATGATTTAGGCAGCAAGTTATTTAGGACTTGCAGAGTGGATGCGGCTCCCTGATTCCATTGTAGGGAACTTCTGCCACTGATTTGAAAAATGAAGGTAATGGGAAAGGCCTGCAGGTCTCAGGATCTCTGGACACACAACATGTATTTGAGAACTTTAGCATATCTGGGAGACTGGCATGGGAGTGAACTCCATAATAACAGCCAGGTCTCCCAAATGAATGAAAAGGAGGGCTTGTCCAACTTTCCTCTGGGCCTTGCTTAGATGAGATGAAATGAGGGGGTGTATGAGGAAGATATATACACCAAGTCTACTGGAAAGTCCAGCAAGAAGACTGTTGTCCCTTCAGAGCCTAAGGCAAAAGTACAGGGAGGGGGCACACTGGAGCCTTCACCTGAAACAAGGTCCTCCTCCAGCCCTCAACCCTTAGGTCCCAGGCCTCAGACACAAGAGGCAGAGAATCACATCTGGGCCTTCTGCCCTTCCCTCAGCTTCAAACAAGTGCAGGGATTGAAATGTGGGTGGGGGAGAAGGGCTCATCAGATACACTGTCACTGGCACCTGAACTGTATCTCAAGTTCTTAAGTCAGAAACCCCAAGAGAAGAAAGAAATAAGAGCAAAGTGAGAGGGGTTGTGTTTCCATCACATCAAATAGGAAACTCAGTAGAGGTGGGGTAGGGTGGTTTCAAATCAGGACATTAATCACTCTGGCCAAGAGGAAGGGTTATGGTAGCAGAGCTCTATGTGTTCTCCATCTCTTCATTCATCCTGCTTCCGTTTTGGCTTTTTGGGGTTCCGGGACCGACTCTTGGCTTTGCACAGAGGACATATAGGTGCATTTCGATGAATTTGTTGATGACATGACAAGCAGGCCTGGTGGAAGAACAAAGGATAAAGAAAGTTAGTAATTAGATTCTTCTAGCCAATGGTTCAGCCTTCTGATCCCCAAGGGCCCAGAAAGAAATTATGATTTCCCAACAGGAAGAGATTACTACTACTTCTCAACAAGTGAGACCCAAGTAAAGAGATCAGTGCCAGATGTAAGGGAAGTAAAGGCTATAAGGAGATGAGGGTCAAAGAAAGTTATTGAGGTAAAATATCCAGAATTTGGAAATAAGGCAAAATGAGAATTACATATCATTTTAACATTATAGTGGAACATGGACCAACAGGCCCTATTAAGGATTATTTAATTCTCTAGGACAGGTATCAGTAAACTTTCTCTGCAAATGCCAGGAGAGTAAATATTTTAGGCTTTTCAGATTACATTGTGTTAGTTGCAACTACTCAACTATAATTGTTCTACATGAAAGAAGTTACAGATAATACATAAACACAAAAAACATGTGTGTATGCCAGTAAAACTTTATTTACAAAAACTGGGAGCAAGTCAGACTTGGCCTGTGGGTTCTAGTTTGCTGACCCCGTGCTCTAGGAGACTGTCCCTTTGTTTGACTATTTACTATTGATCAGGGCCCAAACTGTGATTTATGCTAATAAGCTACAAATGGTTTTTGCCCAGTAGAAATGCAGAATATTTCTGTTCCAAAGAAAAGATAATCACAAAGGTTACAGTTTATTGCCCTGTAGGACATCAACCAGTTCTGTATTTAATTTTGCAAACTTAGTTCAGCATTCCTTTCCTTTTCTTACTATATAGTTATCTGTTTCTCAAATGCTTTTGGAACCAGTTTTGTAATCCTGCTGACTACCTCATTAACAACATATTATCACTATATATTTGCACAGGTCTTATTTCTAACTTTTAAAAATTATGCTTAGGAGAGCCACCAACTTTCCTGCATTGTAGCCCCTTAGGGAATATGAAACAATAAAACCAGATGGTCTGCTATAGCACATATACACCAACCCTTCCTCTGTGTCCCAAGCAAAAGCTACTTTAGAAAGGCACCAAATTGATAACTACAAAGCCCCAGTCCTAGCCTTCCATGGGGCTCCATGAAGATACTTTGCTTCCTCCACAACCCCTAGCCAGATCACTTACCTTCATAGGTGGGGGCTGCTGCCTAAAGGTGGCTGTCTGCCGAGTGTCCTGCTTTCTAGCCACTTGGAGTTGCTGGGCAGCAGCGGCTGCAGCGGCCAGAGACTCAGGGATGGGGGGCTCCTGAGGCTCCGTCTGCCACTCCGCTTTCTGCTTCTCAAAGTAACTTTGGAGACGAAAGACATTAGCTGGATCATTCTGAAAGCAAGGATAACCTTGCCCCTCTTAAAGACTCCATGCCACAGAACCAAAGGGGTTGGGCTGTGGCTCACTATAGAAAGTTTCTGCACACTCCCCACGTCAAGGTTCTTCTCCTTGGGTATCTGGGCCATTGTCTGCTGGGAAGGGTAATCTTCCTCCTCCTTGGTTTTGACAGATCCAGAAAATAAAGACTACCAGGGATAGCAAAGTCCTTAAAGGGCATTTGCCTACTGTTCATCCCATGTACCCTTATAATAGTCTCATTAAGTATCCTCAGGCCTTTGTTGACATACTTCTAGGAATATGATGCTCACCACTTTCACAGGCAGCCTGCCCTACTTTAAGGAAGTGTGCTTCCTTCTACTGAATTGAACTCTCTCTGTAAGATTAGTGTAGTTCTTAATTCTGGGTCTTAAGATGAAGTTCCAGGCTAGCCCCTGGAGACCATAAATGCCCAGCCTTCTATGTTTTCAAAGGTTTCTAGACACCCCTGTTAGACCTTGACTTGTGAGGTGACCTCTTGAGTCACATGCGCGTGCACGCGTGCGCACACACACACACACACACAGAGTCATAGACACAGTCTTGTGTTATCAAAATTGCACAAAGAATTTTAAAAATTACCTGGTAATACTAGTCTAATAATCCTAACTTTGGTACACAGAGACTTGCCCAAGGTCATAAAATGAGTCAGTCACTAACAGGCCTGAAGCTCGGACTGGGTTACATGACTTTTAAATAAGGCTTTATGTGTATATATGCACCTCTGTATTTTTGTGTGTGTATGTGTTTGTGTGTGTATGTGTGTGTGTTGTGTGTAAGTTACAGGGACAGGAAATAGGCAGCTTACTCCAAGGAGAGCTTCTCCTCCTCTTCACATAGGTCAGGGAGCCTCTGCAGGCCTAGAGTCATGCGTAGGGCATCAACATGTTCCTTCAGTGGCTTATACTCATCATGTAGCCGCCGGGTAGACTCTAGCAACTTATTTAGGTCATTCTCAGACTGTTTGATGGTGTTTTCCATCTGGAACACAGAGTGAGGTAGGTACAGAGAAAAGACACTATCATTCTCTGCAAGGCTCTACAGCTAAGTGAATAAAATAGCCCAGGCTCCAGATCCAGACCAATCTATGGTCAAGTCCTTCATTTGCCATGTATTTATTCTATGTGACTCTTGTCAAGCCTTAGCTTTTTTTTTTTTTTTTCATCTTTATAAAGGTGATAACAATAGTTTCTACATCTCTAATCCAGACTGATTTGAGTAAACAGGGCATATTCTCCATTGTCTCTGTGATATGAGAAACAATAAACTTGAGAAAACTCACTGCCTGGTTTGGAAAAAGAATAATAGTTTCTACCTCATATAAATCTTATAAAGATTCAGTGATTGAATTCATATAAAGCTCTCAGTACAGAGGCTACCGCAGAGTAAACTCTCAATAAATGTTAGTTATTTTTCAAATATAGCACCTTAAATGAGCACTTAAGAGCTCATTTAGTCCATCCCACCATCATTTTACTGATCAGAGAATTGAGACTCAGAAAGAAGAAACTTAAGAAACTTCCCCAGAGATATGTTTCTTATGGGGGAAAGCATAGACAAAGACTCAGGGCTTAAGCTTCCAAGGCTGGTTTTCAAAATGTGGTCACCAAATCAGCAGCATTAGCATCATCTGTAAACTCATTAGGAATGCAAATTCTTAAGCACAGCCCCAGACATATAGAAATCAGAAATCCTGGGGTAGACTCCAATAATCTATGTTTCAGGAACCTTTTCAGGTGAACTGGGTTCATGCTTAAGTTTGACTTCCACTTAGATTTTCAGCCCCTCTGTGGCTAATATTTTGTTATTTGTATTGGATTTGTATACTCTGTTAGCTGGCAGAAGCTCATGAAACCCTGGAATCCTGTGATCTTATGATAGAAAATACCAAGTACCTACTATCCAAATCATAGTCATATTTCCTTTAAGATCCCAGGCTTGGCAATATGAGGAAATAAGTATTGCCATGGAAATAAGTTTTCCAAGAATAGAAACAACTCTTTCAAATGTAATTTCTAAAAAAAATGTTTCTCATTGTTCTAGGCTCTAAGGATTGGAAAGGACTTTATAAGTCAACACCTCCATCTTTCCTCCTGGTGCATCAATACTGTAGCCCAGACAGGTGATCATTCAGACTATCCTTGAATAACTCCAAAAATTGGGGAACTTATCACCTTAGCAGGCAGTTCATTCCCCTGTTTCAGGTATCTCCAAAAGAGAAATTCTAATGAGGGGGCTACACTTTAGTAGGCTGGCAAGGATTGTTTAGCCTACTTGGAATATTTGGAGCCCTTTGAGATAGACCTCAGAGGCAGTTGCCTGCTCTGCACTACTCCAAGGCTATCTCTCAACTCCCAGACTCCCAGGATAAGAGCACATTAGTGCTGAAAGAGACCTTAGAGGTGACTGAATCCCTGTCACAGTAAAGTGAGAAAATGGGGCCCAGGAGAAAAAGGGACTTGTTCAGTCATATACAGTCAATCAGTGACAGAGCCAGAGCTAGATCTCAGAACTCCTGGATTCTTCCATTCCATCACAGCCATTGCTTACTTCCCCAAGTTGGCCACAGCCACATCTCAAGCAGAAGCCATAGTACTCACTACTGTCTATTCCTCAAAGGGCCCAGAGGTAGGCTTTGGGAAGCCATCCACATACCACATTGATATCAGCATGGATCAGTCGGAGTTCCTCCACATGGGCCATTTTCTCCTGTAGCAGCAGGTCCATCTCCTGCTTATATTCCTTCAGGTGCCTCTCCTCTGATTCAAGGGCCTCAAACTCAGCCTTCAAACGTGACTTGATCTTCTCCATCTGCAGAGTCTTGTTCCTACAATTACCAAAAAGCAAGAAACAGACCAGCAGGAAAAGAGGGGAAAATGGGAATGGAATATGGACTTAGGCCCTGAGCCAAGTCTATCTTTCTAAGCCATCTTTCTAAGCTTTTTTTTTTTCTCCAGGCAGATCTAACCTGAAGCCTCCCCCAAAAGTAGAAGATCCTTTATTCTAAGATTGAAGGTCAGTGGGTCTCAAAAGGGGATAATTTTATGGTTTTTGTAATTAGACTGATTCAAGAGAGAGCACTATTGGCATGTAGTGGGCATGGGCCAGAGGTGCTAAATAAACTCTCAGTGCACAGGAAAGTCCCACACCACAAATAAGTCCCACCTAAGATGCCAAACATGACCCTTGAGAAACTTTTAAAGGAACATTGTCCATCACATTTTCTACAATGATGGAAATGTTCTATATCTATACTTTCCCATACACTAGGCACATGTAGATACAGGGTACCTGAAATGTGGCTAGTGCAGCTGAAGAATTGAATTTTGAATTTTAATTAATTTTAATTAATTTAACTTTAAACCATCACATGTGGTTAATTGGACAGCACTGCTCTACAGGGTCCATTCCTCAGTTCCAGAAGAGGAAGGGTAATGGAAGAACTATAGTTCATTTCTTTTCCTAAAAAATAAAACCTGTACATGGGTTGTTAAATCCCAATTGTATACTCTCTGGTTCAGTAATAGCACACCCATGAATTTATTCTAAGGAAATAATTAGAGGAAACAAAAAGTTAATACACAGGAATATTCATTCTGGACTATGAGCAAAATTGCAATATGTAGGAAGCCATTAAAAGAATCACTATGAAGACTTGTGACATGGAAAATGTTGAAGATATACTCAATGAAAAAGTATATACATTAGGTTGAATTTTTCAAAGTATACATGCACAAAGTATACTGGCACAGTTTCAAAGACCTTTAACACCATTTGAAGCCTGCCTAAATGAAAGAGCCACAAAGATTTGGAAGGAGGCTCCTATAGAGCACATTGTTTTCCTCCCACTGGCTCTCTGTGCTCTCTGGTTTTTAAGTACTGCCTAGTTGTTACCCATCTCCTGTCTTCTGCATCAGTACCTGGCTTTCACCTTTGCTCCAGCCCATCCCATGGGTGCTCTTGCTCTACACACTAGACACTGGCCTCTGGCTTTAGCCTGTTTTTGTCTTTAGTTTCTCTCTCCTGGGGATACTGCCTTAAGAGGTGACTATCAGTGGTGCAGAACCACAAAGAGTACTGTATTATTTGGATAGGACAATGGGAGAAAATTTTTTCTTTATTCAAAACTTCTTTTCATGTTATTATATTTTGTTACCTTAGAAAAGGGTAAAAACATTGGGTGTTATTATCCTATTTGTAGAATAAAAAAAAAAAAAAGAAATTGAGGTTCGGGTATTAACTTGCCTAAGACCACAGAACTAGTAAATAGGATGTTAACACTTGAATGCATGGCTCTCTAATGCCACCCACTATTCCACACTGCCTGACTGGGGCTTCCCAGTCTAAAGAGCATAAACATATTGAGGGTTCTTGGTATACCTGTTCAACTGTCTTGCAAAGGATGAAACTGACTTGTATTGGTCAATTAACTAACTATTTAGAGCCCCTCCTATCTAGACATCCATTTTCCCCCTCTATATTACATGCAGAACAATCTGAACTTCACCTATCCTTATCCCAATTTACAGATGAGAAACTAATGAGATTCAAAGTGATACAATATATCACACTAAGTCATAGAACCAGTTTGTGGCAGTGCTCACCCTACAACCTGTTTCTGTATTAAGCATAGCAATATTAGGAAGGAACACAAGCTTTAGATTCAGGCCTGGATATAAATCTGTGTTCTGCCCTTGACTGGTTATTTGTTTTCGGACAATAATAATAACAACAGTTGTTATATGCAAATGATGAATTCTTGAACACTACAACTGAAACTCATGATATAATACATGTTGGTTAATTGACTTTAAATTTAAAAAAAGGGGAAGAGTCAAGATGGTGGGAGAGTAAGGAACCTCAGTTCATCTAGTCCCTCATATTTAACTGTATATCTATGAAACCATTCTGAACACACATAAATTCAGCCTGAGATGTAAGAAAATATATCTGGAACTCTACAAATGGAAAAACAACAACTTTTTGCAAGGTAGGAAGAGCAGAATCATGAATCTTCAGGAAATGTTGGAAGATAAAGAGACAGGGGATGGAGCCTTCATAAGCTGGCTATCAGAAGTGCAAAAATCAGAACCATTAGAAACCTTCTCCAGGGAGAGACATCCCTTTCTGAAAAGGGAACAGGGATTAAAATAGCAGAATTTTACATGCATCACTGTGGTCTCAGGATACCAGGAAACAAAGAAAAACAGGGCTGCCTGATCTGAAAGAGTGTCCAAGCAGTGGAGTGGGGAAACTGGTTATGGTCAGTGAGCCCAGAAGGGACTCTCAGCTCCAGTTACCATAAACTGCAAGGCAGACCAGTAGGGAGATTGCTCTCTTCCTAAGCACTCTGAAAAAGACTGGGACATGTGGGCCATTTAACATCCCCTGGGAGTGACAAAACAGCTGAGCCTATGACTGAGCAACAGCTCTCAGGGCAGTGGTGGTCCCAGAAAGGAGACCCAGCTGTGACCTGGGAGCAGTGAAGCAGGGCATGCATGCAAGCCCCCAGTAGCTCACAGTTGCAAAGACACAAAGTGAAGTGTCGCTCATGGACCCTGGGGGCTCCACCCAGGATAATTGCAGTGGGGGCAAACGATGAGAGTATGTGGGTTTGGTGAACACAGAAGTGGAGATGGTTTAACTTGGAGGGTTTACTAAAGAAGTATGGTTGACTTGGAGGGTTTACTGAAGAAGGGGTACCATGATTTTGCAGCTCTGGGCCAGAGATCCTGGCACAGCTGGTTTTGTTCTGACCTTCTGAAGAGGTGAAGAAAGCCACCAGGGAATAAAAGCCACACAGAGGACCAGCTAACCTTAAGCCCATCCCCCTGACAAGGGGTGGGGTAACTCCACCCAAGCAAGACACTGGAAAGCCAAAACAGCAGGCCCCTCCCCTTGAAGACAGACTGGAAAAACTGGTGAATGACAAGCTTATATATCTCACAGGACTGTAAAACTCCAGCACCAGGGGAAAACAATATACTGAGTTCCAGGTGTTTCCTCCCAAATCATTTATCCCTTAGTCTAAAATTTTATATTTCTTCTTTTTATAAACATTTTCCCCATTGCAACCAGAGTCTTATTTTACCACCTTATATTTTTACATGATTTTTTTAAAGATTTTATTTATATTTGACAGACAGAGAGCACAAGTAAGCAGAGAGGCAGGCAGAGAGAGAGAGAGAGAGGAGGAAGCAGCCTCCCTACAGAGCAGAGAGTCAGATGTGGGGCTTGATCCCAGGACCCTGGGATCATGACCTGAGCTGAAGGCAGAGGCTTTAACCCACTGAGCCACCCAGGCGCCCCATACCACCTTATATTTTTAAATCACTTTTTAACTTTTTTCCCCTCACATCCACATTTTATAGATTTATGCCTCACTCAAGTCCTTTTTTCACTATAGCCAAAATTCAATCAGGAACAAGAAGATCACACTGCTTTGTCTACCCTATGAGATTATAGTATCTACCCCCCCTTTTTATTGTTTTGGCTCATCTTGGGTTTATTTCCTTTTCTTTGATGGCTTCAAATCACTCCACATTTTTTCCAGGGTGACTATGTCTTGGCTCATGGTTGATATTTTGGACTCTGTTCATTCACTCAGCCATCCTTCCCTGGGCAGAATAAAGGAAAGAACCAGAGGCAGTGTTCTCTGCAACAGAGCTAATCGATATGGATATAAGCAAGATGTCAGAGATAAAATTCAGGATAGCAATCAAAAAGTTAATGGCTGGGGCACCTGTGTGGCTCAGTGGGTTAAAGCCTCTGCCTTCAGCTCAGGTCATGATGATCCCAGGGTCCTGGGATTGAGCCCCACATTGGGCTCTCTGCTCAATGGGAAGCCTGCTTCCCTTCCTCTCTCTCTGCCTGCCTCTCTGCCTACTTGTGATCTCTGTCTGTCAAATAAATAAATAAAAATCTTTAAAAAAAAGTTAATGGCTAGGCTTGAAAAAGCATAAATGAAAATACAGAATCTTTAAGGGTGGAAATGAGATCTAAGGAGGCCAAACCATGCTATGAATGAGATGCAGTTTAAACTGGATGCTCTAACAGCTAGGGTAAATGAGACAGAAGAGAGAATAAGTGATCTAGAGGACAGGCTGATGGAAAGGAAAGAAGTGGAGGAAAAGAGAGAAAGACAACTAATTGCCCATGAAGGAAGGCTTCAGGAATTTAATAATGCCTTGAAACAAACCAATATCCAAATTACAGGGATCTCAGAGGAGGTGGAGAGAGAATCTAGAAGGCTATTTGAGAAAATCATTACTGAAAACTTCCCTAATCTTGGAAGGAAACAAGCATTCATGTCCATGAGGCAGAGGGGACCCCTCCCAAAATCAATAAAAATAGATGAATACTCTGACATACAATAGTGAAGCTTTCAAATCTTAGAGCCAAAGAAGCTATGCTGAGAGCAGCTAGGGAGAGATTTCTTATGTATGGAGAGAGGAACATCAGAATAACATTAGGCCTAACCATGGAAACCTGGCAAGACAGAAAGGGCTGGAAAGACATATTCAGGGTACTAAATGAGAAGAACGTGCAGCCAAGAATACTTTATCCAGCAAGGCTCTCATTCAGAATGGAAGGAGAGATAAAGAGTTTCCAGGACACTCAGAAGCTGAAAGAATATGTGACTACCAAGCCAGCCCTGTGAGAAATATGAAGAGGGATCCTATAAGTGAAGACATGCCCCATGAGTAATATAGACCAGAAATTTACACAGGAACAGGGACTTTGGGAGAGGGGGACATGATGGTGACTGAGTGGAGGACCTCATTTCATCTAGTCCCTCAAGTATAGCTGGATATCTATCAAACCATTCTGAATACACATGAATTCAACCTGAGATGTAAGTAGATTTATCTGGATCTCCACAAGCAGAAAAATGACTACTTTTTTTGAAGTAGGAGGTGTGGAATCTTGAATCTTTGGGGGAAATATCGGAAGAGAAGCATAGTGGGGAGGAAGCCTCCACAAGCCTGCCACTGGAAATTGATATAACACTGGAGCAAAAAAATTGAAAGCCTTGGAAATCCACTCTAGTGAGAGGCACCCCCTTCTGAAAAGGGCACAGGGGATGAGTAGGGCAGAATTCTAGGTGGACCATTGTGGTTTTGGAGTTCCAGAAGACTCAGGAAGAATGGGAGAGCCTAAACCAATGGAATGCTTAAGCAATGGAGTAGGGGGACTGGTTGTGGTCAGGAAGCCCAGAGAGGACTTTCCGCTCTGAACACCATAAACTGTGAGCCAAGCTGTTAGGAAGGCCGCCCTCTGCCTGACCACCCTGAAAAAGACTAGAAGGTGCGGGCTGTCAAACATCTTAGGGGAGATACAGAACTGCTTGCACCCATGACAGGGACAGCTTTCAGGGCAGAGTGGCCTATGAGGAGACGCTGGGGCCACCCAGGGGTGGGGCAGCACAGTGTGATCTAGGAGCTGCAGAGGAGGGTGCACATGCGAGCCCACAGCTGCTGGCAGTTGTGGAGTCACATGGTGCAGATGTGCTCACGGGTGCAGATGGCTCCCTTGGGAGAAGAGCACCTGGTGGGAATCACGGGATTCAGCAGTTTGACACATAAAGACCTGCTCCCATGACTGGGCAACAGCATTCAGGGCAGTGTGACCCCCAAGGGACACTGGGGCAGCACACAATATAACCTGGGAGATGTGGAAGAGGGTGCACGTATGAGCCAATGGATGTTACCAATTGCAGAGTCACAAAACAGAGATACTTGCAGGTCCCCATGACTCCCCTGGGAGAGATGGGGCAGGCACGAATTACGTGAGTGTGTAGAGTCTGGTACATGCAGAGGTGGAGAAGGATTGGCCTGGAGAGTTTGATGGGGGTGAGGGGTGGACTTCGACATTGCAGCTCTGGGCCGGAGATTCCTGAAGGGCCACGTTTGCTCTGACCCTCTAAAGAGAAGCAGAAAGACAACAGGGAACAAAAGCTACACAGCCAACCCGCTCACATTAAGCCCATCCCCCTGATAAGGGATGGGACAACTTCACCCAGGAAAAGATTCCTGAGAAGCTAAGAGGCATACCCCTCACCCAGAAGGCAGATTATGAATGATGAGCTTACTTGCCACAATACTGTAAAATTCCAGTGCCAGAGGAAAATAATACAGGGAGCTCCAGTTGTTCCCTTCTGGCTCGCTCATATTTCAGACAAAAATTTTAAATTTCGTTTTTAGTTTCTTTTCTTATTTTTTCTTTCCTTTTTTTTTTTTAACTTATTTATTTGTTAGAGAGAGAGAGCGAGCGAGCACAGGTAGACAGAGTGGCAGGCAGAGGCAGAGGGAGAAGCAGGCTCCCCGCCGAGCAAGGAGCCCGATGTGGGACTCGATCCCAGGACACTGGGATCATGACCTGAGCCGAAGGCAGCCGCTTAACCAACTGAGCCACCCAGGCGTCCCTTTTCTTTCCTTTTTAAAAAGATTTTATTTATTTATTTGACAGACAGAGATCACAAGTAGGCAGACAGGCAGGCAGAGAGAGAGAGAAAGGAGGTAGCAGGCTCCCTGCAGAGCAGAGAGGCTGATGCGGGGCTCGATCCCAGGACCCTGGGACCATGACCTGAGCTGAAGACAGAGGATTTAACCCACTGAGCCACCCAGGTGCCCCATTTCTTTCCTTTTTTTAACCCTGCTTCCATTTCAAAAAGATTTGTATTTCACAGCCTATATTTTTAAGTCACTTAAATTTAATTTTCTTTTTCTATATTTGTTTCTATTTTTATTTTTATTTCTATAACTCTTATTTCTATTTTCTATATATTTTTATAGATTTATGCCCCATATAAGCCTGTTTTTCACTCTATTCAATTTTATCTTGGTATACATGTAAGTTCTGATTTCTTTGCAATTTTGGGAAATAGTGTCTTCTAACACACTGATCAAAAATCAAGCAGGAACAGCCACACCCCCTGCTCTGTTCACACTGAGAGATTGTAATCTTTCTCCCGATCCCCTCTTTATTTTTTCTCTTATCTCTTTTCTTTTTTATTGTTTTGGATCATCTTGGCTTTGGTGGCATATCTGTGGTAGTTTCTACCACTTCAGATTTTTTTGTAGGTGCATTTTGCTTTGGTTGTGGTTGATATTTTGGACTCTGCAATTCCCTCAACCATCCCTCAACAGAATACCTAGGAGGAGGAACTCCCAAAAAAGAAAAGAACCAGAGACGATGTGCTCTGCTACAGATCTAAGGGATATGGATTCAAGCAAGATGTCAGAGATAGACTTCAGGGTACAAATTATGAAGTCAACAGCTAGGCCTGAGAAAAACATTAGCAACAAGAAAGAATCTCTAAGGGCAGAAATGTAATCTAATCAGGCCAAATTTAAAAATGCTATGAATGAGATGCATTCTAAACTGGATACTCTAACAGCCAGGGTAAATGACACAGAAGAACAAATTAGTGATATAGAAGATAAGCTGATAGAAAGGAAGGAAGCTGAAGAAGATAGGGATAGATAGCTAGAAGCCCATGAGAAAAGACTTAGAGAGATCAATGGCACCATGAAACATTGCAATGTCAGAATTATTGGGATCCCTAAGAGGGTGGAGAGAGAGAGGGCTAGAAGGTATATATAAGCAAATCATAGCTCAGAACTTCCTTAATCTGGGGAAGGAAACAAGCATTCTTGTCCAAGAGGCAGAAATGACCCCTTCCAAATCAATAAAAACAGATCAACACCCCAGTATATAACAGAGAAACTTGCAAATCTTAGAGGGACAGAAGATATCTGGAGAGCAGTTAGGGGTAAGAGATTTCTGACATACAGAGGGAGGAACATTGAAATAACATCAGACATATCCACAGAGACCTGGCAAGCCGGAAAAGGCTGGCAAGACATAATCAGGGTACTAAATGAGAAGAACATGCAGCCAAGAATACTCTATCCAGCAAGGCTGTGATTCATAATGGACAGAGAGATAAAGAGCTTCCAGGGCAGGGAGAAACTGAAAGAATATTTGACCACCAAGCCGGCCCTGCAAGAAATATAGTGGGGAGTCTGTAAAAGAAGAATATAGACCAGAAATTTACAGAGACAATCTACAGAAACAGGGACTTTATAAGCAATATTATGGCACTAAATTCATCTTTCAATAGTTATTGTCAACATGAACAGACTGAAAGCTCCCATCAAACGGCACAGGGTTTCAGATCAGATAAAAAAGCAGGACCCATTCAATTGCTGTTGTTTCCTTATTGATTTTCTCTTTGGATGATCTGTCTATTACTGAGAGTGCTGTGTTAAGATCCCCATCTATTAATGTATTTATATCAATATGAGTCTTTATCTTGATTAATAGTTGGCTTATGTAGTTGGCTGCTTGTATTGGGGGCATAAATATTTACAATTGTTAGATCTTCTTGGTGGATAGACCCTTTAAGAATGATGTAGTGTCCTTTTGTATCTCTGACTACAGTCTTTAGTTTAAAATCTAATTTATCTGGTATGAGAATCGCTACCCCAGGCTTCTTTTCAGGCCCATTGGCATGAAAGATGCTTCATCTCTTCACTTTCAGTCTGGATGTATCCTTAGGTTCAAAATGGGTCTCATGTAGACAACATATGGATGGGTCCCGTCGTTTTATCCAATCTGCAACCCTGTGCTATTTTATGGGAGTGCTTAGGCGATTCATGTACAGAGTGATTATTGAGAGATACATTTTTATTGACATCACGTTGCCTGTAAAGTCCTTGTTTCTATAGATTGTCTCTGTAAATTTCTGTTCTATGACACTCTTGGGTTCTTTCTTCTTCTATAGAACCCTCCCTTAATATTTCTTGTAGTGCCAGCATGGTGGTCACATACTCTTTTGAACATTGCCAGTCTTGGAAGTTCTTTATCTCTCCATCCATTTTGTAGCTTTTTTTTAAGATTTTATTTATTTATTTGACAGAGAGAGAGATCACAAGTAGGCAGAGAGGCAGGCAGAGAGAGAGAGCAGGAAGCAGGCTCCCAGCTGAGCAGAGAGCCTGATGCGGGGCTCGATCCCAGGACCCTGAGACCATGACCCGAGCCAAAGGCAGAGGCTTTAACCCACTGAGCCACCCAGGCGCCCCTCTCTCCATCCATTTTGAATGTCAGCCTTGCTGGATAAGTATTCTTGGCTGCATGTTCTTTTCATTTCGTGCCCTGAATACGTCTTGTCAGCCCTTTCTGGCTTGCCAGGTTTCTGTGGACAGGTCTGATGTTATTCTGATGGGCCTTCCTCTGTACATAAGGAATCTCTTATCCCTAGCTGCTCTCAAGAGCTCCTGTCTAAAATTATGATTCATTAGTTCCACAATCAGGTGTCTCAAGGTATTTCTAGATTCTATGATCTTGGGGGTAGACCTTTCTGCCTCTAGGACATGAATGCTGGTTCTGGAACATTCCACAGATTGGAACAATTTTCATGGAGAATTTGTTCAACTCTACCCTCTAGTCTTCTTTCTTTCTCCTCCTCCTCAGGGATTCCAATAATTCTGACTTTGGAACATTACATAGCATCATTTATTTCCCTAATTCTGTTTTTGTGGCTTCTCAGCTGTTTGTTACAGGCCTCCTCCTGATCCTTTTTCTCTATCAGTTTGTCCTCTAGATCACTAATTCTATCTTCTGCTTCAGTTATCCTAGCTATTAGAGAATTTAGAATAGATTGGAACTCGTTGATAGCAATTTTAACTTCTTCCCTGGTGGCTTTCATTTCTGCCCTAATCGAGTCCATGTTGTCATTAATGGTTTTCTCCAACCTAGCCCTTGCCTGGGTAATTGTTACCCTGAATTCCCTTTCGAACATACTGTTTATGTCCATATCCAATAGCTGATGGAGAGGGCACAGTCTCTGAATTTTTCCTCTGTTGGGCATTCCTCCTCCTAGTCATTTTGGTTAGAGAGGGCTGAGGGGATGTGTAGCTGAATGTATCAACCATGATCCAGGCAAGATGCACTCTGGAACGCTTTGAGCAATCAGGAGTCCCTGCCAAAAAGAAAGAAAAGAGAGAGAGAGAGAGAGAGAGAGAGAGAAAGAGGGTGAAAAAGAAAAGAAAAAGAAAAAAAAAAAACAGAGAAGACCCAGCCAGAATGGGCCCCAAAGGTAGGATTTATAAGGCATATGAACTGAAACAGACAAAGAAAAAGACCAACAAGAGTAAATGACAAGAAAAAAAGAACCCGGCCAAAATGAAGCCCAAGTATAAGATTTACATAATACCAGAACAAAAACAAATACACAGAAACACAGACAGAAGAAAAAGATGGGAGGGTGGTTATAAATCATCAGTGTGGGCGAGGAAGGTTATTTTGATTCTTTCTGGCTGTATCTTGATATCTTTGTTAAAGGACTCAAATTTCCAGAGATAAAGGGGGATTAAAACTGGTTTATATATAGGGGTAGTATTGATTAGGGAGAGGATTACCTTTAAGTTTTTCTCTAAATGAATATTAAGAAAAATAGAAAAGCAAAAGAAAACACAGATATATGTCTCAAAAAAGTTCAAGTTCAAAGGTTATTATGGAATTTGTTGCATTGATCCTCTCGTTATGATGGTAAATAGGTTAAAAATTAAAAAAAAGAAAAATAATAAGAATAGTGTGAATGTATTAAAAAATAAAGTTGTATCTGAGAAATATACAGGTTTAAGGGCAATACTGGGAGCTTAATATCTTCTTTTCCCTTAATATCGGGGTTTTGCAGTTTTATGGGGACCCTGTGGTGGTTGTCCTCTCATTTTTTTGGCTGGCTTTCTGGAGGAGGGGCCTGCTGCATTGTTTTTCAGGCAGCCTTGCTTGGGTTGAGTTCTCCTGCCCTCTAAGAAGGGGCTGGGCTCTGAGGAAACCGGCCTTTCAGGCTTTTGTTTTCTGGACATTCTCTATACCTGTTTTGTTTTTGTTTTTTGTATTTTCCTTTCTTTCCCCCCTTGGCGGCTGTTGTCAGTTCTTTGGAGGATTAGAGTAAAGCAAACTGCGCGTAGTCCTCCATTTCAGAGAGAAGCCTCAGTCTGTTCCCCTCTGGATGGTTCACAGCACACAGATTCCCCATCTGCCACCTCCCACCAGCAGAGCACATCCATAGCCACTGTCTCAGGGGTCGCAGGATCTCCTACTTGTCTCTGTACCCCCATGCCACCAAAGCTGTGAGCAATATTGGTTCAGGGAGCCTGCTTCCAGTGGCTGACTTTGCCGGGCTGCTCTCTGGGCAGGTCCAGACCGTCGGAGAGATCCCAACCAGACATAGTAATGAGATCTTCATTCTGGCCCTAGCTGGGAGTGTTCAGACCCTCGGCCAGTCCTAGAGACCACTGGCTAGTGCCAACACGGACCTCTCTCAGGGAAGTATGTGGAGCATGGCCCAGGCCCTGGTCAGTCATGCAGCATGCATGCACAGTGAAAAAGGCTGTGGTTCTAGAGAGTGCTGACTGGTGTCCACCCATACTCTCTCATGCCCACCTGGGGCTCAGGGCCCGTGGCCTGGAGGCTTTGCTGCACTCTCTCTGGCATGAGTGGTCACTGTCGATAGCTGTCCTGGGTCCATGGGCTTAAGCCTGTGATAGTAACTGCCTGATTCTACCAGTTGCCCCTTAAGACCTTTTGCTCTTTTTGAGTGCTTTTAACCAGATTTCAAGTTAATGCTGTTCCCCAATCATAGGGCACTCTCATATTGGGGTATTGCTTTCCAATGGGTTGCTTCTGGTGTCTGCCTCCCCCTTCTGTTTATTCTCAAATATAAGTCTGATTGTTCAAACTCCACTGCTTTAACTCACCACTGGCATCTTCTTCCCCTGTAGAGATGCAGAAGTGTATAATCCTACATCTCAGGCTGATTTCATGGATGTTCAGAGTGCTCTGGTAGATAATCAGCTCACTTTAGGGGAAAAGTTGAGACAGCATCTCCTACTTCTCCATCATCTTGCCCCCATCCCTATTTTTAATTTCTTAAGGAATCTCCACACTGTTTTCCAAAGTGGCTGCACCAACTTGCATTCCCTGCAACAGTGTAAGATGGTTCCCCTTTCTCCACATCCTCTCCAACACATGTTGTTTACTGTCTTGTTAATTTTGGCCATTCTTATTGGCATAAGATGGCATTTCAATGTGGTTTTGATTTGAATCTCGCTGATGGCTAATGATAATGAAAATTTTTTCATTATATCTGTTAGCCATTTGTATGTCTTCCTTGGATAAGTGTCTGTTCATGTCTTCTGCATATTGTGTGACATGATTATCTTTTTCTTGACTGTTGAGTTTGATGAGTTCTTTATAGATCGTGGATTTCAACTCTTGTTTATAGTGTCATTTGTAAATATTTTCTCCCATTCTGTGGGTTTCCTCCTATTGACTGTTTCCTTTGCTGTGCAGAAGCTTTTGATCTTGAGGAAGTCCCAAAAGTTCATTTTCGCTTTTGTTTCCTTTGCCTTTGGAGACATATCTTGAAAGAAGTTGCTGTGGCCGATGTCGAAGAGGTTACTGCATATGTTCTCCTCTAGGATTTTGATAGATTGTTGCCTCACGTTGAAGTCTTTTATCCATTTTGAGTTTATCTTTGTGAACGGTGTAAGAGAATGGTCAAGTTTCGTTATGCTATACATAACTGTCCAATTTTCCCAAACCATTTATTGAAGAGACTGTCTTTTTTCCACTGTATATTTTTTCCTGCTTTGTCGAAGATCATTTGACCATAAAGTTGAGGGTCTGTATCTGGGCTCTCTACTCTGTTCCACTGGTCTATATGTCTGTTTTTGTGCCAATACCATGCCGTCTTGGTGATCACAGCTTTGTAGTAAAGCTTGAAATCAGGCAACATGATGTACCCAGTTTTGTTTTTCTTTTTTAGGGTATCTGCTGGTTTCATCAAAATTTTAGTATTGTTTGTTCCAGCATTTTGAAAAATGCAGTGCAATTTTGAACAGGATGGCATCGAAAGTATAGTTTACTTTAGGCAGTATAGACATTTTAACAATGTTGATTCTTCTGATCCATGAGCATGTCAATGAAACTAGAAGGTGGTTCTTTGAAAGAATCAATAAGATCTATAAACCACTGGCCAAACTGATCCAAAAGAAAAGAGAGAGAACCCAAATTATTAAAATTATAAATGAAAGGGGAGAGATCACAACTAACACCAAGAAATAGAAACAATCATCATAATTTATTTTCAACAGTTACATGCCAATAAATTAAGAAACTTAGAAGAAATGAATGCATTCCTGGAAACACACAAACTTCCAAAACTGAATCAGGAAGATATTGACAACCTGAATAGACCAATATCTAGTAACAAGATTGAATCAGTAATCAAAAACCTCCCCCAAAACAAGAGCTCAGGACCTGAAAGATTCCCTGGGGAATTCTACCAAACATTCAAAGAATAAATAATACCTACTCTCCTAAAGCTGTTTCAAAAAATAGAAACAGAAGGGATACTTCCAGATGCTTTCTATGAAGCCAGCATTACCCTGAGCCCTAAACCAGGAAAAGAACCCACCAGAAAGGAGAATTCCAAACTAATATCCCTGATGAATATGGATTCTAAGATTCTCAACAAGATCCTAACTAATGGGATCCAACAGTACATTAAAAATATGACCAGGTGGGATTTATCCATGGGAGGCAGGGATGGTTAAACATTTACAGATCAATCAATGTGATAGGACAAATCAATAAAAGAAGAGAGAAGAACCACATGGTCCTCTCAACTGATGCAGAAAAAGCATTTGACAAGTTACAGCATCTGTTCCTGATTAAAACTCTTCAAAGTATAGGGATAGAGGGAACATTCCTCAACTTCATAAAATCTATCTATGAAAAACTCACAGCAAATATCATTTTCAACAGGGAAAAGCTGACAGCCTTCCCTTTGAGATCAGGAACACAAAAAGGATGCCCACTCTCACAACTCTTGTTCAACATAGTACTAGAAGTCCTAACAACATCAATCAGACAACAAAAATAAATAAAAGGCATTCAAATTGCCAATGAAGTCAAACTCTCTCTCTTCACAGATGACATGCTACTTTATATGGAAAACCCAAAAGACTCCACCCACAAACTACTAGAACTCATAGACCAATACAGTAATGTGGCAGAATGCAAAATCAATGCAAAGAAATCAGTTTCTTTCTTATACTCTAAGAATGAAATTATAGGAAGGGAAATTAGAGAATTGATTCCATTTACTATAGCACCAAGAACCATAAGATACCTAGGAATAAACCTAACCAAAGAGGTAAAGGATCTGTATTCAAGGAACTACAGAACACTCATTAAAGAAATTGAAGAAGACACAAAAAGATGGAATACGATTCCATGCTGATTGATCAGAAGAATAAACATTGTTAAAATGTTCATACTGCCTAGAGCAATCTATACTTTCAGTGCCATTCCAATCAAAATCCCACCAGCATTTTTCGAATAGCTGGAACAAACAGTCCTAAAATTTGTATGGAACCAGAATAGACCCCAAATTGCTAAGGAAATGGTGAAAAAGAAAAACAAAACTGGGTGCATCACGTTGCCTGATTTCAGGCTTTACTACAAAGCTGTGTTCACCAAGACAGCATGGTACTGGCACAAAAACAGACACATAGACCAGTGGAAGAGAGTAAAGAGCCCAGATATGGACCCTCAACTTTATGGTCAAATAATATTTCAGAAAGCAGGAAAAAATATACAGTGGAAAAAAGACAGTCTCTTCAATAAATGGTTTTGGGAAAATTGGACAGCTATGTGTAGAAGAATGAAACTTGACCATTCTCTTACACCATTCACAAAGATAAACTCAAAATGGATAAAAGACATAAATGTGAGGCAGGAATCCATCAGAATCCTAGAGGAGAACATAAGCAGTAACCTCTTCAACATTGGCCACAGCAACTTCTTTCAAGATATGTCTCCAAAGGCAAAGGAAACAAAAGCGAAAATGAACTTTTGGGACCTCATCAAGATCAAAAGCTTCTGCACAACAAAGGAAACAGTCAACAAAACAAAAAGGCAACCCTCAGAATGGGAGAAGATTTTCGCAAATGGCACTACAGACAAAGGGCTGATATCCAAGATCTATAAGAACTAGTCAAACTCAACACACACAAAACTGATGATCACGTCGCACAATGGGCAGAATACATGAACAAACACTTCTCCAAAGAAGACATACAAATGGCTAACAGACACATGAAAAAGGGTTCCTCATCATTAGTCATCAGGGAGATTTAAATCAAAACGATACGGATACCACCTTACACCACTTAGAATGGCCAAAACTAACAAGACAGTAAACAACATGTGTTGGAGAGGATATGGAGAAAGGGGAACCTTCTTATACTACTGGTGAGAATGCAAGTTGGTGCAGCCATTTTGGAAAACAGTGTGGAGATTCCTTAAGAAATTAAAAATAGAGCTTCTATATGACTGTGCAATTGTACTACAGGGTATTTACCACAAAGATACAGATGCAGTGAACAGAAGGGCCATCTGTACCCCAATGTTCATAGCAGCAATGGCTGCAGTCACCAAACTGTGGAAAGAGCCAGGATGCCCTTCAATGGACGAATGAATAAAGAAGATGTGGTCCATATATATTATGGAATATTATGCCTCCATCAAAATGGATGAATATCCAACTCTTGTATCAACATGAACGGGACTGGAAGAGATTATGCTGAGTGAAATAAGTCAAGCAGAGAGAGTCAATTATCTTATTTGTGGAGCATAAGAAACAACATGGAGGTCATAGGGAGATGGAGAGGAGAAGGGAGTTGAGGAAAATGGAGGGGGAGAAGAGCCATGAGAGATTGTGGACTTTGAGAAATAAACTGAGGGTTTTGGAGGGGAGAGGGGTGGGGGATTGGGTGAGCCTGGTGGTGAGTACTATGGAGGGCTTATATTGCATGGAGTACTGGGTGTGGTGCATAAACAATGAATTCTGGAACACTGAAAAGAAATAAAAAAAAAGCAGGACCCATCCATATGCTGTCTACAGGAGACTCATTTTGAGCCTAAAGAAAACTCCAGATTGAAAATAAGGAGATGGTAAACCATTTATCATGCCAACTGACCTCAAAAGAGACCTGGGGTAGCAATCCATTTATCAGACAAATTAGATATTAAACCAAAGACAGTAGTAAGAGATGTAAAAGTACACTATATCATATTTAAAGGCTTCATCCAATAAGAAAATCTAACAATTGTAAATATCTCTGCCCCCAATATGGGAGCAGCCAACTATACAAACTATTAACTGAAATAATCATATTTATAATAATACATTAATAGTAGGAGAGTTCAACACTCCACTCACCCCAATGGATAGATCATGTAGGCAAAAGATCAATGAAGAAACAAGACCTTTGAAGCACACATTGGGCAAGATGGACTTTGTAGATATATACAGTACATTTCATTCTAAAACAAGAGACTACTCATTCCTCTCGAGTGCACATGGAACCTTCTCCAGAATAGATCACACACTGTGTCACAAATTAGGTCTCAACCAATACCAAAAGATTGAGATTATTCCCTGCATATTTTCAGACCACAATGCATTGAAACTGGAACTCAACCACAAGCAAAACATTGGAAGGAACACAAACACTTGGAGGTTAGAAAGCATCCTGCTAAAGAATGTATAGGTCAAACAGGAAATTTGATGCAAACACATGAGAATGAAAACACATCAGTTCAGAACCTATGGGATACTGCAAAGGCAGCCCTTAGAGGGAAGTACATAGCCATCCAAGCCTCTCTCAAAAAATTAGAAAAATTCCGGGGCGCCTGGGTGGCTCAGTGGGTTGAGCCTCTGCCTTCGGCTCAGGTCATGATCCTGGGGTCCTGGGATCGAGCCCCACATCGGGCTCTCTGCTCAGCAGGGAGCCTGCTTCTCCCTCTCTATCTGCCTGCCTCTCTACCTACTTCTGCCTACTTGTGATTTCTCTCCCTCTGTCAAATAAATAAATAAATAATCTTTAAAAAAAAATTAGAAAAATTCCAAATGCACAGTCTAACATTACACCTAAAGGGTTTGGAGAAAGAACAGCAAATAAAGCCTATACCAAACAGTCAAAGAGAAGTAATAAAGAACAGAAATCAATGAACTAGAAACTGGAAGAATAGTATAACAGAAAAACAAAACTAGAAGCTGGTTCTTTGAAACAATTAATAAGATCGATAAACCTCTGGCCAGAATTATCCAAAAGAAAGAGAAAGGACCCAAATTAGTAAAATCATGAATGAAGGGGTAGAGATCATGACTAATACCAAAGAAATGGAGGCAATTAGTAGAAATTATTACCAACAGCTATATGCCAACTAACTAGGCAATCTGGAAGAAATGGATGTAATCCTGGAAACTTATAAACTACCAAAACTGAAACAGGAAAAAATAGACAATCTAAATAGACCAGAACCAGTAATGAAATTGAAGCAGTAATCAAAAACCTCCCAAAAAACAAGAGTCCAAGGCCAGATGGCTTCCCAGGAAAGTTCAGCCAAACATTTAAAGTAGAAATTATACCTTTTCTACTGAAGCTGTTCCAAAAAATAGAAATAAAACTTTCAAACTCATTTATGAGGCCGGCATTACCCTGATCCCAAAACCAGACAAAGACCACATCAAAAAGGAGAATTACAGACAAATACCCCTAATGTACCTGGATGCTAAAATACTCAACAAGATCCTAGCCAACAGGATCCAACAGTACATTAAAGAGATTATTCACCACGACCAGGTGGGATTTATTCCTGGGATGAAGGGTGGCTCAACATTCACAAATCAATCAATGAGATAGATTAACAAAAGAGGAGACAAGAGACATATGAATCTCTAAATTGATGCAGGAAAAGCATGTGACAAAATACAGTATCCTCTCCTGATTTAAATTCTTCAAAATGTAGGGATAGAGAAGACATACCTCAATATCACAAAAGGCATCTATGAAAAGCCCATAGTGAATATCATTCTCAATGGGGAAAAACTGAGACCTTTTCTTTAAGGTTAGAAACATGATAGGGATGCCCACTCTCACCACTACTGTTCAACATAGTACCAGATGTTCTAGCGTAAGCAATCAGACAACAAAAATAAATAAAAGGCTCTCAAATTGGCAAAGAAAAAGTCAAACTCTCTCTCGTCACAGATGACATGATACTTTATGTGGAGAACCTCAAAGACTCCACCTCCCCAAATTATTAGAACTTATACAGCAATTCAGCAACGTGGCTGGATATAAAATCAATGCACAGAAATCAGTTGCATTTCTATATATTAACAATGTGACTGAAGAAAGATAAATTAAGGAATTTATTCCTTTATAATAGCACCAAAACCATTAGATACCCAAGAAAAAACCTAACCAAAGAGGTAAAGTATCTATATTCTAAGAACTACAGAAGACTTATGAAGAAATTGAGGAATACAAAGAGATGGAAAAACATTCCATTCTCATGGATTGGAAGGATAAACATTGTGAAAAGAACTATGTTGCTCAGCGAATCTACACTTTAAATGCAATACCTATCAAAATACCATTGACATTTTTCGCAGACCTGGAAGAAACAATCCTAAAATTTATGTGGAACTAGAAATGACCTTTAATTGCCAGGGGAATGTTGAAAAAGAAAAATAAAGCTGGGGGCATCACAATGCTTGACTTCAAGCTATATTACAAAGCTGTGATAATCAAGACAGCATGTACTATCATAAAAAGAAACACATAGATCAGTGGAACAAAATAGAGAACCTAGAAATGGGCCCTCAAATCTATGGTCAACTAATCTTTGGCAAATCAGGAAAGAATATCCAATGGAAAAGGACAGTCTCTTCAATAAATGGTGCTGGGAAAATTGGATAGCCTCATGCAGAAGAATTAAACTTGTCCATTATCTTGCACCATACACAAATGTAAAATCAAAATTGATGGAAGATGTAAATGTGAGATAAGAATCCATCAAAAGCTTAGAGGAGAACATGGGCAATCACCTCTTCAGCATCAGTGACACCAACTTCTTGCAAGATATGTCTCTAAAAGCAAGGGGAGCAAAAGCATAAATGAACTATTGGGACTTCATCAAGATAAAAATCTTCTGCATGGCGAAGGAAACAGTCAACACAACTAAAAGGCAACCTACAGAACAGGTGAAGACATTTGCAAATGACATAACAGATAAAGGACTGATATCAGATTTATGAAGAACGTCTCAAAGTCAACACCCAAAAAACAAATAATCAGATTATGAAATGGGTAGAAGACATGAATAGACACTTCTCCAAATAAGACATACAAATAGCTAACAGAACCATGAAAAAATTCTCCACATCACTTGTCATCAGGGAAGTGCAAATCAAAACCACAATGAGATATCACTTTATACCAGTTAGAATGCTAAATTTAATAAGACAGGGAACAACAAATGTTGGAGAGGTTGTGGAGAAAGGGGGACCCTCTTACACTGTTGGTGAGAATGCAAGCTGGTAGAGCCACTTTGGAAAACAGTATGGAGGTTCCTCAGGATGTTAAAAGTAGAGCTACCATATGACCCAGCAATTGCACTACTGGTTATTTACCCTAAAGATATAAATGTAGTGAAAAGAAGGGGCACCTGCACCCCAATGTTCATAACAGCAATGTCCACAACAGCCAAACTGTGGAAAAAAGACAAGTTGTCCTTCAACAGATGAATTGATACAGAACATATGGTTTATATGGGATATTACTCAGCCATCAGAAAGGATGAATACCTACCATTTACATCAATGTGGATGGAACTGGAGTGGATTATACTAAGTGAATAAGTCAATCAGAGAAAGACAATTACCATATGGTTTCACTCATATGTGGAATATTAGAAGTAGCACAGAGGATCATAGGGGACAGGAGGGAAAATTGAATGGGAGAAATCATAAAGTGAGACAAACCATGGGAGTCTCTTGACTCTGGGAAACCAACTGAGGGTAGAGGAAGAGGAGGTGGGTGGGGTAATAGGGCAACTGGGTGATGGGCATTAAGGAGGGCATGTAATGTGATGAGTTCTAGGTGTTGTACACAACTGATGAATTATTGAACACTAAATCTGAAACTGTTAATGTAGTATAAGTTGGCTAATTGAATTTAAATTTAAAAATTAGTAGATAATCAGGAAGAGCATTTAAGGTAGTAATGCAGGAAGGAATGGCAGACACAGAGTGAAAAAGTGTGATCTCAGAATTTCCTCTACAGTAAAAGTATAATGGCAAAAAAAAGGGACCCTGAACAGTTGTTTTTTTTTTTTTAATTTAAATTCCTGAACACGCTGTCTCATGAAAAACTATGTGATGACTAGTCAGGATGAGATGCAGAATTCAGTAGAAAAACACAACAAAGGGATCTAATATAGTCTGCGGGACACTGCAGAATCAAGAGGGCAGTCAGGGGACGCTTCCCTGGGAATCTGTGGATGTGACGTTAAGCTAAGACCTGGAAAATGAGTCAGAGGTAGCTGGTGAGTGCAGGTCGTCACAGAGGAAAGCCGTCCAGGCAGAAAGAACAGCATGGGCAATGTCCTTGGAGCACAAAAGAATATGGCACACTAGAGGAATTAAACAAAGGTCAGTGTGGGTGGAGTTTTACTATAAGAGGGAGGAGGTCTGAGATAGAACTAGGATGGATGCCAGAACGTGGCCTGGAGATTGAGGATTTGGGACTTTTATCTTTAGGAAGAGGGGGAATCATTGTAACATTTCAAGCATAAGTAGAGTGACATAAATCTAATTATCTCACTTTACTTCTTGCAGTCTTAACTTCCTCATTAGTAACACAGGAATAATAATAGCACCTACTTCACTGGTTATGTGGTGAGGGTTAAATGAGCCAAGACATGTAAAGTTCCCAAGCAGAGTGTGTGGCACTTGCTGATGAGTGAACAAATTATAGTGCCCTTTTCTTCCCTCTCTGCTCAACTCTTCTGCTATGGTTATCTCCCACAGTGGTTTTAATTTTATTATAAAAAGCTTACAATGAGTAGGGTCTGTGTGTGTGCATGTGCATGTGTGCATTTGTATGCATGTGCACCTGTGTACATGTACTAGCATGAGCAGCAAGATATATTAACACTTGCTAAGATTATAATAATCATTAGCATAAGCCACCTCCTAACTTCAACATAAATAATTTTATAGAACTGGGGTGATCCTTCCTAATTTGTAACCAACTCAGTTAAGATGTCAACTACTACTAAATGAAATCAGGGTGAGAGATCTCTCCCACTAACGCTTCATAGAAACCAGGATGGTACATCTTTCCCTGTTTGGATGAGTGCCTTTCATGTTATCCTCCCTTCTTCTTTCCTCCAAGCTTAATTCTGCTTATAGAACCTCATGTTTTAAGGCAGGAAAGACACTACAGTCCCAGATTAAATCAAAATAAACCAAAGACTTTTCACCTGATTGGTTCATAGTCAAGTGCTCCCTGGAATTGGAAAATCAAAGGCAGAAAGTCTTCCTTAAAGTATCAGTGTTATTTCCTTTTTCTGAGAAGGAGGGCTGCCCCCAGCAAAATGGCAGCTCCATCCTTTGGGTATGAGGCCCAGGGTAACCACAATGTCTGCCTCTATCCATGGTGTTTTGGAGCTTTTTGTAATTGTCGATGTATTGCAAGAAATAGCAAGGACTAGAAACCTTGATTAAGGGGGGGAAGGGCCAAGTCTCCTATTTAAAAAAAGGAAACAGAGTTATGAAAATGGGTTTCAGAAACAGCCTCTCTTTAATGCTGTTTTTTTTTTAGATTATCTATCTATCTATCATCTATCTATCATCTATCAATCATCTTCTATCGATCTATCTATCTATTTATTACTTGAGAAAGAGCGAGAGAGAGAGAGAGCAGAGAGGGAGAGTGAGAGTGAGAAGCAGACTGTGGAGAGCTCATCTCAGCCTGTTCCCAGGACCCTGAGATCATGATCTTAGCTGAAGGCAGACATTTAACTGAGCCACCCAGGCACCCCTCTTTAATGCTATTTCTAAAGTCTGTTTCTGTGGGAGGAATCTGGTCCAGGCTTTAGTGGAAGGACAGCAATGTCACTGCGGCTTTGCTGGTATACTATCGTTACCTCTCAGCAGTGATATACCAAGGGCAGGAAAGTGGAAGCAGTCCATCCTGGGTGCAGATAATAAAAGGTATATTGTGTGTAGAGATTTAAAAGTAATCATAGAACCAACTAAAGCTGGTCTGCTCTTTATTATCACAATGGACTGACAATTCTAAACAATACCCACTAAAGGACATCTGTGCTGATTCTAATTATTATAAATTGTAAATTATGAACAAAGCTGCTATGAATATCAATGTAGAAGTTTTAGTGTGACCATAGTTTTCATTTCCTTAGAATAAATGACCAAGACTGAAATTCTTGGATTGTATGGTAATTACATGTTTATTTTTTCTAGTAACTTCCAATCTGTTTTCCAGAGTGGCTGTACCATTTCACATGCTCACCAATCATGCATGAGTGTTCCAGTTCCTCTACCTGGTCAGCCATTTTACTTGAGCTGTTTCAGTAGGCATGTGGTGATACTTCAAAGTGATCTTTTTTTTTTTTAAGATTTTGTTTATTTATTTGACAGGGAGAGACGTACCACAAGTGGGGGGGGTGGGTGGTAGAGGGACAAGCAGGCTTCCCACTGAGCAGGGAGCCTGATGCAAGGTTTAATACCAGGACCCTGGGGTCATAACCTGAGCTGAAGGCAGACACTTAACAACTGAGTCACCCAGGTGCCCCCCTCAAAGTGATCTTAATTTGCAGTTCCCTAATAGCTAGTGATGTTGAACATCCTTTCATGTACTTATTTGTCAACTGTATACCTTTTTGCCTAAAATGGCTATTGGTGTTTATTACATTTTTTAATTGGATTATTTGTCTTCTAACAGTTGAGTTTTGAGAGTCTTTATATATCCTAGACATAAGTACTTTGTCATATATGTGGTTTGCAAATATGTTCTCCCAGTCAGTAGCTTGTGTTTCACATCTTAATCAGGTTTTTAGCAGAATATTAAAAAAATTTGAAGTCCAATTTATCAAATTTTTCTCTTATAGATAATGCTTTGGTGTCAGGTCTAAGGCTCTTCACCAACCTCCATGTTCTGCAGATTTTCCCTTATATTATCTTTTAAATTTTTTATAGTTACATTTATATCTATGAGCAACTCTGAGTTAATTTTTGTATAAAGTGTGAAGTTTAGGCTGTGATCCCCCCCCCTTTTTTTTCTTGCTTATGGATATCCAATTGCTCCAGCACCATTTGTTGTAAAGACTGTTCTTCCTATGTTGGATTATTTTGCATCTCTGTCAAAAATCAGTTAGCCACACTGTGTGGGTCAATTTCTCAGTCCTCAATGTTGTTCCATTTATCTATGTGTCTGTCCCTTTGCCAATACCATGTAGCCTTGATTATTGTAGCTATATAAGTTTATTAGATCTAGGACTTTTTTACGTTTCTGTTGTTTTCAATTTATTGGAATTTCCTACATAGACAATTATGTTATTTGCAAACAAGGACAGTTCTATTTCTTTCTTTTCATTTGTAGGATTTTTTTTTATTTTTTTGACTAATTGTTCTGTCTAGAGCCTCTAGTACTATACTAACTAGCAGTGCTGAGAATGGACATCCCTACTTTCTTCTTGGCCTTGGAAGGATAGCATTATACTTCTTTCACAATGAAATATAATGTTGGCTATCCGGAAAGTTTTTATAGGTACACTTTATCAAGTTGAGAAAATTCTCCCTTATTCCTAGTTTTCTAAGATATATTATCATAAATGTGTTGAGTTTTGTCAAATGCAGTTATCTCTGTTAATTGACATGATCATGTGACTTTTCTTTTTTAGTCTGTTGATATGACAAGTAACACTGACTTTTTTAAAAAGATTTTATTTATTTATTTGACAGAGAGAGAGATCACAAGTAGGCAGAGAGGCAGGCAGAGAGAGAGAGAGGAGGAAGCAGGCTCCCTACTGAGCAGAGAGTCCAATGCGGGGCTTGATCCCAGGACCCTGAGATCATGACCTGAGCTGAAGGCAGAGGCTTAACCCGATGAGCCACCCAGGTGCCCCTAACATTGACTTTTTTAGTAGCAAACCAGCCTTGCAACTCTGGAATAAATCCCAGTTAATTATGGTATATAATTCTTTTTATATATGCTAAAATCTATTTGTTAATATTTTTATAAAGGTTTTTATGTCTTTATTCTTGAGTATGATTTTATTAATGTCAGAGAACACTCTGTTTTCCATTCTTTTGAATTTTGGGGGCATTATTCTGTATCCCAGGATATGGCCTATGTGTCTTCGTACATATTCCGTGGGCACTTGAATATATAACTTGTCTTTGGGTTAAGTGTTCTATGAATGTTAAGTAGATCCTGTTGCTGATGGTGTTGTGGCATTCTATAACCTTGCTGATTTTCTGTCTAGTTCTACCAAATGATAGAGGAATGTTAAATTTTCAACTATAATTGGATTTATCTAATTTTTTTTTCCCTTGGTTCTGTCAGATTTGCTTCATGTCTTCGGCAATTCTTTTGTCTGGTGTACACCCACTTAGGACTACTATGTCTTCTTGGTGGATTGATACTTTTATCATTATGTGATATACCTCTATGTATGCAATAATATTCTTTGCTCTGAAATCTACTTTATCTGATATTAGTATTTCCAGTCCTGTTTTCCTGATTAATGAACACATTATATATCTTCTTCCACTATCTTCACTTTCAACATACATATATCTATATACTTGAAGTGAGTTTCTTGTAGATAGCATATAAATGGGTCGCATTTTTTAATTATCTTGGCTAATCAGTATCTAATTGCTGTACTTAGGTCATTATATTTAGTGTACTTATGGACAAGTTAGAACTTAAGTTGTATCAATCCATTTTTGTTTACCATTTGATCTTTTATTTGTGTCTGTCGTTTTTTAGCTGCCATCCTGTGTTTAATTAATTTTATTTCAGAGTTATATTTTGTCTATGGTGTTTCTTCTAAAATTTTTATTTATTTTTTAAATTTCTTTTCAGTGTTCCAGTATTCATTGTTTATGCACCACTCCCAGTGCTCCATGCAATACATGCCCTCCATAATACCAAACACCAGGCTCACCCAACCTCCCAACCTCCTCTCCTCCAAAACCCTCAGTTTGTTTCTCAGAGTCCACAGTCTCTCATGGTTCATCTTCCCCTCCAATTGCTCCCAACTCCCTTCTCCTCTCCAGCTCACCATGTCCTCCATGTTATTCCTTATGCTCCACAAATAAGGGAAACCATATGACAATTGACTCTCTCTGCTTGACTTATTTCACTCAACATAATCTCTTCCAGTCCCATCCATGTTGATACAAAAGTTGGGTATTCATCCTTTCTGATGGAGGCATAATACTCCATAATATATATGGACCGCATCTTCTTATCCATTCCTCCATTGAAGGGTGTCTAGGTTCTCTCCATGGTTTGGCGGCTGTTGCCATGGCTGCAATGAACATTGGGGTACAGATGACCCTTCTTTTCACTACATCTGCACTACCCAGTAGTGCAATTGCAGGGTCATAGGGAAGCTCTATTTTTAATTTCCTAAGGAATCTCCACACTGATTTCCAAAGTGGCTGCACCAACTTGCATTCCCACTGACAGTCTAAGAGGGTTCCCCTTTCTCCACATCCTCTCCAATACACGTTGTTTACTGTCTTGTTAAATTTTAGCCATTCTAACTGGTGTAAGGTGGTATCTCTCTAAAGCGTTTTTAAGTCTATCTCTTTCTATAGTTTTTTAGTGGTTGCTCTAGGTATTACATTTCATAATTTTGTATTCTGTTGTGTCATCATTTTTTTAATTAAAAGATTTTATTTATTTATTTGACAGAAAGAGAGATCACAAGTTGTCAGAGAGGCAGGCAGAGAGAGAGGGAGAAGCAGACTCTCTGCTGAACAGAGAGCCTGACCTGGGGCTTGATCCCAGGACCCTGAGACCATGACCTGAGCCAAAGGCAGAGGCCTAACCCACTGGGCCACCCAGGCACTCCTGGGTCATCATTTTATTGGTATGATAGTATTGTATATTAATCACATATTTATTCTTTTTTTTTCTTCCTGATATTTCATGTTTTGTTCTTTTATTTCCTTTTAAAAATTCCCTTTATTTTAGGGTATATATGGATATTTTTGCTACATATAAACTTTAGGGTTTGGTTATGGGCTGCATTGTGTCTCTCAAAAATTCCCATGTTGAAGCCCTAACTCCCAATGTGAATGCATTTAGTTTGAGGTCCTTAAGAAATTAAGGTTAAATGAAGTCATAAATGTGGTACCCTAATCCAATTGGATTGGTCCTCTTATAAGAAAAGAGATACCAGAAATTGCTGTCTCTCTGAATGCACCAAGGAAAGGCCATATGAAAACACAGCAACAAGGTGGCAGACTAAAAGTCAAAAAGAGAGCCTTCACCACAAAACTAGTTTGCTACACTTTGACCATAACTGCCTCCATAAGTGAGAAAATAAATGTCCATTGTATAAGTCACCCAGTTTGTGATATTTTGTTGTAGAAGACTGAGCAGCTTTTGGTACTGTGAAGTGGGGTGCTACTTTTAAAAATACCTAAAAATGTGGAAGTGGCTTTGGAACTGGGTAATGAGTAGAGGCTGGACATGTTTGGGGTGCATGCTAAAAAAGCCTAGATTGCACTGAAGGGACTGTTGCTAGAAATATGGACATTAAAGGTGTTTCTCATGAGTTGTCATAGAGAAAAGAAGACCATGCTTTTGGAAACTGGAGGAAAGGTAATCCGTGTTAGAAAGTGGCAAAGAATTTGAATTTTGTTCTAGTGTTTTGTGAAAAGTAGTAAATGTGAGGAATGACATTGGATTTTTAGCTGAAGAGATTTTTAAGGAAAATATTGAAGGTGAGGTTTGGTTTCTCCTTGTTGCTTATAGTTAAATGCCAGAGGAGAAGGAGAAACTGAAAGAATCATTAAGCAAAAAGGAACCAGAAATTGAAGATTTAGAAAACTCTAATTCTATCTATATTGCAAAATACGATAAAACATGTTATGGAAAGAACACCAAGGATGTGCCTAGAAATCACTCTATGAGGAGATTACTTATAATTTTAATCAGGTATCTCAGTAGACTTCAGGAACAGAAATGAGATTACACAAGCACAGACACTGTCAGTATGGAGCAAGGAAAGGAGAAATATAAAATGAAGTTTTTGGAACTCCAGGATTCTACAGGAAAGGACAATAGACTTATTTGACTCAAACATGCTTTATCTTTCAAGTAAAGGGAAGAATTATGCTGAACATGATTCAAAGATCATCAGAGCTGCCACTTGCACCACAGGCCCAGAACTAACGGACCCAGGTGCAAGGCTGTTTTCTCCTCAGTTTCAAAGGGTGGGTTCCTCTCCTCAGTTCCAGAGGCCAGGATACCTCTGACTAGTGTTTCAGGAAAAAGGTGACTGCAAAGAGCTGTCAAGATGTGGTTGCCACAAGGAGCTGTAGGGGTGATGCTGCTCAAATTATCTAGCCAAAGAAGTTGTTTCTTGAGCCTTAATGGAACTTAACATGCTAGGTTTTGTACTTCATTGGGAACCATCAATCTGATCTTTCGGGTTTCTCCTTTTTAAGAAGGGAATGTCTATCCTATACCTGCCCTACCACTATACTTGTGAAACAGATACTTTGTCTGCTTTCACAGATGGAGAGGAATTTTGACTTTGGATGAATCATATCACAGGACTTACCCAAACATAATTTAGATGACAGTTAGATGAGATTATGTGCTCAGAATATATGCTTCAATGGGCTAAGAGAGTTGGGGTTATGAGAAGGAATGAACGACTTTTACATGTGAGAAGGATGTGTCTGGGGGGGCATAGAGTGGGAAGTAAAGAATGCATTGTGTCCTTATAAAATACATATATTCAAATCCTAACCCCCAAAGCGACAATATTTGGAGAGAAGATTTTTAGGGAGGCATAAGGTTAAATAAGGTCTTAACAGCAGAGCACAAATCCAATAGTATTGGTGGACTTATACATAGAGGCAGAGATATGTGAGCTGTTTCTATGCCCACACAAGAACAGAGGATAAACTCAAAATGGATAAAAGATCTAATCATGAAACCTGAAACCATAAAACTTCTAAGAGAGAGCATAGGCAATAATCTCTTGCACATCAGCCTTTGCAACATATTTATGGATATGTCTCCTCAAGTAAGGAAAACAAAAGCAAAAATACTCTATTGGGACAATACCAAAATAAAAAGCAAAGGAAACCATCAATGAAGTGAAAAGGCAAACTACTAAGTGAAAGAAGATATTTGAAAATGATATATTTGATAAGAGATTAATATCTAAAATATATAAAAAACTTATACAACTCAAGACACACATAAAAAAGCAAGTAATTTGATTAAAAGTGGGCAGAGAATCTGAATAGCTAGACTCAGAAAGACAAGAAATAAGTGGTGAGAATGTGGAGAAAAAGGAACCTTTACACATTGTTGTTGGCAATGTAAACTGGCACACTCACTGTGAAAAAATTTGTAGTTTCCTCAAAAAATTAAAAATAGAAATACCAAATGACCCAATAGTTCGACTACAGGGTATTTACACAAAGAAAAGTATCATTAATTCAAAAAGATGTATGAACCCTGGTATTTATTGAGTTTTATTTACAACATCAAGAAATGGGAGCAGCAATGGCCACGGTCGCTAAACTGTGGAAAGAACCAAGATGCCCTTCAGCGGATGAATGGATAAGGAAGATGTGGTCCATATACACTATGGAGTATTATGCCTCCATCAGAAAGGATGAATACCCAAGTTTTGTAGCAACATGGATGGGACTGGAAGAGATTATGCTGAGTGAAATAAGTCAAGCAGAGAGAGTCAATTATCATATGGTTTCACTTATTTGTGGAGTATAAGACATAACACGGAGGACATGGGGAGATGGAGAGGAGAAGGGAGTTGGGGGAAATTGAGGGGAAGATGAACCATGAGAGACTGTGGACTCTGAAAATCAGTCTGAGGGTTTTGGAGAGGCGGGGGTGGACGTTGGGTGAGCCTGGTGGTGGGTATTAGGGAGGGCACGGATTGCATGGAGCACTGGGTGTGGTGAAAAAGCAATGAATACTGTTATGCTGAAAAGAAATAAAAAATTAAAAAAAAAAGAAATGGGAGCAATGCAAGTGTGTACCAATAGATGAATGCATAAAGAAAATGTGGTACATAAATATATAATGGAATATAAATCAGTCATAAAAAGAAGGATATCTTGCCATTGTGACAATGTTGATGGACCTAGAGGGCATTCAGCTAAGTGGAATAACTCAGACAAAGAGAAATACCATATGATTCCACTCATATTGTGGGATCAAAAAATAAATAAAGGAAAAAACAGTAAGTATTAAAAATGGAGAACAAACTGGTGGGTACCACAGAAAAGATGGACAGGGGAAGCTGGGTGAAAGAGATAAGGGGTATTAAAAAGTATAAAGTCTAGTTATAAAATAAATAAGTCATGGAGATAAAAAGTACAGCACAAAAATATAATCAATAATATTGTAATGATGTAGTATGGTGACAGATGGTGACAAAAATTACAGTAGTGAACAATTAGTAATGTACAGATGGTTGAATTACTGTTACATACCTGAGACTAATATAACATTATATGCCCATTATACTTCAATAATTAGTTTAAAAAGTAACAGTGACATAATGTCATAAAGATACACAAATGGAACTATGAAGCAAAAAAGAGTCAGAAGTAAACCCATAAATATATGGACAACTGATTTCTGACAAAGGTATAACAACGCCATGGAGAAAGAATGTCCTTTTCAACAACTGGTCCTGATACAACTGTATATGCACATGCAGAATATAAACAAACAAACAAACAAATAAACTTTACTTATATTCTGCATCATATACAACAATTAAAGTGGATCATAGGACAAAGTGTGAAACCTAAAGAAATAAGCTTCCTGGAAGAAAACTCAGAAGAAAATATTTGTGACACAAACATAGAGAAAGGTTTTGTGAATTTTCCTTCGGCAAAGATTACATTTTAGCCATCACAGTGGTGTAAACTACAAAGAATTACTACTTCACACCACTATGATGGCTAAAATGTCCTTTTTTAGACACTCAATTAACAAGTGTCAGGGAGGTAGAACAAGTGCAATCTTCATATACTACTTCTAGTGATGGAAATTGCCACAGCACTTTGGAAGACAGTTTCCAATGCCATTAAATGTTATATGTATGCTTATAGTATGACCTAGAAATTCCACTCCTAGGAATCTAATCAGGAGAAATTAAAATGTATTTCCATGCAAATAATCAACAAAGCTAAAAGGCAACCTATGGAATGAGAGAAGATATTTGCAAATGACCTAACTAATAAGGGGAAGTATAAGATATATAATTATAAATCTCAGTACCCCAAAACCCAAATAAACCAATTTAAAAATGGGCCTAGGACATGAATAGATATCTTTCTAAAGAAGACATTAGAATGGCCAATAGACATATGAAAAGATGCTCAGCACATCACTCATCATTAGGGAAATACGAATCAAAAGTACAATAAGATATGACCTTGCACCTGTCAGAATGACTAAAGTCAACAACACAAGAAACAACAGGTGTTGGAGAGGATGTGGAGAAATGGGAACCCCCTTGCACTGTTGGTGGGAATGCAAAGGAGTGCAGCCACTCCAGAAAACAATATGGAAGTTCCTCAAAAAGTGAAAAATATAACTATCCTATGATCCAGCAATTACACTACTAGGTATTTACCAAAAGAATATAAAAATACTAATTCAGGGGCACCTGGGTGTCTCAGATGGTGAAGCATCTGCTTTCAGCTCAGGTCATGATCTCAGGGTCCTGGGATCGAGCCCCATGTCAGGTTCCCAGCTCAGCAGGGAGTCTGCTTTTCCCTCTCCATTTCCCTCCCCCTCTGCTTGTGCTTTCTCTGTCTCTTTCAAATGAATAAATAAAATCTTAAAAAAAATACTAATTCAAAGGAATGATGCACCCCTGTGTTTATAGAAGCATTATGTACAGTAGCCAAATAATGGGAACATCCCAAGTGTCCATCAACTGATGAATGGATAAAGAAGTGCCCCCCCTCCACACACACACAGGAATATTACTTATCCATAAAAAAAGAATCAGATCTTGCTATTTGTAAGAACATGGATGGAGCTACAGTGTATTATGCTAATGAAATAGGTAGTCAGAGAAAGAGAAATACTACATAATTTCACTAATATGTGGAATTTAAAAAACAAAACAAAGGGGAAAAAGAGAAAGGCAAATCAAGAAACAGACTCTTTGTGGAGATTAGAAAGAGAGAGAAGAGAAGAGCACAGGGGATCACACAAGGAAAACACTTCCCCAAAGACATTGACTGGGAAAACAAGAGGGGCTGATTTTTTGAGTTTTTTTTTTTCCCAACCAGCAGAGCTCAAAGACCAGAGTTTTAGTGGTCCATGGTGTAGCTGGTATATAGCATTGAGGACACATCAGTGCTCCTGCAGAGAAGGCAGTCAGGCAGATAGCAGCATCTCAGGATCTCCCAAGACACACTGGGAGAGACAGTTCCCCCTTCTTGGAGCACATATGAGAAAGTGCCTCTCTGGGGACAAAGGAGCTGGTGGGGGACATTACCCTCCCTTGCACCTCAGCATAGCAGAGAGACATCTGCTGAGGGTGGCTAACCCGGACACTAGCCTCTTAGCAAAGCCATTTTCTTTGCTCCAAATTCCATGTGCCTGAACTCTGGTGCAACTGCCTTTTTGGGTCAAATCTGCATCAATCCCAGGACAGTAAGATCCTCCCGCAGAAGACCAGCATAGGTCCCCTCCATGCCAGGTCTCTAAACTTTGGAGTTTTAAAACTCAGCTGGCCTGGATGGAATAACCCCAAGGTGCACTGCACTTCTCCAGACAGGCAAGTGACCTAGAAACAGAATGTATAAGCAGTGACCTGAAAAATGCTTAGGATGCTTGAGGCAAATTTATTCACTCTTCTAGGAGGGCTTCCCTGACAACAGTGAACATGAATTAACCTCTCTGAAGACAAGCTGACTGGCACCACTTCCTTCCCCTGTCCCTTAGCATAATCCAACTTCAATAAATAGCACAGGGTCAACACTGGAGGTCTAAATTGCTTACATCAAACCTTGCCTCACCTGTACTTTGCTGGTACTGCTTTTCTGAAGCAAGTGTGGCTGAGAACCAGTGCACTGGGACCCTCTCCCAGAAGACCAGCAAAAACCACCACACACCCCATCACACACCATGTCTACTGGCAATAAAGTTCTGCAAATCTTCAGCACTGGTGGAAATAGTATCACGTCTTTTATAACAAGAAGACCAGAGCACACTTCATTTAAGACTCACCACACTCTGGCCAAGGTGCAAACACTCCCCGCTGCAGGTAAGAAAAAACTGTGTAGAGGACTGACCTGATAGAGCAGTCATAACACAGCAGCAGAGTACATACAACATACACAAGAAAAATCCCTGAAGAACCAGGCTCTGGACATTATATGACCTCTTCTTCATAAAGCCATTATTCTCAAGAGCAGGAAACATAGCAGGCTTTCCTAGCATAGAGAAGATGACAAAGACCTAGACAAAATACCAAATGGAGAAATTCATCCCAAAAAGAAGAAAAAGAAAACATAATCTCCAGGGATCTAATTGAAACAGATATAGGTGATATTCCTGATTCAGAACTTAAAGCAACAATTATAAGGATACTAGCTGGACTTCAGAAAAGCATAGATGACATCAGGGAGATCAATGCCACAGAGATAAAGGAGGAAAAAATGAATAAGGTTGAAACGAAAAATGCAATAACCAAGATTCAAAACCAATTGGCTATAATGAACCCAAGGATAGAAGACTTCTTCCAAATAAATGATACAGAAAATAGAATTATGGAAAATAATGAAGCTGATCAAAAGAGGGAAAGAAAAATCTTGCATCAGGAAAGTAGACTTAGGAAACTCCAGAACTACATGAAATGTAATAGCATTCATATCATAGGAGCCCCAGAAAAAGTGGAGAGAGAAAAAGGGGGCAAGTTTATTTGAGGAAGTTATAACTGAACATTTCCCTAATCTGGAGAATAAACAGATTTCCAAATCCAGGAAGCATACAGAACTCTCACCAAAATCAAGAAAAGCAGGCCAACACTAAGATGTCTTTAGTTAAATTTGCAAAATATAGAGATTAAAAACAAATGAATGAACAAGCAAAAAATCAAGACTAAAAGCAGCAAGGGAAAACAAGTCCCTAACTTACAAGAGATGACAAATAAGCTTAACAGCACACCTCTTCATAGAAACATGGCAGACCAGAAGAAAGCTATCCAGCAAGCCTGTCATTAACAATAAAAGGAGAGATAATGATTTTCCCAGACAAACAAAAACTAAAGGAGTTTATGACCACTAACACAGCCCTTCAAGAAATATTAATGGGGACTTGCTGAGTGGGAAAAAGACTAGAAGGGGACAGAGAAAACCTCCAGAAATAATGATAAAACAAGCAATAAGATGGCACTAAATTCACATATATCACTAATTACCCTGAGTGTAAATGAAACAAGTGCTCCAATCAAAAGACATAGGGTGTCAGAATGTATACAAAACCAAGACACATTTTACATGTTGCCTACAAGAGACTAATTTTAGACCTAAAGACACCTGCAGATTAAAAGTGAAGGGATGGAGAAATATTTATCATGTTAATGGACATCAAAAAGAAAGCTGGAGTAGCTACACCTACATCAGACAAACTAGATTTTAAACTGAAGACTGTAACAAAAGATGAAGAAGTGGGAGCATCTGGGTGGCTCAGTGGGTTTATCATCTGACTCTTGATTTTGGCTCAGGTCATGATCGCAGGGACGTGGGATCAAGCTGCAGGTTCTGAGCTGAGTGAGGAATATGCTTGAGATTGTCTCCCTTTCACTCTGCCCCCTCCCCCTTGCACTTTCACTGTCTCTCTCTCAAACAAACAAATGAATAAATCTTTTAAAACAGAGATGAGGAAGGGCACTACATCATAATAAAGGGGTCTATGCAACAAGATCTAACAATTATAAATTGTTATCCCCTTGAATTGGGAGCATCCAAAAGACAAAGCAATTAATAACAAACATAAAGGAACTCATTGGTAATAATTCAATGATTCTAGGGGAATTTAATAGCCACTTACATCAATGGACAGGTCATCTAAGCAGGAAATCAGCAAAGAAACAATGACTTTGAAACACACACTGGACCAAATGGACAGAAAAGATATATACAGAACATTTCATCCTAAAGCAGCAGGATGCATATTTGTAAAGTGCACATGGGGCATTCTTTAGAATAGATCAAATACTAGGTCATGAATCAGGCCTCAACAAGTACAAAAAATTGATGTCATACCATGTATATTTTCAGACCACAATACTATGAAACTTGGAAATCAACCACAAGAAAACATTTAGAAAGACCACAAATATGTGGAGGATAAAGAACATCTTACTAGAGAATGTGAAGGTCATTCAAAAACCAGGAAATTAAAGAAGGAATTAAAAAAATACATGGAAATAAATGAAAGTAAAAACAGGATGGTCCAAAACATTTTGGATGCAGCCAAGGTGGTAATAAGGGAGAACTATACAGTAATATAGGTCTACCTCAAAAAGTAAGGTAAATATCAAATATGCAACCTAACCTTACACCTAAAGGAGCTAGAAAGAGAAGAGAAAATGAGGCCTAAACCAAGGAGGGAAGGGAAATAATAATGACTGGAGCAGAAATAAAAGATGTAGAAGCAACAACAGAAACCAGTAAAATAGATAAACAAAACCAGGAGCTGCTTCTTTGACAAAATTAATAAAATTGATAAACCCTTAGCCAGACCTATCAAAAAGAAAAGGGAAAGGACCAAACAAATAAAATCATGAATGAAAAAGGAGATCACAACCAACATCACAGAAATACAAACAATTACAAGAGTATATTATGAAAACTTATATGTCAGCAAATTGGATAATTGGAAAGAAATGGATAAATTACAAGAAACATATAAACCACCAAAATTGAAACAGGAAGAAATAGAAAAACTGAAAAGACAACAAGCAAAGAATTTGAATCACAAATCAGTATCTCCCAACGAAGATAAGTCCAGGGCCACATGACTTCTCTGGTGAATTCTACCAAATGGTTATTATTTTTTAAGATTTTATTTGTTTAGGAGTCAAGATGGCAGAGAAGTAGCAGGCTGAGATGACATCGGGTAGCAGATCAGCTAGATAGTTTATCTAACCATTGTGAACACCTACAAATCCAACGGGAAATCGAATAGAAGAAGAGCAACAATTCTAGAAACAGAGAACCAATCACTTTCTGAAAGGTAGGACCTGCGGAGAAGTGATTCCAAAGCGACGGAAAGACAGACCCCGGGGGGAGGGGCCGGCTCCCGGGAAGCGGTGGAGCAACGGGAGCACAAAATCGGGACTTTTAAAAGTCGGCTCCACTGGGAGACATCGCTCCAGAGGCTAAACTGGGGGGAAACCCAGGCGGGGTCAGCATAACCCCAGGTCCCGCGGGGTCACAGAAGGACTGGGGGTGTCTGAGTGCTGCAGAGCTCACAAGTTTTAGAGCGGGAAAGCCGGCTACAGCGACAAAGCCGAGGAGTGAGCTCTAAGCCGGGGGTTACCTTGTGCCGGTCGCAGGCTGGGTGGGCTCCGAGCGCGGGCGGAGGCCACGGAGACAGAAGCGACCTGGCGCTTTTCTCCAGCTCCAGCAATTGACTGCTTTCCTCAAGGCGCGACCGCAGGCCAGGGAGGCGGGGCGGTTGGGCGCTTTGCTCTGAGAGCGCACTGAGGAGCGGAACCCCAAGCTCTCGGCTCCTCCACACCGAGAGATTGGGAGGCCGCTGTCTCCATTCCCATCCTCCGGAACTCTACGGAAAGCGCTCAGGGAACAAAAGCTCCCGAAAGCAAACCCGAGCGGATTACTTAGCCCGGCCCCTGGCAAGGGCGGTGCAATTCCGCCTGCAGCAAAGACACTTGAGAATCACTACAACAGGCCCCTCCCCCAGAAGATCAACAAGAAACCCATCTAAAACCAACTTCAGTCACCAAGAACAGCGGAATTCCACAGCAGGAGAAAGCAAATCTTATCTGGACAAAATGACAAGGCGGAAAAAGTCACCTCAAAAAAAAGAACAAGAGGCAGTACCGAAGGCTGGAGACCTAATCAATACGGACATTGGTAACATGACAGATCTAGAGTTCAGAATGACGATTCTCAAGGTTCTAGCCGGGCTCGAAAAAGGCATAGAAGATATTAGAGAAACCCTCTCCGGAGAGATAAAAGCCCTTTCTGGAGAAATAAAAGAACTAAAATCTAACCAAGTGGAAATCAAAAAAGCTATTAATGAGGTGCAATCAAAAATGGAAACTCTCACTGCTAGGATAAATGAGGCAGAAGAAAGAATTAGTGACATAGAAGACCAAATGACAGAGAATAAAGAAGCTGAGCAAAAGAGAGACAAACAAATACTGGACCACGAGGAGAGAATTCGAGAGATAAGCGACACCATAAGACGACACAACATTAGGATAATTGGGATTCCAGAAGAAGAAGAAAGAGAGAGGGGAGCAGAAGGTATATTGGAGACAATTATTGGAGAGAATTTCCCTAATATGGCAAAGGGAACAAACATCAGAATCCAGGAGATGCTAAGAACGCCCCTCAAAATCAATAAAAATAGGTCCACACCTCGTCACCTGATAGTAAAATTTACAAGTCTTAGCGACAAAGAGAAAATCCTGAAAGCAGCCCGGGAAAAGAAGTCTGTAACATACAAGGGTAAAAACATTAGATGGGCAGCGGACCTATCCACAGAGACCTGGCAGGCCAGAAAGAACTGGCATGATATATTCAGAGCACTAAATGAGAAAAACATGCAGCCAAGAATACTATATCCGGCTAGGCTATCATTGAAAATAGAAGGAGAGATAAGAGCTTCCAGGACAAACAAAAGCTGAAAGAATTTGCAAACACCAAACCAGCTCTACAGGAAATGTTGAAAGGGGTCCTCTAAGCAAAGAGAGACCCTAAAAGGAGTAGATCAGAAAGAAACAGAGACGATATACAGTAACAGTCACCTTACAGGCAATACAATGGCACTAAATTCATATCTCTCAATAGTTACCCTGAATGTTAATGGGCTCAATGCCCCAATCAAAAGACACAGGGTATCAGAATGGATAAAAAAAACAAAACCCATCCATATGCTGCCTACAAGAAACTCATTTTAGACCCGAAGACACCTCCAGATTTAAAGTGAGGGGGTGGAAAACAATGTACCATGCTAATGGACATCAGAAGAAAGCTGGGGTGGCAATCCTTATATCAGATCAATTAGATTTTAAGCCAAAGACTATAATAAGAGATGAGGAAGGACACTATATCATACTCAAAGGGTCTGTCCAACAAGAAGACCTAACAATCTTAAATATCTATGCCCCTAATATGGGAGCAGACAACTATATAAACCAATTAATAACAAAATCAAAGAAATACATCGACAGTAATACAATAATAGCAGGGGACTTTAACACTCCCCTCACTGAAATGGACAGATCATCTAAGCAAAAGATCAACAAGGAAATAAAGGCCTTAAATGACACACTGGACCAGATGGACATCACAGATATCTTCAGAACATTCCATCCCAAAGCAACAGAATATACATTCTTCTCTAGTGCACATGGAACATTCTCCAGAATAGACCACATCCTGGGTCATAAATCAGGTCTCAATCGGTACCAAAAGATTGAGATCATTCCCTGCATATTTTTAGACTACAATGCTCTGAAGCTAGAACTCAATCACAAGAGGAAATTTGGAAAGAACGCAAATACATGGAGACTAAACAGCATCCTTCTAAAAAATGAATGGGTCAACCAGGAAATTAAAGAAGAATTGAAAAAATTCATGGAAACAAATGATAATGAAAACACAACGGTTCAAAATCTGTGGGACACAACAAAGGCAGTCCTGAGAGGAAAATATATAGCGGTGCAAGCCTTTCTCAAGAAACAAGAAAGGTCTCAAATACACAACCTAACCCTACACCTAAAGGAGCTGGAGAGAGAACAACAAAGAAAGCCTAAACCCAGCAGGAGAAGAGAAATCATAAAGATCAGAGCAGAAATCAATGAACTAGAAACTAAAAAAACAATAGAACAAATCAACAAAACTAGGAGCTTGTTCTTTGAAAGAATTAATAAGATTGATAAGCCCCTGGCCAGACTTATCAAAAAGAAAAGAGAAAGGACGCAAATAAATAAAATCATGAATGAAAGAGGAGAGATCACAACCAACACCAAAGAAATACAAACAATTATAAGAACATACTACGAGGAACTCTACGCCAACAAATTTGACAATCTGGAAGAAATGGATACATTTCTAGAGACGTATAAACTACCACAATTGAACCAGGAAGAAATAGATAACCTGAACAGACCCATAACCAGTAAGGAGATTGAAACAGTCATCAAAAATCTCCAAACAAACAAAAGTCCAGGACCAGACGGCTTCCCAGGGGAATTCTACCAAACATTTAAAGAAGAATTAATTCCTATTCTCCTGAAACTGTTCCAAAAAATAGAAATGGAAGGAAAACTTCCAAACTCATTCTATGAGGCCAGCATCACCTTGATCCCAAAACCAGACAAGGATCCCACCAAAAAAGAGAATTACAGACCAATATCTTTGATAAACACAGATGCGAAAATTCTCACCAAAATACTGGCCAATAGGATCCAACAGTACATTAAAAGGATTATTCACCACGACCGAGTGGGATTTATTCCAGGGCTGCAAGGTTGGTTCAACATCCGCAAATCCATCAATGTGATACAATACATTAATAAAAGAAAGAATAAGAACCATATGATATTCTCAATAGATGCTGAAAAAGTGTTTGACAAAGTGCAGCATCCCTTCCTGATTAAAACTCTTCAAAGTGTAGGGATAGAAGGCACATACCTCAATATTATCAAAGCCATCTATGAAAAACCCACTGCAAATATCATTCTCAATGGAGAAAAACTGAAAGCTTTTCCGCTAAGGTCGGGAACACGGCAGGGATGTCCGTTATCACGACTGCTGTTCAACATAGTACTAGAAGTCCTAGCCTCAGCAATCAGACAACAAAAAGAAATTAAAGGCATCCAAATTGGCAAAGAAGAAGTCAAACTCTCACTCTTTGCAGATGATATGATACTATATGTGGAAAATCCAAAAGGCTCCACTCCAAAACTGCTAGAACTTATACAGGAATTCAGTAAAGTGTCAGGATATAAAGTCAATGCACAGAAATCAGTCGCATTTCTTTACACTAACAACAAGACAGAAGAAAGAGAAATTGAGGAGTCAGTCCCATTTACAATCACACCCAAAACCATAAGATACCTATGAATAAATCTAACCAAAGAGGCAAAGAATCTATACTCAGAAAACTATAAAGTACTCATGAAAGAAATTGAGGAAGACACAAAGAAATGGAAAAATATTCCATGCTCATGGATTGGAAGAACAAATATTGTGAAAATGTCTATTCTACCTAAAGCAATCTACACATTTAATGCAATCCCTATCAAAATCCCATCCATTTTTTTTAAAGAAATAGAACAAATAATCCTAAAATTTATATGGAACCAGAAAAGACCTCGAATAGCCAAAGGAATATTGAAAAAGAAAGCCAAAGTCGGTGGCATCACAATTCCAGACTTCAAGCTCTATTACAAAGCTGTCATCATCAAGACAGTATGGTACTGGCACAAAAACAGACATATAGACCAATGGAACAGAATAGAGAGCCTAGAAATAGACCCTCAACTCTTTGGTCAACTAATCTTCGACAAAGCAGGAAAGAATGTCCAGTGGAGAAAAGACAGTCTCTTCAACAAATGGTGTTGGGAAAATTGGACAGCCACATGCAGAAAAATGAAATTGGACCATTTCCTTACACCACACACGAAAATAGACTCAAAATGGATGAAGGACCTCAATGTGAGAAAGGAATCTATCAAAATCCTTGAGGAGAATGCAGGCAGCAGCCTCTTTGACCTCACCCGCAGCAACTTCTTCCTAGGAACATCGCCAAAGGCAACAGAAGCAAGGGCAAAAATGAACTATTGGGATTTCTTCAAGATCAAAAGCTTTTGCACAGCAAAGGAAACAGTGAACAAAACCAAAAGACAACTGACAGAATGGGAGAAGATATTTGCAAACGACATATCAGATAAAGGGCTAGTATCCAAAATCTATAAAGAGCTTATCAAACTCCATACCCAAAGAACAAATAATCCAGTCAAGAAATGGGCAGAGGACATGAACAGGCATTTCTGCAAAGAAGACATCCAGATGGCCAACAGACACATGAAAAAATGCTCCACATCACTCGGTATCAGGGAAATACAAATCAAAACCACAATGAGATACCACCTCACACCAGTCAGAATGGCTAAAATTAACAAGTCAAGAAATGACAGATGCTGGCGAGGATGCGGAGAGAGGGGAACCCTCCTACACTGTTGGTGGGAATGCAAGCTGGTGCAACCACTCTGGAAAACAGTGTGGAGGTTCCTCAAAAAACTGAAAATAGAGCTACCCTATGACCCAGCAATTGCACTCCTGGGTATATATCCTAAAGATACAAACGTGGTGCTCCGAAGGGGCACGTGCACCCGAATGTTTATAGCAGCAATGTCCACAATAGCCAAACTGTGGAAAGAGCCTAGATGTCCATCAACAGATGAATGGATAAAGAAGATGTGGTATATATACACAATGGAATACTATGCAGCCATCAAAAGACATGAAATCTTGCCATTTGCGACGACGTGGATGGAACTAGAGGGTATCATGCTTAGCGAAATAAGTCAATCAGAGAAAGACAACTATCATATGATCTCTTTGATATGAGGAAGTGGAGATGCAAGGCGGGGGGGGCTGGGGGGAGGTAGGAAAAGAAAAAATGAAAAGATGGGATTGGGAGGGAGACAAACCATAAAAGACTCAATCTCAAGAAACAGACTGAGGGTTGCGGGGGGCAGGGGGGACGGGAGAGGGTGGTGGGGGGAAATGGACATTGGGGAGGGTATGGGCTATGATGAGTGCTGTGAAATGTGTAAACCTGGCGATTCACAGACCTGTACCCCTGGGGATAAAAATACATTATATGTTTATTAAAATAAAAAAATTGAGATTTTATTTGTTTATTTGAGAGAGAGAGAGCAAGAGAGAAAGAGAGTGAGGGAGAAAGTATGAGCAATGGAGATGGACACAGAGAGAGGGAGAAGCAGACTCCACAGTGAGCAGGGAGCCTGACACCAGGCTCAATCCCAGGAGATCATGACCTCTGCCACAGGCAGATGCTTAACTGCATCTGCTACCCAAGCGCCCCTTCTACCAAACATTTAAAGAAGAATTAATACTTATTATTCTGAAACTGTTTCAAAACATAGAAATGGAAGTAAAACTTCTAAATTCATTCTATGAGGCCAGTATCACTTTGATTCCAAAATGTGACAAAGACCCCACTAAAAAGGAGTATCACAGAACAATATCCCCTATGAACATGGATATAAAATTTCTCAACAAAATACAAACAAAATACTAGCAAATCAAATACAACAGTACATTGAAAGAATTATTCATTATGACCAAGTGGGATTTATCCATGGGCTACAGGGACAGCTCAATATTTGCCAACCAATCAATGTAATATAACACATTAAAAAAAGAAAGGATAAGAGCAATCTCAATCAATAGATGTAGAAAAAGCACTTGATAAAGTATAACATCCATTCTTGATAAAAACCCTCAACAAAGTAGGGATAGAAGAAACATATCTCCACATCATAAAGTCCATATATGAAGGACCCACAGCTAATATCATTCTTAATGGGGAAAACTGAGAGCTTTTCCTCTGGTCAGGAACGAGACAGGACATCCACTATCACCACTGTTAGTTTTACATGGTACTGGAAATCCTAGTTTCAGCAATCAGACAACAAAATAAAAGGCATTCAAATTGGAAAAGAAGTCAAACTCTCACTCTTCACAGATGACGTGATACTTTGTGTGGAAAACAAAAAGACTCCACCCCAAAATTGCTAGGACAGATACACAAATAAAGTAAAGCTGAAGGATACAAAATCAATGTACATAAATCTGTTACATTTCTATACACCAATAATGAAGCAGCAGAAAGAGAAACCAAGGAATCGATCCCATTTACAATTGCAACCCAAACCATAAGATACCTAGGAATAAACCTAAGCAAGGAGGTAAAAAGATTTCTGCTCTGAAAACTATAGAACACTTATGAAAAAAATGAAAGTGACACAAAGAAATGGAAAAACATTCCATGCTCATGGACTGGAAGAATAAATTCTGTTAAAATATCTATACTACCCAAAGCAATCTACACATTCAATGTAATCCCTATCAAAATACCACAGCATTTTTCAGTTAGAACAAATAATCCTAAAATTTGTGTGTAACAGCAAAAGACCCTGAATAGCCAAAGAAATCTGGAAAAAGAAAAGCAAGCTGGAAGCATCACAATTCGACTTCAAGCTATATTACAAAGGTACAGTCATCAAGACATTATGGTACTGACACAAAAAGAGACACATAGATCAATGGAACAGAACACCCAGACATGGACCCACAATATGGTCAACTAATCTTTGACAAAGCAGGAAAGAATATCCAATGGAAAAAAATGACAATTTCATCAACAAATGGTGTTAGGAAAATGGGACAGCCATATGCAGAAAAAAAAAATTAACCAATGAGACTTCATCATGATAAAAAGCTTCTGCCCAGTGAAGGAAACAATCAACAAAACTAAAAGGTGACTTTCAGAATATTTTCTGAAATATTTTTCTGAAAAATATCTTGAGAAGATATTTTCAAGTGACATATCTGATAAAGGGTTATTATTCAAAATCTATAAAGAATTTATCAAACACCCAAGAAACAAATAACCCAGTTAAGAAATGGACAAAATGAAGACATTTTTCCAAAGAAGACATCCAGATGGCCAATAGACACATGCAAAGATGCTCAACACATTACTCATCATCAGGAACATACAAATCAAAACTACAATGACATATCATCTCACACATGTCAGAATGGCTAAAATTAACAACAGAAGAAAAAATAGGGACAAGGATGTGGAAAAACTGTTAATGAAAACGCAAAGTGGTGCAGCCACTCTGGAAAACAGTATGGAGGTTCTTCAAAAAGTGAAAAATGGAGCTATCCTATGAACAAGCAATTGCAATACTAGGTATTTACCCAAAGAATACAAAAATACGAATTCAAAGGGATACTTGCACCCTAATGTTTTAGTAACATTACCTACAATAGCCAAATTATAGGAACAGGTCAAGTGCCCACTGACTGATGAATGGATAAATAAGTTATGGTATATATAGGCAATGGAATATTGCTCATGCATAAAAAGAATGAAATCTTGCTATATGCAATGATATGGATGGAGCTAGAGAATATTATGCTCAGTGAAATAAGTCAGTCAGAGAAAGATGTATACCTAATGATTTCACTCATATGTGGAATTTAAGAAACAAAACAAAAGAAGAAAGAGGAAAAAAGAGAGAGACAAACCAAGGAATATACTCTTAACAATAAAGGACAAAGTGATGGTTACCAGAGGGGAAGTGAATGGGAGGGATGGGTTATATAAGTGATGGGGATTAAGGAAGACACTTGTGATGAACACTAGGCGTTGTATGGAAATGTTGAATCACTATATTGTACACCTAAAACTAGTGTTATACTGTATGTTAACTAACTGGAATTTGAATAAAAACCTAAAAATAAAATATAGTTCCATACAATGACTTATATGCCTATGTTCAAAGAAACATTCGTAGAAGCTGAAAAGTGAACACAACCCAAATGTTCATTAATTGTTCAGCAAATGAACAAAATGTGGTACACCCACACAATGAAAAACTATTTGTCAATAAAAAGGAAAGAAACAGTAGCATATGTTACAATGTGTACAAAGCCTCAAAACCATCATGCTAAGTTATATGCAAAGTCCTAGTGGTGCCTGGGTGGCTCAGTGGGTTGGGGCCTCTGCCTTCGGCTCAGGTCATGATCCCAGGGTCCTGGGATCAAGCCCCACATCCCAGCTCTCTGCTCAGCGGGGAGCCTGCTTCTTCCTCTCTCTCTGCCTGTCTCTCTGCCTATTTGTGATCTCTGTCTGTCAAAAAAATAAATAACTAAAAAATTTTTTTAAAAAGTCCTATAATGGCAAATCTATAGAAACAGAAAGTGCATTACTTGTTGCCTGGAGCTGTGGGTGAGAATGGAGATCAATTTAAATTGGGCATAAGAGCTCTTTGTGGGATGAGGAAATGTTCCAAATTTGTATTGAGGTGATAGTTGTACAACTCTGTAAAGTAAAAGCCACTGAATTATACACCAAAAATGGATGTTTTCTAAAGTATGTAAATTACAACTCAATAGACCTGTTAAACATATATTTTCCAATGAATTTTTACTGTACTCAGAATTAAATCTAAATTCACAACACCGTCTGAACCCAAGGTCTAAGCTGTTTCTACTCTGTTCCTGTTTCTCCAGGAAATAAATGACATGCCAAAACCCTTGTGTAAAAGAAATAGATTTTTTATGGAGTTTGTCAATTGAGGTACCCAGGAGGACTAAGGAGGGGGTTAACGATGAAACAAAGAATGCAGACATGTCACCCTTGTACGCAATTGCCTTTACTATGCTCTTCAGGCTTAGTATCTAATGCCCCACTTTCCATGCTCTGTCCAGTAACTGGGTAGTTTGGGCTAAGATTAAATTTCCCAAATCTACAGAATAGACATCATGCTAATTTCCTTCTATTCACATTTTCTATCAATCAAGTGGACAAAGAAAGTTTATTAATCAAGTACCAATTGCTCCAACTATGTGCTGGATCCTGTGGATGACTGATGAACAGACAAATAAAATATAAAAGTGTGATCCAATGTAGAAAATAGAAAAAAATTGTAACCGTTATGGCTGAAATGGAAGCGGGACCCCCAGAGTCCTTATTCTCTCTTCAAATCCAACTCTTCCTGACTCTATTAGAGTGGTTCATCATACACCTCCATGGAAATCCCAGGACTCCTCAGAACATATTTCAAAGCCATCAATAAAATTCATCCTCTTCATTTCAGAGATGAAGAAACAAATGTCCAAAAAAGGCAAAGAAGTAGCCCAAGAGAATGCAGCTATGGCCTTCTGGGTCCTCTAAATGTACAGAGTTACACATGAAGCAATTTAAAATCCAGATAATTATACACACAAGAGCTTTCTGGAGACTGGCACAGTTTCATACTTTTCTCCATCATAGTGCTTTGGCCATAAGCAGGGCTCAGCAATTACATTTGGAGTGACAAAATGAAACCAAATAGGTAGTAAGTTTAGGGTATTGACTGAAATTTAAGTAGTCTCAGAGAAAGAAAGATATTACTGTGGGTGGGGAAAGATTTGATTCATTCAGTCAACATTTATTAAGAGTCTATAAGTGCCAGGAACTGAGAAGCAATTGGGTGTTCATAAAAGTTCTGTTTAATAAGAGCAGGGGTGTGTGTGTTTGTGTGTGTGTGTGTGTGTGTGTGTGTGTGTGTGTGTATTATGTACCAGCAATGGTGCTAAGCATTTTATATGTCATCTAATTTCCCCATAATGATAAAATGAATAGGTATGTTTAGCTTCATTTTTACAGATGAAAAGTTTGAGGTTGAGAGAACTAAAGTGGCTTGTCAAAGATCACAAAGCCAGGAAGTGGAGACTTGTGAGCCTAATCAGCTTTGCCACCATACCAAGAAACTTTCCTCATATGATAGATCTCAAGTGATAGAAAATAAGGCAATGGAAGTAAATCTTGTCCTGGTTTAGACACCAGTTTTCAGGGTGAAATAGGGCAACCTCCTGGAACATTGGAAATTCTGCCTGAGAAGTAGAACTCAGTGTAGCCTCGCACAAAGGTCTCAGATGACTCCATGAGGTAGACTCTGTAACATATTTGGCCTTACCAAGTGAGGAAAGCATCCAAGTCATTAAATATGTGATTTTATGTGGAAAGTATTGTAATGAAATCCTCCCAAGAGGCTAAAGTGCACCAGATGTGGCTGCAGAATCACAGGAAAACCACAATATACTTCTTTTTTTTTTAAATCCACAATCACTGGGGTCATAGTCTTACTTAACTGTTGAACCAAGATACCTGAGCTCCCTAGGCCACAGCTATCCAAACAGAATCCTGAGTCAAAACAAAAACCAGTCACCTGGCTGACTTCTTTCCAATGGCTTTTTGCTGGCTAACATGGAGTAGGAAGTGTAGCGAGGTTAATGGAATATCCATTCCTGGGCCAAACTTGGCAGGCTCATGTGTCATCCAGATTTAGAGGTGACTTAGTCCTCACAAAACCCTTACTCACTCTTACTTACAATGCTTACTTACTTGCAAACCTTAGCCCTTACTCAAACAGAAAACTGCACAGATTTGTTGATGAGCTACGAAAATGGTGAGAAGTGGAGATTCAGAATATATTATATAGGTATATCCCACCAGATCTTACTTTTAAGATGGTTTTTCAAGTGTGATCCCTGAAACAGCAGTAACACTATTGCCTGGGAACTTGTTAGAAATGCATATGCTTAGGCTCCACCCTGACCTACTGAATCAGAGACTCTGGAGATGGGACCCAGCAATCTGTTTCAATGGTCCTCCAGGTAGAGTCTGATGCAAAAACAGTGTGTTAGTGTTTGATATTCACTATGCTAATGTTTCAATGTAGGGGGTCAGAGAGAGGGACAGATGAAGAATGTTACCAGATTTGGGGGTGGGGAGACATTTACTACTGATGGGGCAGACTAGGAAAGGATAATGTTGCAGTGAGAGTGAAACTGAAAGTTCTGTTGGAGCGTATTTGAGATGCCAGTGACACAGCCAATGGGGTTGGTTAAGTGGGAAGTTGGATATATGAGTCTGGAACTCAGGGGAGGGTTCACAGCTATTCACCTTAATTCTAAGATCCTTGAGAATAAGTCTAATTCACCTTAATGGTCCCCACAGAATATACCAGTCTAGTGTAAGGCCCAGAACAAGTGGTAGATAAATGTCACTGAATGAAGAAAGGGGAGCAAGCTCTTCCTGCCTTCTCTAGTCTAGTTACAACACTCCTTAAGCATCAAGTGTTCTTCCATTTAATATTTATTTGCTCATCTGGGAAAACAGCTACTATGAGAAAAGCAAATACCTTAGAACAGTTGAGTTTGAAGACTTTCTTACAGTTCACTAACAAATGTCAACTCTTTCCCATTCCCTTTCCTGTGATCAGCATTGTTTGGCTTGACTTGTCCATTCCTAAATTCCAGAGGTACCAGATCTCCTGTAACTGGCTATTGAGTGAGCACTAAGGTTGTGTCAGTTCTCAAGCCAGGTGACAGAGGAGCCTGCTGAAGCTGCCACAGCAATGACTGAATAAAGGAAGAAATGAAAGGATATACATGACAATTCAAAACTTGGTAACAGAATAACTTGTGTGCAACAATAAATCTCCCTGTGGGAGCCCCAAAAGGTAGTGATCCATTTGGACTGCCAAATTTAGAAGGTTTTGGACAAGACCTATTCTAGGCCTACGTTGAAGAATGAGTAGGGATTACAGGGTTGGAATGAGGGAAGGGCATTCAAGAAGGAGGGATTTACATTGGCAAAGGCCTGGGGGAGCGAAATTGTGTAAGAGAGCAAGGAAAGTTCATGTAGATAAAGGATAGGTTGAATGAAAGGAAGTAGTAGCAGATAAGATTGGAAATGTGGGTCTGGGCCAGACACGAGAGAGGAGGCCCTGACCTTTCAGCTCTGGAGCTAGAGATTGGGGCACCACCATTTTTGTTTTCATCCCTAAATCAGCTCAGAAAGCCTTCAGGGAACAAAGCCACATAAAGTAACCTGGAGCAGCTTACACTGAGCCCAGCCCCCTGGAAAGGAGCAGTGCAACTCCACCCAGGCAGACACACCTGAAATTCAGTGCAGCGGGTCCCTCCCCAGAAGACCAGCAGGAACATTAGACAAATACCAAGGTTCCAGAGCACACAGAACTGCAACACTCCAGCGTTAGGGGAAAATAATACATAGAATTCAAGGTTTTCCCCTCATGATTCTTTTAAAGTTTAAATTTTCCTTTTCTTTTTTTCCTTTACAATTAGTTTCTTATTTTATCAACACTTCGTTTTTAAGTCTTTTTTTTTTTACATTTCAGTTTTACCTTTACATTTTATAGATATATTCTTCTTCATTTTCTGCTTCCTTTCAACATATTCAAGTTTTATATAAATATATATTATATATATATATTATATATATATATAGCTTTCTATACAGTTTTGGAATTTAATGTCTTCTAACAAACAGAACAAAACACATTATGTGATGAGCACTGGGTGTTATATGCAACAAATGAATTATTGAACACTACACCAAAAACTAATGATGTACTATACGTTGGCTAATTGAATTTAAATAAAAAATACACACAGGACCAAGTGGATCACCTGTTTTGTCCACCTGGAAGATTATATTCTCTCTTTTTTTCCTTTTTCTTTTCTTTTTTGGCTCACCTAGTCAGATTTGTCTAATGTGTATTTTGCTTGGGTCATGATATTTTTTTATTTTGTTCTCTCATTCATCCATTCTATTCTAGGAAAAATGACTAGAAGGAGGAATTCACAACAAAAGAAAGAGCCAGAGGTAATACGCTCTGCCACAGATCTAATTGATATGAATAAAAGGAGTGGTGGAATAGGTGTGCCCACAACCAGACAATAGCTCTCAGGGCAGTGGCCCTGTAAAAAACAGTATGGAGGCACTCAGCTTTCCCCCATTGGGGTGGTGTGGAGTGGGAACAGGCACAATCCCAGGACCACTCTTAGTGCCAGGACCTTACCAAGGGCAGTAATGTGAGACCCCCAGACTCCCCCTGGGAGGACTGCTGTGGGCATGCACCACACATTCTGCAGAGTTTAACACGCAAGAAAGTGAAGACATTTTATCCCAGAGGGTTTACTAAATAAAGGGGACTGCAATCTCTCAACTCTGGAGCTGGAGAATGGGTCATGGCCATTTTTGTTTTTATCCTCTAAACAGGTGAGGAAAGCCTTCAGGAAACAAAAGCCACACAGAGGACCAGATCATATTGAGCCCATCCCCCTGGCAAAGGGATGGTACACAACTGTCCAGGGAAAGATACATGAGAAGTACCACAGAAGGACCATCCCCAGAAGATAAACTGGAAGAACAGGTGCAGGATATAAAATCAATGCACACAAACCAATTGCATAGCTATATAATAACAATGTGATTGAAGAAAGAGAAATCAAAGAATTGATTCCATTTACAATTGCACCAAAAACTGTAAGATACCTAGGAATAAAAGTAACCAGAGAGATAAAAACTACAGATTGTTTATGAAATAAATTGAGGAATACACAAAGAGACAAAAAGTATTCCATGTTCATGGGTTGGAAGAACTAATATTGTTAAAATGTCTATGCTGCCTAGAGCAATCTACACATTCAAACCATTCCCTGTCAAAATACCATGTACCATTTTCACAGAGGTAGAACAACCAATCCTAAAATTTTTATGGAACCAGAAAAGACCCTGAATCGCCAGGGGAAGGTTGAAAAATAAAACCAAAGCTGGGGGGCATCACAATGCCTGACTTCAAGCTATAATACAAAGCTGTGACCATCAAGACAGCATGGTACTGTCACAAAAAACAAACACATAGATTAAAGGAACAGAACAGAGAGTTCAGAAATGGACCCTTAAGTCTATGGTCAACTAATCTTCAACAAAGCAGGAAAGAATATTCAATGGAAAGGGACAGTTTCTCCAATAAATGGTGCTGGGAAAATTGGACAGCCACATGCAGAAGAATGAAACTGACCATTCTCTCACACCATACACAAAGGTAAAACTCAATATGGATGAAAGACCTAAATGTGAAATAGGAATACATCAAAATTCTAGGGAAGAACACAGGCAGCAAGCTCTTTGGCCTCAGCCACAGCAACTTCTTGCAAGACACATCTCTAAAGGCAAAGGAAACAAAACCAAAAATGAACTATTGGGACTTCATCAAGATAAAAGTTTTCTGCACAGCAAAGGAAAGAGTCAACAAAACTAAAAGGCAATCTATAGAATGGGAGAAGATATTTGAATATGACACACACATAGAGGGCTGATATCCAAGATCTATAAAGAAATTATCAAACTCGGGGCGCCTGGGTGGCTCAGTGGGTTAAAGCCTCTGTCTTCGGCTCAGGTCATGATCCCGGGGTCCTGGGGTCGAGCCCCACGTCAGGCTCTCTGCTTGGCAGGGGACCTGCTTCCTCCTCTCTCTCAGCCTCTCTCTTTGCCTACTTGTGATCTCTGTCCGTCAGATAAATAAAAATCTTAAAAAAAAAGAAATTATCAAACTCAACACCAAAAAACAAATAATCCAGTCTAGAAAAGGGCAGAAGACATGAACAGACATTTCTCCAAAAAAAGACAAAAATGACAAACAAAGACCTGAAAAATGCTCAAGATCACTTGTCATCAGGAAAATACAAATCAAAACCGTAATGAGTTACCACCTCACACTAAATGAATGGCTAGTCAGAATGGCTAAAATTAACAATATAGGAAAGAACAAATATTGGCGAGGATGCAGAGAAAGGGGAGCCCTCTTACACTGTTGGTGGGAATGCAAGCTAGTACAGCTACTCTGGAAAACAGTATGGATGTTCCTCGTGAAGTTAAAAATAGAACTACCCTATGACCCAGTAATTGTACTACTAGGTACTTACACCAAAGATAGAAATGTAGTGGGGGTACCTGTACCTCAATGTTTATAGCAGCAATGTCCACAATAGCCAAATTTTGCAAAGAGCCAAGATATTGACAAATGAATGGATAAAGCAGTGATATACATATACAATGAACTATTACTCAGCCATCAGAAAGGATGAATACTTACAATTTACATGGACGTGGATGGAACTAGGTGGTACTATGTTGAGCAAAGTAAGTCAATCAGAGAAAGATAATTATCATATGGCTTCACTCATATGTGGATTATAAAAAATGGCACACAGGGCTGTAGGGGAAGGGAGGGAAAACCGAATGGAAAGTCAACAGAGAGGGAGAAATACCATGAGAGACTTAACTATAGGAAAGAAACTGAGGCTTGGTGAAAGGGAGGTTGGTAAGGGGAAGGTTCAGTTGGGTGATTGACATTAAGGAAGGCACATGATTTGATGAGCACTGAGTGTTATACTCAACTGATAAATTGAACACTACATCTAAAATTAACAATGTACCATCTGTTGGCTAATTGCATTTAAATAAAAAATAATAAAATATTTTCAAAATATTTTACAGATGTTACTCAAAACTGATTAGTTTTCTCATGAAACATATTGTTCATGACCTGTGTTTTGAAAAATATTGCTATAGGCAACGGGAAGTTGATAAATGTGTTTGAGGGGAACATAGTAACACCAAAGCTTTAGGAAGACAGTTCTTATAGCAATTTGGATGGCATTGAATACAGGGAAAGAAAATGAAGACAGGAAAGTAATTCTGTAGGTAGAATTACAAATATGCAGTTCAGTCATGATAAAGGCATAAAATGGGGCAGTTATTGTGGAAGTGAAGGTGGGGCAGGAATTTGACCCATATGGCAAACATAGAAATGGTAGGACTTGGTAAGAATCAGAGATAATTTGTAAAAAAGAGAGTGTAAGCAACATTGATATTTAGGTTTCAATAGTTATATTCAAGAATAATTGCATTAAACCAGAACCTGGACCGAGGTAGGGAGAGACAAAGTCATAAGAATTGGCCAACTTAAGCAGCATCTGTGGAACAACCAGGTGGACAAACCCACTACAGTGTAGGATGTATTGGGATGAAGTTTGGAAGGAAGCTAGGGGGATGGAGATTGGGGATTTGAAGGTAATATTTGAAGCCATGGGAGTATAGCTGGTCACCCAGGAGAATGTGTAAAGAAAGAAAAAGAGAGAACCCACAGCAGAAACTTACACTTAAGGGAATCTACTTCATATTACAAAACAGGCATGTTTCTGAGATATTGTGGGTTATGTTCCAGATCACTGCAATACAGTGAATATAGAGAATACAGTGGATGTAGAATACAGTGAATATAGAGAATACAGTGAATATAGAGAACACAATACAGTGAATATAGAGAGAGCCAATATGTTTTTGTTTTCCAATGCATTTATGCTCTATTTACACTGTACTGTAGTCTACTAAATATGAAATAGCATTATGTCTAAAAAATGTACATACATTAATTTAAAAGTACCTTATTGCTAGAAAACTGCTAACCATCATGTGACATTTTAATGAGTCATAATCTTCTTGCTAGTTGGTGGTCTTCCCTTGATCTTGATGTCCGTTGACTGATCAGGGTGATGGTTGGCAAAAGGTGGGGTTACTTTGGCAATTTCTTAAAATAAGACAATGACATTTGCCATATCAATTGACTCTTCCTTTCATGAAAGATGTCTCTGTGGCATGTAATGTTGTTTGATACCATTTTACCCACAGATGTTCTTTCAGAATTGGAGTGAATCTTCTCAAACACTGCTGTTACTATAACAACTAATATTTATATATTATTCTAAATCTTTTGTTGTTATCTCAACAATCTTTACAGCATCTTCACCAGGAGTAGATTTTATCTCAAGAAACCATTTTCCTTGCTCATCCAAGAGAAGCAACTCCTCATCTGTTAAGGTTTTATCAAGAGATTGCAGCAATCCAGTCACATCTTCAGATTCTACTTCTAATTTCAGTTCTGTTATTTCTACTACATCTGCAGTTACTTCCTTCATTGAAGGCTTGAACGCCTCAAAGTCATTCAGGAGGGTGTAATTAATTTCATAAACACTTGTCAATGTTGATATTTTGACTACTTTCCATGAACCATGAGTGTTCTTAATAACATCTAGAACGAATATTTTCCAGAAGGTTTCAATTTACTTTGCCCAGATACATCAAAGGAATCATCATCTATGGCAGCTATACCCTTAGAAAATGTATTTCTTAAAGGTGAAATTACTCCTTAATCCATAGGCTACATAATGGATGCAGTGTTTTCAGAAATGGAAACAACATTAATTTTGATGTTTGTTTCCATCTAAGCTCTTGGATGACCAGGTGCCAATGAGTAGCAAAATTTTGAGAGGAATCATTTTTTTTCTTAATATTAGGTCTCAACAGTAAGCTTGGGAGGAGGGGCAAGATGACGGAGAAGTAGGAGACCCTGTTTCAACCGGTCCCCTAAAGTGAACTAAATATCTACCAGAACTCTCTGAAGACCCATGAAATCAGCTTGAGATGTAAGATTATCTTCTGGATCTCTAAGGGCACAGAAGACATCAGTGGAGAAGTAAAGGGGAATGAGAACACTCAGACAGATATTGGAGGATAAACAGAAGGGGGAGGGAGCTACCAGAAGTGACCCACTGGAAAGTAATACCCCAATAAGAAAGTGCCCAGTGACTGGGGAGCACATTAACTTGGAGTCTAGTTAAAAGCACTCAAAAAGAGCAAAAGATCTTAAGGGGCAACTGGTGGAATCAGATGGTCATGGGCATGTGACTTAGCCAATGATCCCAGGATGGTCACCACTGGAGACCACCTGTGCCAGAGAGAGTCCGGCAGGGCCTCCAGTCTGTGGGCCCTGAGCCTGAGACTTTCTGCTGCTTACACCACTGCTCAGCTGAGTGCACTTCCGCCCATGCCTGAGAGAGCCTGATGTGAGGGCCAGCTGGCACTCTAGGATGGCAGCCTTCCATGACCGGCTGTGCCTGAGAGTACCCAGCGGTATCTCCAGTCTGTATTCCTAAGCCACAGCCTTCTCTGACTTGCACAACTACTGGGTCTGAGCAAACCCCGTGTGGGCCTGGACTACAGACAGCAGTCCCAGCAAAGGCAGCAACCAGAAATGGGCTCCCTGGACCAATATTGCTCCTGATTTTAGTGGCATGGAGGTGCAGAGACAAGTGGGGGCCTTCAGGTGACCACTGGGATGGTGGCTGGGGGTTCACACCCTCTGTGGGAGGTTGCATTGTTCAGTGGAGTTTGCAGAGGGGGAGTCTGTGTGTTCTGGATCATGCAGAGGGGAACATTCTGAGGCTTTTCTCTGAGGCAGAGGTCTGGGTGCAGACAGATTCTTTCTTTGCTTTGATCCTCTGAAAAGCCACAAAACAAAGAACAAAGACCCAAAAAACCGGTTTCCACAGACCCAGCCCTTTGATAACCTGCAGGGTAACTCAACCCAAGCAAGACTGACAGGAGAACAAAGCAGCAGACACCTCCCCCAGAAGACAAGCCAAAAGAACAAGAGGGCAACAACCACAGGGTACCCATAAAACTGTAAACCCCAACATCAGGGGAAAACAATATATTAAGCTCTGGTATTGCCCTAAAATCTGTATATTTCATAGATACAACTTATATGTTTTTAATCTCACAATTCTTGTTCTTTTAATTTTTTTAACCTACTTACATTACAACTAGAGGTTTAATACAACATATTCCTTAATAACTTTTTAAATTGAACTTTTTCATACATATACCTATGTATCTTTTTCTTTTTTTTAACATACATATAGATATAAGCTTCAAGGTAATCCTTTTTCCCTATTCAATACTACCAGTATATATAAACCATTTTCAATTTCCCTGTATCTTTGGAAAGTTGAGTCCTTTAACAAAGACATCAAGATACACCCAGGAAGAAATGAAATAACCTTCCTTGCCCACATCAAGGATTTATAACCACCCTCCGATTTTATTCTTCTGTCAGTGTTTCTGTATATTTGTTGTTGTTCTGGTATTATATAAATCTTATTCTTGGGTTCATGTTGGCTGGGTTCTTCTTTTTTTCTTGTCATTTACTTTTGTCGTCTTTTTGTTTGTTTGTTTTTGTTCATATGCCTTATAAATCTTACTTTTAGGGCTCATTTTGGCTGATTTTTCTTTTTTTTCTCTTTCTCTCTCTATTTCTTTTCTTTATTTCTTTCTTCTTGGTAATGACTTCCAATTACTCTGAAACTTTCCAGGGTGTACCTTGCGTAGATTGTGGTTGATATACTCAGCTTTTCAAACCCTCAACAATCTCTCATCAAAATGAAGACCCAACAGAGGAAAAATTCAGAGACTGTGCCCTCTGCCACAGAACTACTGGATATGGACATAAACAGTATGTTGGAAAGGGAATTCAGGGTAACAATTATCCAGGCAATGGCTAGGTTGGAGAAAACCATGAGTGACAACATAGAGTCTCTAAGGGCAGAAGTGAGAGCCGATCTGGCAGAAGTTCAAAATGCTATCAATGAGATCCAATTTAATCTAAATACTCTAACAGCTAGGATAACTGAATCAGAAGATAGAATTAGTGATCTACAGGACAAACTGATAGAGAAAAAGGATCAGAAGGAGGCCTAGAATAAACAGTGTAGAAGCCACAAAAACAGAATTAGGGAAATAAATGATGCCATGAAACATTCTAATGTCAGAATTACTAGGCTCCCTGAGGGGGTGGAGAAAGAGAGAAGACTAGAAGACATAGTTGATCAAATTCTGAACATGAAAATTTCTCCAATCTGGGGAGTGGAGCAAATGTTCATGTCCTAGAGGCAGAAACACTTCCCAAGATCAACGAATCTAGAAAGACCTCCAGAAACATGATTGTGAAGTTCCCAAATCATAATTTTAGAAAACAGGTCCTAAGGACAACTAGGGGGAATAGATTCCTTATGTACAGAGGAAGGTCCATCAGAATAACGTAAGACCTGTTCACAGAAACCTGACAAGCCAGAAAGGGCTGGCAAGACATACTCAGGGCACTAAATGAGAAGAACATGCAGCCAAGAATACTTTATCCAGAGTGGCACAGGGGTGAAGAAACAAGCAGGCACCTCTGGTGACCACTGAGACAGTGGCTGGGAGACAAGATGGCGGGGAAGTAGGCGGAGGCGCCTTTTCAACCTGTACCCTAAAGTGAGCTGATTTAGTACCAAAGAACTCCGATCACCCATGAAATCAGCCTGAGATCAGAATTATACACGTCTGGATCTCTATGGGGGGCAGAAGACGCCAGTGGGCAGGTAAAGTGGAATGGGAACATCAGACTTATATTGGAAGATAAACAAAAGGGGGAGGGTGCCACCAGAGGCGACCGATTGGAAAATAATACCCCAATAAGAGAGTGCCCTGCATCTGGGGACCAGCATTAACTTGGAGTCTGGTTGAAAGCACTCAAAAGAGCAAAGGATTGCGGGGGGAAATTGTGGGAATCGGGGCAGCTAGGGACAGGGGCTTAAGTCCCCGGACCCAGGACAGCCTCCCCTGGCACTGAGCCAGAGAGAGTGCGGCAGAGAAACCAGGTCTTGGTCCCTGAGCCACCAGCGCGCCTGAAAACGAGTGCAGTTCGGCTCCCGTGAGGGGCTGGGAGCCACGCCAGATGGCAGAACGCGCACCTTGCTAGCAGCCTAAGATGTGCATGTGCCTCACCCTCCCCCGAGAGAGGTGCACGAATGCCCAGCCTGGTGTTCTGGGACCCACGCCGTGCTAGAGCTGGAGACGCCTGCGCCCAACACCCTCCCCTGGGAGAGGTGCGCACAAGCCCGGTCCTCTTAGACCTGGAAAGACCAGGCACTCCCAGCCCCGGCCAGCGGGAAAACCTCAGTGTGCGATCGCTGCTTGGGACCTCTCTGGTGGTCTGGAGCTGCCCAGACAGCCACCGCTGCCGTGGTTTTGCATACAAGCAGGAGATCCTGCGTCCCCAGGGACCGAGACTCAGAACCTGCTCTGCCAGCGGCCAAGCAGCTGCAGCACCTGCAGGGGAGCAGACTGAGGCTTCTCTCTGAGAGGGAGGTCGGGGTGCAGTTTGCTTTCCTCTAAACCTCCAAAAAACCATCAAAAGCTGTCAAGGCGAGAGAAAAGAAGTGAACAAACATAAAAACCTCCAGAGAACAAAAGCCCGAAAAAACAGTTTTCCTCAGAGCCCACCCCCTTGAGGGGGGCTGGAGGACTTAACTCAGGGAACATCATTGACTGAAAACCCACGTGGCAGCCCCTTCCCCCAGAAAACAAACAAGGAAAGAAAAAAAAAAAGACTACAAGAGAACAACCACCACTACTTCATGGATACAACATTTATTTTTAACTCATTCCCACTATTCTGGTTCATTTTTTTTCTTTTTTTTATATAGACAATTTTTAACCTATTTACCATCACAGTGAGATGTCCAGTACATCAAATTCCATAATAAACTTCTAACATGAATTTTTTGATACATACACCTGTGTTTTTCTTTTGCTTTTCTATTTTTTTAATTTTTTTAAAAAAAAATTTAGTTTAGTCCAGTTTATTCCTTTTTTATTTTTATTTTCTAATATTCATATAGAGTTAAACTTCAAGGTAACCCCCTTTCTCCAATCAATACTACCCCTATAGGTAAACCAATTTTTAATCCCCCTTTATCTTAGGAAAGTTGAGTCCTTTAACAAAGATATCAAGATACATCCAGGAAGAATCAAAATAACCTTCCTCGCCCACACTGAGAATCTATAACCATGCTCCCATCATTTTCTTCTACCAGTGTCTCTGTGTATTTATGTTTGTCCTGATAGTATATAAATCTTATACTTGGCGTTCTTTTTGACTAGGTTCTTACTTTTTTTGCTTATATATATATATATATATATATATATATATACTATATATATATATATATTTTCTCTCGTCATATACTTGTATCAGTCCTTTTGTTTGTCTGTTTTTGTTTGTATATGTCATAAATCTTACCCTGGGGCCCATTTGGGCTGAACCTTCTCTTTTATCTTCCCCTTTTTTCCTGTCTCTCTCTCTCTCTCTTTTTTCTTTTTCTTTTCTTTTTTTTCTCATTTGGGTGGGGAATCCTGAGTGCTCAGAAGCGTTCCAGGGTGCACCTTGACTGCACCACGGTCGATACATCTAGCTACATCTGTCCAGTCATCTCTTACCAAAATGATTAGAAGGAGGAATCCCCAACAGAAGAAAAATACAGAGGATGGGCCTTCTGCAACAGAGCTAACAGCTATCAACATAGACAATATGTCAGAAAGAGAATTCAGGCTAACAATTATCCAGGCAATAGCTAGGTTGGAGAAAGCCATGGATGACCAAACAGAATTGACTAGGGCAGAATTGAAAGCCACCAGGGATGATGTTCATAATGTTAGGGCAGAGCTGAAGGCCACCAGGGATGAGGTTCACAATGCTCTCAATGAGTTCCAATCTAATCTAAATTCTCTAAAAGCTAGGGTAACTGAGACAGAAGATAGAATTAGTGATCAGGAGGACAAACAGTTAGAGAGAAAGGATCAGGAGGAAGCCTGGAACAAACAGCTTAGAAGCCACGAAAACAGAATCAGGGAAATAAATGATGCCATGAAATGTTCCAATGTCAGAATTATTGGAATCCCTGAAGGGGAGGAGAAAGAAAGAAGTCTAGAAGATATAGTGGAACAGGTTCGTCATGAAAATTTTCCCAATCTCGCGAATGGAACAAGTGTTCATGTACTAGAGGCAGAACGGTCTCCCCCCAAGATTATAAATTCCAAAAAAAAACATCCAGGCACCTCATAGTAAAATTGAGGAATCATAACTGTAGATACAATCTCTTGAAAGCCGCTAGGACAAAGAAGCTCCTTACGTACAGAGGAAAGCCCATCAGAATAACGTCAGACCTGTCCACAGAGACCTGGCAAGCCAGAAAGGGCTGGCAAGATATATTCAGGGCACTAAATGAGAAGAACATGCAGCCAAGAATACTTTATCCAGCAAGACTGACATTCAAAATGGATGGAGAGATAAAGAGTTTCCAAGACCGGCAAGGCTTAAAAGACTATGCAACCACCAAGCCGACACTACAGGAAACATTAAGGGGGGTTCTATAAAAGAGGAAAAACCCTAAGAATAGTATTGAACAGAAATATAGAGACAATCGACAGAAAGAAAGACTTCAAAGATAACACAATGTCAACAAAAACGTATTACAAATAATCACTCTCAATGTGAATGGCCTAAATGCACCCATAAAATGACACAGGGTTGCAGATTGGATAAAACGACAGGACCCATCCATATGTTGTCTACAAGAGACCCATTTTGAACCTAAAGATACACCCAGACTGAAAGTGAAGGGATGGACAAGCATCTTTCATGCCAATGGGCCTCAAAAGAAGGCCGGGGTAGCGATTCTCATATCAGATAAATTAGATTTTCAAATAAAAACTGTAGTCAGAGATACAGAAGGATACTACATAATTCTTAAAGGGACTATCCACCAAGATGATCTAACAATTATAAATATCTACACCCCCAATATGGGAGCAGCCAATTACATAAGAAAACTATTAATCAAGATAAAGAGTCATATTGATACAAATACATTAATAGTAGGAGATCTTAACATGCCTCTCTCAGAAATAGACAGATCATCAAAGCAGAAAATCAATAAAGAAACAAGAGCATTGAATGACACATTGGACCAGATGGACCTCAGAGATATATACAGAACATTCCACCCTAAATCAACAGAATACTCATTCTTCTCAAGTGCACATGGAACCTTCTCCAGAATCATACTGGGTCACAAATCAGGGCTCAACTGATACCAAAAGACTGAGATTATTCCCTGCATATTCTCAGATCACAATGCTTTGAAACTGGAGCTCAATCACAAGGAAAAGTTCAGAAGGAACTCAAACACCTGGAAGCTAAAGACCACCTTGCTTAAGAATGCTTGGATCAACCAGGAGATCAAAGAAGAACTTAAACAATTCATGGAAACCAATGAGAATGAAGACACTTCACTCCGAAACCTATGGGATACAGCAAAAGTGGTCTTAAGGGGGAAATTCATAGCCATCCAAGCCTCCCTCAAAAAATTGAAAAATCCAGAATACACCAGCTGTCTCTACACCTTAAAGAACTGGAGAATCAACAACAAATCAAACCAACTCCACACGTAAGAAGGGAAATAATCAAGATTAGAGCAGAGATCAATGAGGTAGAAACCAGAGATACAGTAGAACATATCAATGAAACTAGAAGCTGGTTTTTTGAAAGAATCCATAATATCGATAAACCATTGGCCACACTAATCCAAAAGAAAAGAGAGAAAGCTCAAATTAATAAAATTATGAATGAAAAGGGAGAGATCACAACTAACATCAAGGAAGTAGAAACAATCATCAGAAGTTATTATCAACAGTCATATGCCAATAAGCTAAGCAACCTAGATGAAATGGATGCATTCCTGGAAAACTATAAACTCCCAAAATTGAACCAGGAAGAAATTGACAACCTGAATAGACCGATATCTAGTAACGAGATTGAAGTAGTGATCAAAAACCTCCCAAAAAACAAGAGCCCAGGACCTGACGGATTCCCTGGGGAATTCTACCAAACTTTCAAAGAAGAAATAACACCTATTCTCCTGAAGCTATTTCAAAAAATTGAAGCAGAAGGAAAACTCCCAGACTCTTTTTATGAAGCCAGCATTACCCTGATCCCCAAACCAGGCCAAGACCCTACCAAAAAGGAGAATTTCAGATCCATATCACTGAGGAATATGGATGCTAAGATTCTCAACAAGATCCTAGCAAACAGGATCCAACAGCACATTAAAAAGATTATCCACCATGACCAGGTGGGATTCATCCCTGGGTTACAAGGATGGTTCACATTTGCAAATCAATCAATGTGATAGAACAAATCAATAAGAGAAGAGAGAAGAACCACATGATCCTCTCAATTGATGCAGAAAAAGCATTTGACAAAATCCAGCATCCGTTCCTGATTAAAATGCTTCAAAGTATAGGGATAGAGGGAACATTCCTGAACTTCATCAAATCTATCTATGAAAGACCCACAGCAAATATCATCCTCAATGGGAAAAAGCTTGCAGCCTTCCCGTTGAGATCAGGAACTTGACAAGGATGCCCACTCTCACCACTCTTGTTCAACATAGTATTAGAAGTCCTAGCACCAGCAATCAGACAACAAAGAGAAATAAAAGGTATCCCAATTGGCAAGGAAGAAGTCAAACTCTCTCTCTTCGCAGATGACAGGATTCTTTATATGGAAAACCCGAAAGTCTCCACTCCCAAACTACTAAAACTCATACAGCAATTCAGTAATGTGGCAGGATACAAAGTCAATGTACAGAAATCAGTGGCTTTCTTATACACTAACAATGAAAATACAGAAAGGTAAATTAGAGAATCAATTCCATTTACTATAGCACCAAGAACCATAAGATACCTCGGAATAAACCTAACCAAAGAGGTTAAGGATCTGTACTCGAGGAACTACAGAACACTCCTAAAAGAAATTGAAGAAGACACAAAAAGATGGAAGACCATTCCATGCTCTTGGATCGGAAGAATAAACATTGTTAAAATGTCTATACTGCCCAGAGCAATCTATACTTTTAATGCCATTCCGATCAAAATTCCACTGGTATTTTTCAAAGAGCTGGAGCAAATCACCCTAAAATTTGTATGGAATCAGAAGAGACCCTGAATTGCTAAGGAAATGTTGAAAAACAAAAATAAAACTGGCGGCATCACATTACCTGATTTCAAGCATTACTGCAAAGCTGTGATCACCAAGACAGTATGGTACTGGCATAATAACAGACACATGGACCAGTGGAACAGAGTAGAGAGCCCAGATATGGACCGTCAACTCTATGGTCAAATAATCTACGACAAAACGGGAAAAAATATCCAGTGGAAAAAAGACAGTCTCTTCAATACATGGTGCTGGGAAAACTGGACAGCTATATGTAGAAGAATGAAACTCGACCATTCTCTTACACTGTACACAAAGATAAACTCGAAATGGATAAAAGACCTCAATGTGAGACAGGAATCCATCAGAATCCTCGAGGAGAACATAGGCAGTAACCTCTTTGATATTAGCCACAGCAACTTCTTTCAAGATATGTCTCCAAAGGCAAAGGAAACAAAAGCAAAAATGAACTTTTGGGACTTCATCAAGATCAAAAGCTTCTGCACAGCAAAAGAAACAGTCAACAAAACAAAGAGGCAACCCACGGAATGGGAGAAGATATTTGCAAATGACAGTATAGACAAAAGGTTGATATCCAGGATCTATAAAGAACTCCTCAAACTCAACATACACAAAACAGACAATCATATTAAAAAATGGATAGAAGATATGAACAGACACTTCTCCAATGAAGACATACAAATGGCTATCAGACACATGAAAAAATGTTCATCATCACTAGCCATCAGGGAGATTCAAATCAAAACCATATGGAGATACCACCTTACACCAGTTAGAATGGCCAAAATTAGCAAGACAGGAAACAACGTGTGTTGGAGAGGATGTGGAGAAAGGGGAACCCTCTTACACTGTTGGTGGGAATGCAAGTTGGTGCAGCCACTTTGGAGAACAGTGTGGAGATTCCTCAAAAAGTTAAAAATAGAGCTTCCCTATGACCCTGCAATTGCACTAATGGGTATTTACCCCAAAGATACAGATGTAGTGAAAAGAAGGGCCATCTGTACCCCAATGTTTATAGCAGCAATGGCCACGGTCACCAAACTGTGGAAAGAACCAAGATGCCCTTCAACGGATGAATGGATAAGGAAGATGTGGTCCATATACACTATGGAGTATTATGCCTCCATCAGAAAGGACAAATACCCAACTTTTGTAGCAACATGGACGGGACTGGAAGAGATTATGCTGAGTGAAATAAGTCAAGCAGAGAGGGTCAAGTATCATATGGTTTCACTTATTTGTGGAGCATAACAAATAATATAGAGGACAAGGTTAGATGGAGAGGAGAAGGAAGTTGAGGGAAATTGGAAAGGGAGGTGAACCATGAGAGACTATGGACTCTGAAAAACAACCTGAGGGTTTTGAAGGGGCGGGGGGTGGGAGGTTGGGGGAACCAGGTGGTGGGTATTAGGGAGGGCACAGGTTGCATGGAGCACTGGGTGTGGTGTAAAAACAATGAATACTGTTACGCTGAAACAAAATTAAAAAAAAAAAGAATACTTTATCCAGCAAGGCTGACATTCGAAATAGATTGAGATAAAGAGCTTCCAAGACCGGCAATGGTTAGAAGAGTATGTGACCACCAAGCCGGCACTATTAAGAAGGGTTCTATAAAAAAGGAAAGAATACAAGAGTGATATAGAACAGAAATTTACAAAGACAATATATAGAAACAAGGACTTCACAGGCAACTCAACATTAATAAAAACTTATCTTTCAATAATCACTCTCAATGTGAACAGCCTAAATGCTCCCATAAAACAGCATAGGGTTGAAGACTGGATAAAACGACAGGACCCATCCACATGCTGTCTACAAGAGACACATTTGGAACCTAACCATACATCAAGACTGAAAGTGAAGGGATGGAGAACCATCTTTCATGCCAATGCACCTCAAAAGAAAGCTGGGGTAGTTATTCTTATATCAGATAAATTAGATTTTAAGCTAAAGACTGTAGTCAGAAATACAAAAGGAGACTACATCATTCTTAAAGGGTCTATCCACTAAGAAGATTTAACAATTGTAAATATTTGTGCCCCTGAAATAGGAGCAGCCAACTATGGAAGCCAACTGTTAACCAAAATAGAGTCATAATGACATGAATACATTAATTGTAGGGGTACCTTAACATGCCACTCTCAGTAACACACAGATCATCCAAGCAGAAAATCAATAAGGAAACAAGAGCATTGAATGACACATTGGACCAGATGTACCTCATAGATATACACAGAACATTCCACCCTAAAACAATAGAATACTCATTCTTCTTGAGCACACATGGAACTTTCTCCAGAGTAGACCACATACTGGGTCAAAAATCAGGGCTCAACTTATACCAAAAGACTGAGATTAATCCCTGCATATTCTCAGACCACAATGCTTTGAAACTGGAACTCAACCACAAGAAAAAGTTTGGAAGGAATTCAAACACTTGGAAGCTAAAGACCATCCTGCTCAAGAATGTTTGGATCATTCAGGAAATCAAATAAAAACATAAACAAGTCATGGAAACCAAGGGGAATGAAGACACATTGGTCAAAAACCTATGGTATACAGCAAAGGCAGTCCTAAGTGTAAATACATAGCCATCCAAGCCTCACTAAAAAAAAAAAAAAAAAAAAAAAAAAAAAAAAAAAACCTGAAAAATTCTGACTACACCAACTCTCTTTACACCTTAAAGAACTGGAAAATCAACAACAAATTAAGCCAACACCATGCACAAGAAGGGAAATAATTAAGAAACTAGATTTAAATAAATAATTTAAATTAATTTTAAAAAATTAAGAAACTAGAGATACAGTAGAACACATCAATGAAACTAGAAGCTGGTTCTTTGAAAGAATCAATAAGATTGATAAACCACCAGCCAGACTAAATCAAAAGAAAAGAGAAAGCACACAAATTAATAAAATTATGACTGAAAGGGGAGAGATCACAACTAACACCAAGGAAATAGAAACAATCATCAGAAATTATTATCAACAATTATATGCCAATAAGTTAAGCAACCTAGAAGAAATGGATGCATTCCTGGAAAACTATAAACTTCCAAGATTGAAACAGGAAGAAATTGACAACATGAATAGACTGATATCTAGTAACGAGATTGAAGCAGTGATCAAAAACCTCCCAAAAAACAAAAGCTGAGGACCTGACAGATTCCCTGGGGAATTCTATCAAACATTAAAAGAAGGGATCTGTACTTGAGGAACTACAGAACACTAATGAAAGAAATTGAAAAAGACACAAAAAGATGGAAAAGTATTACATGCTCATGGATCAGAAGAATAATCATTGGGTGAGCCTGGTGGTGGGTATTAAGAAGGGCACATATTGCAGGGAGCACTGGCTGTGGTGCATAAACAATGAATCTTGGAACACTGAAAAAATAAAATTAAATTAAAAGAACAGTAGGGTTAAAATATGCAGTAAGCTATGTTGTTAATAGATGTGCTCTCATCAAGGCTTGTTCCATTTATGGACCACAGGCAGAATAGATTCAGGATAATTCTTTTTTTTTTTTTAAAGATTTTATTTATTTGCCAGAGAGAGAGAGAGAGAGAGAGAGAGAGAATACAAGCAGGCCGAGAGGCAGGCAGAAGCAGCAAGAGAAGCAGGTTCCCTGATGAGCAAGGAGCCTGATGCGGGACTTGATCCCAGGACCCTGGGATCATGACCTGAGCCAAAGGCAGTGGCTTAACCAACTGAGCCACCCAGGCATCCCCAGGATAATTCTTAAGGGCACTAGTATCTTCAGAATGGTAAATGAGCCTTGCCTTCAACTTTAAAGTCACCAGTTGTATCAGCCCTTAACAAGAGAGTCAGCCAATTCTTTGAAGCTTTCAAACTAGTCATTGACTTCTCTCTAGCTGTGGAAGTCTTAGAAGACATCTACTTCCAATATAAGGTTATTTATTTTACACTGAAAATCTGTTGTTTAGTGTGCTCACATTCATTAATTACATTAGCTACATTTCTGGATAACATGTTGCAGCTTCTACATCAGCACTTGGGCTGCTTCCCCTTATACTTCTGTGTTATGGAAAAGGCTTCTTTCCTTAAACCTCACGAACCAGCCTCTGCTAGCTTCAAACTTTTCTTATGTAGCTTTCTCACCTCTCTCAGCCTTCACAGAAATGAAAAAGGTGAGGGTCTTGCTCTGGATTTCGATTTGGCTGGAGGGAATGTTGTGGCATATTTTATGTTCTATCCAGACCACTAAAACTTTCTCCATATCAGCAGTAAGATTGTTTTGCTCCCTTATCATTCACCGGAGCAGCATTTTCAACTTCTTCAAGAATTTTTCCTTTGCATTCACAACTTCATTTACTATTTGGCACAATAAGCCTAGCTTTTGGTCTATCTCAGCTTTTGACTTGCCTTCAATAAGTTTATTAATTTCTAGTTTTTTATTTAAAGTGAGAGATGTTTTTCTCTCTTGAACACTTAGATATCATTGTAGACTTATTAATTGGCCTAATTTCAATATTGATGTGTCTCATGGAACAGAAAAACTCAAGGAGTTGGAGAAAGATGGAAAACAGTTGGGCAGTTGAGCAGTAAGAACAGACATTTACTGATTAAGTCCATCATTTTATATGGGTGCAGTTCAGGGCAACCTGAAACAATTACAATAGTACATCAAAGATTACTAACCACTGGTCACCAAAACAAATATAATAATAATGAAAAAAGTTAGAAATATTACAAGAATTACCAAAATATGACATGGAGACATGAAATGAGCAAATGCTATAGTAAAAATGTCACACAAAATCTTGCTTGATGCAGGGTTGACACAAACCTTTAATCTGTAAAAACAAATCAAAACTATCTGCAAAGTACAATAAAATAAGGTACTACTGTTTATACTTCCAAAATGTGTTTTCCATTCTTAAGTGGGGAAAACTCATTGTGTATAGATATGTATGCACCCCAGGGCGTAGGTGGATGTGTGCATATGAATGGCATGTGCATGATAAGGAGATATTAGTATGCATTTGGGGAGCTGGTGAAGGGCTCTACTTCATCTAGTGGTGGTTGCACCTTGTCTGCCTCATAGCTTATTTTCTTCCCTCTTTTCCATCTCCTTTCTTTTGTTCTAGTCTCCTCATCCCCTTTCTACATATCTGCATGCTCCCTTACCACCAATTGAAAGCCTAATGAATGGGCTGGCAAAACAGACCAGTGTGAGATTTGGGGCCTGTGGTCTGAAGCACAGTATTGGGAGTGTGGTTGAGACTGGGAGGAAGGACAGGGCTGGATATGTGGTCAGAGTCAGGAGTGGGGAATGGCCTGTGGTTGGAAAATCTATTCCTGAAACATTTTCCATTTCAAATTCTAACATCAGTATGCATGAACACGGAGTATGAATGTGTTTCTTTCTGGTCCTGGTCCTGGGGGTCTGTCTAGCTTGTCTTAATCAGTTCTTTTGGTGATGTTGCCATCATCACTGCTACTTAAGCTCAGAAGTGACATTATTATTTTTTAACAGAAATAGGCTGCTCTGCTCATAACTTCTAGGGATTTGAGACTAGAGCAGTTAAAAACTGTAAATATTAGTTAATGTGAGTATCAGCATTTGTTAAAATATGTATGCCATGTGAATAGGAGGGTATATTCTCTCTTCCTTTCCTAGCTCTATGACCATAAATAGGTTATATTACTTCTCTGAACCTCAATATCCTTACTGTATAATAGGGATAATAATTCCTACTACAGGTTTTTCACTAGAAGAATAAATATAAATGAGCCAAGAGTTCTGAAATTAGATGATCAACAAATGTGAGCTCCTTTCTCCAATTCTTTCTACCCCTTCCCCTACCCTACTTCTTTCCCCCTCCTATACATGTTTACCTTTCCCATGTGTGAACATCAAGTATGTATTTATAGTACTTTCCCCACTTTAAATTCTTAAACCAAGTGGTATAATCTTTGTATATTACTGCAAAATTGTCTAAAGCAAACTAATTTAAATGACTTTTGGGGCATACATATTTAGAATTGTTATGTCTTCTTGGTGGCTTGACCCTTTCTCATTATGTAATATCCCACTCTGTTCCTGGGATTTGTCTTTGCTCTGAAATCTGCTTTATCTGACATTAACATAGCTGCTCCTGGTTTCTTTTAATTAAAGTTTCCATAGTAATTTTTCCTCAACTTTTACTCTCAGCTTACCTATATCATTATATTTGAAGTGTATTTCTTTATAGATAACATATGGTTTAATTTTTTTTAATCCACTCCTTCACATTGGTGTATTCAGACCATTTATATGCACATAATTATTGATATGTTAAGGCTCAGCCTGCCATTTTAGTTACCTGTTTGTTCTACTTGGTTTTAGTTTTTGTTTTTGTTTTTTTTGCCCTGCTTTTCTGTGGGTAGCTTGAACACTTTTTAAAATTCCATTTTGACTTATCTATAATGTTTTTGAGTGCATCTCTTTGTACAGCTTTTTTTAGTGTTTCTTTTTATTATTACATTATACATGCATAATTTATCATAGTCATCTAATGTCATCATTGTATCAGCTCAAGTGAAATATACAAACCTCACCTCCCTTTACACTCCCCTATTTGTGACATGAATATCTTAAATGTTTACATACACTGAGAACCACATGAGACAGTATGATAACTTTTGATCTAATCATCAAGCATAATTCAGACAACTCAAGAGGAAAAGACTTCTCTTGTATTTACCCATGTTTTTTCTCACTGTATTCTTCCTTGCAAAAGTCCTTTTATTGTTTATTTTGTATTTGAGGAACTTACTTTAGACATTCTTATAAAGTAGACCTCCTATTGATAAATTCCCTGCTTCAATTCATTTTAGAATGTCTTGATTAATCCTTTTATTCATATAGGACATTATCACTGGACATAGGATGTTGGGCTTCATTTGGAATTTCATTCAGGGTTCATGATTCTCTTCCTTCAATACTTGGAAAATTTGTGTCACTTTCTGCTAGGACCTCATCACTGACTGACGAGAAATCTGTTGTTGTCTTCTAAATTTTTTCCCCTGAAGGTATAGATAAAGTGTTGTTTCTTATTGGTTGCTTTCTAAATCTTTTCTGTGCCCTTTGTTTAGAAGGTTGATCATGATGTGTCTTGGTGTGAATTTTTTCACATTTGTCCTGAGAGTGTTTGTTTTGCTTGTTGAATCTGGAGTTCATGTTCTTTGCTCAATTTGAGAAGTTTTAGCCACTATTTCTTTAAGTACCTTCCTAGTCCTGATTCTTTCTCTTCTCTTCCTGAGAGTCTGTTGACAAAAATGTTAAATCTTTTGTTCTAATCCCACAGGCCTGCAGGCTCTGCTTAATTCGTTTTCTTTTTTTTTTTTTGAACCCAATTTTCCTTCATTTGGATTGTGAAATTTCTACCAGTTGATGTTTAAGTTGTCTGATTTTTTCCCTCTGTCTTCTCCATCTTGCTGTGGAGCCCATCCATTCAGTTTGTGTGTGTGTGTGTGTGTGTGTGTGTGTGTGTGTGTATTTGGCTATTCTACTTTTTCAGTTCACAAATTTCTATTTGGTTCTCCTTTACGTTTTATATAACCTTGCTGAGACTTTCTATTTACATGCTGAGATGTTTGATTTTATCATTTGTTTTAAGTGTGTTGCAATCACTTAGTGAATCATTTCTACAATAGCTGCTTTACTATCTTTGTAAGATAATTCTAACATCTGTGTCATCTCAATGTTTGCAATGGTTTACTTTCTCTTGTCATTTAAATTGATAATCTTGGTATGGCAAGTGATTCTTTTAAAAATTAAATTTGGACAATGGATCACTTTTAAATCTTTTGGTTTTGCAGACCTGACATGTTCCCTTTGCAGGAAGTGAGCAGCATAAGTTCAGGTTTTCCACTGGGTCTCTGGTTGACCTCCAGGTTTGCAAAGGGCTCCTTATTACTAGCAGTTGCTGGTGGGAGTTCAGCCCTCTCTGCATGCCTCTGATGTAGCCATCCCAGCTAGCAGCAGGAATGCCTTGTTTATACTGGTAAAGGTAGATGCTCCCCATGTGGTCACCACTGGGAAGAGTTACTTCCCTTTCTCCCAAAGATACCTTCTTTTGGGGTTGGACAGAGGTTCCTTTAAAGTCCAGTAAGAAAAATCTAGATTCTTCACTTGCAGGCCTAAGCTTCTTATTAGCTACATTTTTATTATGATGCCTGGCCTTCTGACACACCAAAGTATCTCACTCCTTATTTCCTTATGGTTTAGCAAAATATATATATATATATATATATATTGCAACATAACCCCCCTCTCCAGCCTTTCCTCTGTAAGATAGAGTGGGAAAACCAAAGCCTTTGCACACAAACTGACTGGGTTCCTATTAAAATCTGGCATTTTCAAGCTGTTTAGCTCTGGGAAAGCTACCTAAATATTCTAAGCTTCCATTTTCCCAGTTGCAATGAGGTGTAGGAAGCTCTCAGGACTCTTGCTGAAATAAGCAATAGTGGGTCAATGAACTTGGTACACCAGGTGCTCAATAAATAATAGTTCCCTTCCCTTTACACCCTTGCAAAAGTAGAGATGCAACCTCTCAAAGGACAAAAAAAGCTCAAGTGCTTCCTTATACTACCTACATGTGTGAGTCTCATCAAAGACATTCACTCCCAGGGTTAAGCCTCTTGTTCCAAGGTCTTATTTCTTAAAGAGGCACACTTGATATCCACATCCTTTTCCCTAGGTTCCATGAAAGCACTAAAGGGAGACTGTTCAACCCAGGCCACCCTCAGAATGAGGGTGGAAGCTGGGGTCGTGGAGGGGGAACTTGTTCTGGCAAAGCAGAGTAGGTGAAGGAAAGCCTGCTACCAGCCCAAACAGTTCACTTACCTCACTACACCGTGTTCTGAGCAAGGACAACACCATCGTCTTGCCACAAGCTCCTCCTGGAAGGAAAGGGTCAGGACGCAGGCAACTCCCACTTTGTTGGCCTGCGCTTCACCTCTGGCACCTCAAAGCTGCAGCTGAGCTCCCACCATCTGGCACAGCAACCACCTCCCCCATCTCCATTGCTCCCAGCCCCCTTACAGAGTAACGGGTAGGAGAGGAAGAAGGTGGTGATGTGTGAATGCAAAAAATAATCACGCGCAAGTGCTAGCGGTCCTACTAGTCCCAGCCTGCCAGATACTTCTGCATCCTCAGCTCTCAGTCCCTGGCGGCCACCACCAGCCCAAATGAGCTGTTGCTCTCAAAAGGCTAGTCTGAGCTCTAGGTCCTGAAGTTAATGAGTCTGAAAAAATTCTTTACTCGGAAAGAGAAAAGAGTCACATACATCACGGAGCCAACAAACACTTAAAAAAAAAAAGGATCTAAGAATGCCGTCCCCCAACTCCCACTCCAAGATGAAAAAAGCTGTCTTGGAACGACCACCACCACCACTACCACCACCCACAGCCCACTCCCACTCCACCCATGCCGTGTTCTCCCCAACCCCCGTGTGTCTCCATCTGGCTTTCTCTCTGACATCTGGCAAGTGGTCTCTCTTTGTCAGTCTCTCCGCTTGGTTCAGTTCCGACACTTTCCAGCCTCCCTCCCATCCTTGAATTCCGTGAATCTGTTCCTTTCCCGCCCCTCTCCACAAGTAGCTTAACAATAGATACTTTCCGTAGGTAACTCCGTTCTCTCCCTCCCGCAGCGGGGGGATTCTAGGGGCCTCAAGGGGTCTGAGGGGGCGCTGCAATGTTCCGCTTACCTGATCTCTTTAATGCTTTCCAATTTGCACATGATTTCTTGCTCATCTGCCATGCTTTTCACTCTCAATTTCACGTCCGGAGAAATGTACAAGCACACAAGACCAGGGATACAATAGACACGGCGCAACCAACGCCTCCGGGCATGGGGCTCTGAGCCTGTGCGGTAGGGATTCAGAGCAGCCTTGGGAGCTGTAGTCCACAGCTCCAGGACCAGCCAGGCAGCCCAGGGAGGAGCGGGACTACAACTCCCAGAAGGCCAAGCGAGCTATGCCAGTTTCTCTTCCTGCAGTCACATTTTAAATCAATTTGTCACGGATAATTGTGTCAAAGGTTGTGAGGTGTTCAAGGGAATTAGGCTATTCGACTGGCCCCTGCGGAAAAAAAATGGGGAAAAATACCCCAGAAGGCAACTGGAGAGATAAGAGACATACTCACACCCTTCCTGAGGCCCCTATGCCTACACACTCCCAGAAGGTAGCCAGAAGTCCCTAATTAGTGGATGCTTTCAGTCTGGAAAGAAACCCCGCAGAAGAATTCTCTTTTGAGATGTTGAATGTACTGGCTGCAGCCTGGGAATTAGTGGCTTTGGCATTCAGATGGAGATGAGGGGGGTGGGATTAGAGAAGAGGCGGGAGAGGGAGGAGGGAGCAGCTGCTAAAGCTGGGGGAATGGGGGAGTGACCTAGTTCCTTTCAGTCCTCCATCCATTCTAAAAACAGTTACTGAGCTCAGATCATTTTATTCTTTTTTTTTTTAATTCAATTTGGTGTAGTGTTCAATGATTCATTAGTTGTGTGTAAACTCAGTGCTCACAAGATCAGGTGCCCTCCTTAATGCCTATTACCCAGTTACCTCATCCCCCCACCTACCTCCCTTTTCCACAATCCTCAGTTTGTTTCCCAGAGTCAAGAGTCTCTCATGGTTTTTCTCCCTTTCTGATTTCTTTCCATTTAGTTTTCTCTCCCTTCCACTATGATCATCTGTTCTATTTCTTATATTCCACATATGAGTGAAACTATATGATTATCTTTCGCTGATTGACTTATTTCATTTAGCATAATCCCCTCCAGTTCTGTCTATGGCAGTGTAAATGGTAGGTATTCATCCTTTCTGATGGCTGAGGAATATTTATTGTACATATGAACTACATCTTCTTTATCCATTCATCTGTTGAAGGACATCTTGGCTCCTTCCATAGTTTGGATGTTGGAGACATATTTTGCCAGTCAATGAAGGAGATACTGGCGAGGGGTGGGGGGTGGGATGGGGGGAGATCACTGGGTTAGGCAAAAATAAATAAAAACAAGTCCTTAGCTTTGAGGAAAAGGAGAGTGTAAGGTGACCCATTAATTATAGTACAGTGTTCTATCATAATACAGGAACAGATAAGGTGTAACCTGAGCAGAAAAGATGTAAATAGTTTTTAAAAGGTGACTGAGAGGGGTGCCTGGGTGGCTCAGTGGGTTAAAGCCTCTGCCTTTGGCTCAGGTCATGATCTCAGGGTCCTGGGATAGAGCCCTGCATAGGGCTCTCTGCTCAGCAGTGAGCCTGTTTCCCTTCCTCTCTCTGCCTGCCTCTCTGCCTACTTGTGATCTCTGTCTGTCAAATAAATAAATAAATAAATAAATGAATAAATAAATAAAAAGGTGACTGAGAATTTGCCAGACCATTGAAGAAGATGGACTTTCCAGGAGAGGGCACAACACATGTAGAAAGGAAAGAACAAGTAGGCCATGGTGTCACAGTATAAGGTTCACATAAGGGGTGTGGAGGTGGGAAAGAGGAGTGGGAAAAGTATTTAGAAAAGGTAGGTTGGGGCCAGAATGTGAAAGACCTTGAATGTTACACTAAAGAATTTGGACATGGGGCACGTGGGTGGCTCAGTGGGTTAAAGCCTCTGCCTTCGGCTCAGGTCATGGTCTCAGGGTCCTGGGATCGAGCCCCACATGGGGCTCTCTGCTTGGCAGGGAGCCTGCTTCCCTTCCTCTCTCTTCTGCCTGCTTCTCTGCCTCCTTGTGATCTCTGCCTGTAAAATAAATAAATAAAATCTTAAAAAAAAAGAATTTGGACTTAATCATATAGGCACACATTTATTCAATACACATTTATTAAATGCTTATTTGTGTGCCAAATAATGCCAAATGATTTTATGTTTCAAAGCATGGGAATAATAAGATTGGAGGGATGTCTTAAGGAGGTGACTCTAGAGGCAATGTGGAAAAAAATGGTTTAGAGGTGATGAGAGCATGTGAGAAAGAGTTCCTCTGAGAGCACAGGCCCAGAGAACCAGGCTTCAGACAAAAAGAGGACTTTGGTTAACTCCCAACTAAAGGTGAATCAGAACTCTCTATTTAGCCCTACTTTAAAGGCTTGTTGTGAGTACGCAGTGAAAACTTCCCCAATGGTACAGAATACAGGGTCTGATATTTTTTAGGTGCTAGAAAAAAGTTAGTGGACTATAAATCTCAGAACACTCTGAATGTCCACACTGATTTAAAGATATCTCTGGGGGGAAAAAAAACACTTCTCTTCTTTGGATCCTAGACATACCTTTCACAACAAAGAAATTCTTGGCTGTGTCACCTGATACTTTCTTTATGGTCTTGAAGATCCTTGTCATATAGTGCTACTAGCTAGCATTTGAAGACTCTACAGTTAGTTGATCACAAAGACTGGGTCTGAGCTATCCTACCATAGAGTCCAGAGTCAAGAATTGGCCCAAGCCCTGTCTTATAAGAGGAAGGTAAAGGGAACAGGTCCATGTAAATGCCTGGCCTGTATCAGCTCTTGTGCTGAGAGGCGCACGTGCAGTCACTTATTTCATCTTCAAAACCTCTATGAAGGTGGTAAGTAGATTCATCCCCTTTTACAAGGAAGAAAACTGACTCAAATAAAGAAAGTGGTTTGGCCCAAGGCCACACATTAAGTTGCAAAACTAGAGCCTGGGTTCACGTTGGACCCAGTTAGCTGTAGATTAAAAAGGGAATATGTATGAAAAAATATGGAGATCAAAAGTAAAATGGGGTCTCAGATTATGTATTTATGTCAAACATAAATTGCATTATAATACAAGTTAATAATGGTTTGAGGAGAAATGGAAGGTGTGTATGGTGATGTGTGGGAAGCAATTTAGGAATTTCCTTAGAGATTTTAAAATTAATGTTTCTTTTTCTCACTATCCACTTTCAGAATCTTAGTCTTTCTCTGTTCACATATCTGGTAAGGGTCTAGATGTGGCTTCGCATCTGTTTAATTAAATGTATTAATAGCTTCATAGTCTGATTTTGAAAGTAATTTTGCAAATATCTTGTCTTTTAAGCCTCATTAAATCCCCATTTCACAGACAAGGGAACAGTCTAAGAGAGGCAAAAGACTTGTCCAAAGTCACCCACCCTGTCTGACACAGAAACAGGACTCCTAACTCAGGGTCTTGTGCTCTTCCTGTAACCCCACACTGCCAATATCAAGCTGCTGTGGTCCCCATGGAATCCAAATGTCTCTGTTACTTCAGCCAGATGGTATTCTCCAATTGGGGAGCCTGCAGAGCACCAAGTATGTCCTATGGTCCCAATCCATAGATATTAAAAGGAGATGAAAAGTTAATCTAGGAGGAGGGATCTTGGGAGTTTGAAAGTTTGAAAGGTTTATGCTATGTGTAACAATCAAGTTGTCCAATTAAGGAAATGGTTCTTAAGCCTCTTAACATCTATGAGTTTATCTTGGTTTCTTAACCTCTTTAATAACAGGTATCTCACCTGCTCTTTATTGAGTTATAAGAAACCAGGCTAGCAAGAAGGGAAGGGAATTTTTAAAGATAAGAGAGGGGAATAGAAAGAAATTATAGCCTTCTGCTCCTTCTCCTGAAGCAGTACTTAAAACAATACCTTTAAGCCAAGCTGGTAACCTTCTTACAGTAAGTGTTCAATAACTCAATTGATTAGAAGGCTGTAATGGATGAGAGAATATTTAGGAGCCCTGCTAACAGTGAGTTCTAATGCATTATTTTATTTAGAAAAACTGATTGATTTGAGATGGTGGGGGGAAAATTAGTCCTATCAGGGCCAACATTTTCCTTATTAATAAGAAACAGGTAAGAAGGACAAGGAATGTTGGGGTGAATATCATTAAAATGCAAGAAATTAGCAAAGGAGAAGCTAGCCAGTTGCTTGTTTACATTACACTTTCAGGAAGTAGATCAAGATTTAAGAGTAGAGGCCAAAATGTTTGAATTCATGTATCTTTTCCTGTGCTTCAATACCGAACTGAGCCAAAGAGGAGGCAGAGGTATGACAACTTTAAATCTGAAATGCCTTTCAAAAAGTGCTGAAAATGCTTATTAAGTTTCTCAAATCATGTTTCTTAAGTAACATTTCTTTTTTTTAATTTTATTTATTTGACAGAGAGATATCACAAGTAGGCAGGACCCTGGGATCATGACCTGAGCCAAAAGCAGAGGCTTAACCCACTGAGCCACCCAGGCACCTATTATGTCAGGCACTATGGTAGGCAGGCAAGATCCCATAATAGATATAACAGACATAGGCCCTGCCCTCAGCAAGTTGCAGGCTTGCTTGTTTGTTTGAGAGAGAGACTAGTTATATTACAAATATCACACAAAATTATATAGCAATATCCAGAAATTAGGGATTGGAAGAAATCTGGGTTCTGTGAGTACATGTAACAGGAGAACAAACTAAGTCCTGGGCAGAGGGCAGGGTTATAGTAAAAGGAAATCTTCCCAAAGGAAACTAGGCAGGAAAGGAGCAAAGGAGTAGGAGGCATCAAGGATTTATTCTTGCAGTCAGCCTTCAAATATTTGGGGGGCACCTACTACATGCTAGACACTCTTCTAGATACTGAGGACATAGTGCTTTGCATGTATTAATTCAGATTAATTTTTGCAAGAACTCAAAGAAGTATTACTCTTATTATCCCCATTTTATAGACAAGCAAGCTAAGGCATAGAGAACTTAGGTAACTTTCCCAGAGTCACTCAGCTAATAAGTGGCAGAACTGAGATTTGAATTTAGACAGTCTGGCTCTGGAAGTCATGCTCCTAACCACTATGTTCTATTGCTTCCCTAAGTTTTCTGTCTTCATGAAGTTTACATTCTAGTGGGAAGAAAAGACAATAACCATGGAAGAAAAAATATATTAATTTTATGTGTAGATAAAGCCAATAAATAAACTAAAAGAAGAAAATGGAATTACAGTAGTGTAATAATTTAGGTAGAATTGCCAAGGAAGGGTTCTCTTCAGAGATGACACTGAAAAGGAATCAGTCATCCAATGATCTGGAGAAAGAGTATTCCAGGCAGAGAGAACAGCCAGTGTAATGGTCCTGAGGTAGAAACATGCTTGACTTATGAAAGTAGGCAGGACTCTGACTGACTGAGGGGAGCAGTAGTAGATTGAGGAGATAGGCAGAGATAATATCTTATAAACATTAGTGAGAAGTTTGGATTTTATTCCAATTGCAATGGCATCCATTGAGGATTTTAAGTAGTGGAGTCACATGATCTAGTTTTATTTTTATTTCTGTTTTTATTTTTTTTAAGATTTTATTTATTTGAGAGAGAGAGCAAAAGTGTGAGCACCAGCAGAGGGAAGGGCAGAGGTACAAGCAGACCTTCCAGGGGGTGCAGAGCCCAATGCAGGGCTCCACTCTAGGACCTTGAGACCATGACCTGAGCCAAAGTCAGACTGAGCCACCCAGGTGCCCCATGATCTAATTTTTAAAGATCACTCTGACTGATGTGAAAATAATAGATTGTACTGGGTCAAGAGTGGAAGCAGAAAAACCATCCAAGGGGTATTGCAGTTATCCAGGAAATAGGTGATGGTTTGGGGGTAGTAACAGTGGGTATGAAGAAAAATAGACTGACTGGAAAAATATTATTGGATGCAGAACTGGTATGATTCGCTCATAGATTGGATAAAGAAGTATAAGAGGGGAAGATAGGGCATCTAAAATGACTCCTGGGTTTGTAAAGTGGATAATAGGGTAGTGCCATTCATTGAGATAGGGAAGAATGGAAGAGAACCATAGGACATTAGATTTAGAAGAGCTCCCACATGTGGCATATGGAAAAACTGAAGCTCAGATATGGTAACTGACCTGTCTGGGGTCAACCAGTAAGTTGAGAGTAGACACAGGCAATCCCATTTTCACAGTCTTCCAGAAATGTTTATGTTCTCCATCTCTTCAGTTAATCTGGCCTAGTAATTCTTATAATGCATGTGGAAGGGGGTAATTGAAGACTTACCCAAGATTACCTTAGGAGATGGGAATTGTGGGTAATGAGCATATAATTTGCACCTGCTGCATGGATTGTGCTAGGTATATTCAGGCAATGTTTCAGCTGAGATTCTTGCTATTTTTGATGGCTTTTTGTCGCTGAACTGTCTTGCTCTTCTATCCTTTCTCACTTACCCAATGTCACTGACTTAAATACCCCAATGAAAGTCCAGAGCATAAAGCAATGCTGTCAGAATAGGGAAGATCCACTCCAAGTCTGTAAACCCTATTGTGAAAAAACCTATTATAAAAGTAGCCTAGTATATCTCTACTGAATTTTCTCAGTAAACATTCATCAACTTCCTCCAGAACTCAAGGAAAAAGATACACTGACTACTGAGTCTATGACCTGGGATTCAGATCCCACTTTCACACTGCTTCCCTGTGTCTTAGGAAATTCCCTTCCCCTACTGAGTCTCAATCTTCCCATCTTTAAAATGATAGGATGGCATTCCCTAATGTACCTTGGAACATAAAAGAAAATATCTAACAGAGTATATATGCTTAAAAGCTCCATTTTCTAAGACCAACAAGATGTGAATCTAGGGCCCTTTCTTATTTGTTTCCCTGCATCTTCCATTCCCCCAACTCCCAGTAGATGTGAGTCATTTAAGCCATCTGCCCTTGCTCTTTCCTGTTTATCCTGTTCTAAAGGATACGGTCATTCTCACTTTCCTTGAACTTCCTCCTTATGTGCTTGTTCCCACAGCCCTTGTATTCTGACTAGGACAGGTGAGATATCATGAAAACAACTTGCTTTGTTGTGTTAATTTCTTAAATGTATGCAGGGTTTCTAAATCTGTATAGATCAGCTTCCATGAAGGGGCAGGATAAGGAAGCAGGAGAGTTGTGTTGAGGGGCTGGCTGCACCACGAACTAGCCAAGAATTCCCTGGGACTCGGTTTCCTTATTTGTAAAATAACCTCACACTAGATGATGAACTCCAGGGCCTGCTCTATTAATAACTTTCTCAGATTCTATTTTCTAACACATATACTTTTAAAAATTCATCAACTTACTGGGAACATTTGCCACCATTCCTTCCCTTGTTCATTTCTCATTTACTCTGAATTATGCAAAGGAGAGAAGGAGGCAAGAGACCTGGCTTCTCTGCCCAGCTTTACCATTAACTCTCTGTGTGACCTGTGGAAGTCTGTTTCCAACATTTTTTATTATTTTTTTTATTAACATGTAATGTATTATTATCCCCAGGGGTACAGGTCTGTGAATCGCCATGTTTACACACTTTGCAGCACTCACCATAGCATATACCTTCCCCAATGTCCATAACACCACCACCCTCTCCCGACCCCCTTCCCTCGGCAACCCTCAGTTTGTTTTGTGAGATTAAGAGTCTCTTACGGTTTGTCTCCCTCCTGATCCCATTTTGTTTCATTTATTCTTTTCCCACCCCCAAGCCCCCTATTTTGCATCTCTACTTCCTCATATCAGGGAGATCATATGATAGCTGTCTTTCTCCAATTGACTTATTTCGCTAAACATAATACCCTCTAGTTCCACGTCATCTCAAATGGCAAGATTTCATTTCTTTTGATGACTGCATAGTATTCCATTGTGTATATATACCACATCTTCTTTATCCATTCATCTGTTGATGGACATCTAGGTTTTTTCCATAGTTTGGCTATTGTGGACATTGCTGCTATAAACATTCAGGTGCATGTGCCCCTTCGGATCACTACGTTTGTATCTTTAGGGTAAATACCCAGTAGTGCAATTGCTGGGTTGTAGGGTAGCTCTATTTTCAACTTTTTGAGGAACGTCCATGCTGTTTTCGAGAGTGATTGCACCAGCTTGCATTCCCACCAACAGTATAGGAGTGTTCCTCTTTCTCCACATCTTCGCCAGCATCTGTCATTTCCTGACTTGTTAATTTTAGCCATTCTGACTGGTGTGAGGTGGTATCTCATTGTGGTTTTGATTTGTATTTCCCTGATGCCGAGTGATGTGGAGCACTTCTTCACGTGTCTGTTGGCCATCTGGATGTCTTCTTTGCAGAAATGTCTGTTCATGTCCTCTGCCCATTTCTTGATTGGATTATTTGTTCTTTGGGTGTTGAGTTTGATAAGCTCTTTATAGATTTTGGATACTAGTCCTTTATCTGATATGTCATTTGCAAATATCTTCTCCCATTCCATCAGTTGTCTTTTGGTTTTGTTAACTGTTTCCTTTGCTGTGCAAAAGCTTTTGATCTTGATGAAGTCCCAATAGTTCATTTTTTTCCCTTGCTTCCCTTGCCTTTGGTGATGTTCCTAGGAAGAAGTTGCTGTGGCTGAGGTCAAAGAGGTTATTGCCTGTGTTCTCCTCAAGGATTTTGATGTATTCCTTTCTCACATTGAGGTCCTTCATCCATTTTGAGTCTATTTTTATGTGTGGTGTAAGGAAATGGTCCAGTTTCATTTTTCTGCATGTGGCTGTCCAATTTTCCCAACACCATTTGTTGAAGAGACTGTCTTTTCTCCACTGGACATTCTTTCCTGCTTTGTCGAAGATTAGTTGACCATAGAGTTGAGGATCTATTTCTGGGCTCTCTATTCTGTTCCATTGATCTATGTGTCTGTTTTTGTGCCAGTACCATACTGTCTTGATGATGACAGCTTTGTAATAGAGCTTGAAGTCTGGAATTGTAATACCACCAACTTTGGCTTTCTTTTTCAATATATCTCTGGCTATTTGAAGTATTTCTGGTTCCATATAAATTTTAGGATTATTTGTTTCATTTCTTTGAAAAAAATGGATGGGATTTTGATAGGGATTGCATTAAATGTGTAGATTGCTTTTGGTAGCATAAACATTTTCACAATATTTGTTCTTCCAATCCATGATCATGGAACATTTTTCCATTTCTTTGTGTCTCCCTCAATTTCTTTCATGAGTACTTTATAGTTTTCTGAGTATAGATTCTTTGCCTCTTTGGTTAGGTTTATTCCTAGGTATCTTATGGTTTTGGGTGCAATTGTAAATGGGATTGACTCCTTAATTTCTCTTTCTTCTGTCTTGTTGTTGGTGTAAAGAAATGCTACTGATTTATGTGCTGTTCTAACATTTTTAACACAATGGGGTTAGACTAGCTGGCCTGGCGTTCTAGTTTAGTCACTTTTGGATTCTATGATCTTTGAGGATTGACTTATGATCTTTGAGGATTTCTAGGTCGATAAAAGAGCTGGATAGCTGGATAACTATATTTATCACTTTTCTTACTCCTTGGATATTGGTCCCAAACACATAAGCTGGTAATGGTCAGAATTTTCCAAGGTTTGTGTTCACTTGAATGAATATGTTTGCTGTTCTACTAAATGCTTTCATTTATATGTTTCATTTTTTTGCAACCTGTCATAGTTCTGATTTGGCTTTTATGGTAGAGGAGCAGCAAGCTTGTTTCTAGGCTCTATCTATGTTGCTGCCCACGGGGATGGTTAGAGCCATGTTCTCGGAGTGACATCATACTGAAATGGCATTCCTTCCCTTGGCTCTCAAGCCACAGCACCATTATTACTGCCTTTTTCTCTTGGGTGCATTTCTTCTCCTTTGCTCCTTTTCTTTCTCCTGACTTCAAAATAGAAACAATCCCCAAGGTATTGACATTAAATCTCTTCTCTTTTTTTTCTGCTTTTTCCCTCAGGGAAGTAACAACAGCCCTCCCTCTTCCTTCAATTCTTACCTTTTTGAGGATGACCAAGCTGTATGTCTAACTCAAATGACCTTCAGGCCATCATTGACAAATGCCTGCATTATATCTCCAAGACGAAGTACAGAGCTGGGCTTCTAGAAGGGCTAAATATTATCAGGGTCCTCTCATATTTTTCCCAGTTTGGGGCAACTTGGAACCACCCATAGGTCCCTCCTCCCCCTCGTACAGCTGTTTAAGGATTAAATGAAAAAAGATAAGGTGTGAAAAAGCACGCAGCACAATGGCTGAAATACTGTAGTCATTCAGTACCTATTAATACACTTACTGTCCTCTCCACCTCTCCTAACTCTCAGAATTTCTTGTGCCCCAAAATTCAGAGAGAATTTAATGAATAGAAGTAGGAGCAGATCATGAAAAAGGATAGTTTGTCTTGATTTATGCATAAGAAGACAATGATAGAAAGTTTCACTTCAGACAGGGCAGTATATGGTGTGAAGGTTGGAGTCATCATCTCTCCCTGAATATAAGGCAAAAACAGCTTTAATTATAGTAGAAGCTTAGAGGGATGATAACTTGTAAACAGAGAAACAACCCCAAAGGAAAATATGGACAGATTCAACTATATAAAGATTGAAACTGTACAATAAAAAGTGATACTCATAAAATAAAAATAAAAACAGACTATGAAATAAAAACTCTTAAGGCTTAGTGTTACCTCACCCAAGTGTTGGTTGCATTATGAACAGCAGACCAAATCTTAAGTGAAAGGAATAAATCTAAATTAATGAAACATCATCAGGCATTTTCAAGTGAATTGATTGGAAGATAAGTGAAAAGGCAAATGTCTTTTCCCTGAGTTTTCATAATCCCCTTGCATGGAGCCCATATAATTACACAGGTTGACTGCTGCATATATTCCTTCCTTTCTTAGCACAGGTGGCAGTATGCATAGTGCTGAGACACCCAGACTCTGTAGTCAGGCTGCATGTCGGTGCCCTGATATGTTTAACTATTTGACTTATGGACAAATCACTTGCTTTCTCTGAATTTTGTTCTTCTTATCTGGAAAATGTGGGTAATACTAATTATAACTACCTTTTAGATTGCAAAGAGAATTTGAATTAATACTTGGAACTGGCTTAAACCCAGTTCCAGGTACCAGCATAGTAAGCAATATAGAAATATTTGCTATTACAAGATGGATATATTTCAATAAATTTCTTGTCACCTTCTTATTTACCATCATTGGAAGCCTAGCCCACATCAGTTAGGTTCCCATTATCCTCTAGATCTTAAGGATTGAAAGGAAGGATTGAACCTATCTGCTTAGGAATGAAAAATGCCAAATAAATACAGCAATGATGTGGCCACCAATCTGTCATAAAAATGAATATTCAAAAAATTTAAATTTCTGACATCATTTAAAAATAGAGAAATCACAGGACACCTAGGTAGCTCAGTTGGTTAAGCATCTGTATTTGGCTCAGGTCATGATCCTGGTATCCTGGAATTAAGCTCCCTGCTCAGTGGGGAGTCTGCTTCTCCCTCTCCACCCTCCCATGCCCCACTTCTGTCCCATGCTTTCACTATCTCTCTCCCTCTCAAATAAATAAACAAAATAGAAAAATCATATTCTTGGTCCTATAAAATTAGTTTACTGTACACATTGATCACATGATCTACTATTTATGTTAATCAAATAATGTTAGACAAACCCTACTTATAGTACATTGGCACATAAAAATCCATCTCAACTTTATCATAAATCATATAAAAATCAACACACTAACTCTATTGAAGACTAAAAATTTAATTAACATGTTTGCCTTCTTTAAATTAAGGTAATCTTTTCGGAGAATGATTGTGATTTGGGTTTCTTGGGGGAAAATTATTCAAGGAAGGAAGAAAGGAATTCAAGGAACTTTTTTTCTTCTCTTTTCTTTTAATTTAATTTTATTTAAATTCAATTAACATATAGTGTGTCATTAGTTTCAGAGGTAGAGTTCAGTTATTCATCAGTTGCATATAACACCCAATGCTCGCTACATCACATGCCTTCCTTAATGCCCATCACTAACTTACCCTATCCCTCCCACCTCCTGTCCAGCAACCCTCAGTTTGTTTCCTATAATTAAGAGTCTCTTATTGTTTGTCTCCCTCTCTGATTTTGTCTTATTTTCCCCTCCCTTCCTCTATGATCCTGCTTTGTTTCTTAAATTCCACGTTGAGTGAAATTATATGATAATTGTCTTTCTCTGACTGCCACTTTTCGCTTAGCATAATACCCTCTAATTTCATTCATGTCATTGGAAATGGTAAGATTTCATTTTTTGATGGCTAAGTAATATTCCATTATATATATATATATATATATATATACCATACCTTCTTTGGCCATTCATCTGTCAATGGACATGTTCTCTTTCCATAGTTTGGCTATTGTGCACATTGCTGCTATAAACATTAGGGTGCTTGCACTCCTTTGGATCACTTTCTTTGTATCCTTTTGGTAAACACCTAGTAGTGCAATTGCCGGGTGATAAGGCAGCTCTATTTTTAACTTTTTGAGGAATCTTTATACTGTAGAAATATTTTTTTCTTGATCCAATATTTCACTTCAACAAACGTTTATTGAATAAGCTGTTTATTTTAGGTGTTATTCTAGGGGCTGGAGGTCCAGAGAAATAAGAACAGTTCTTCCTTTCAGAACGTTTAAAGCCTAGTTTGATATGGGCTGGTAAACAAGCAATAGCAATACACTGTGAGTTGTGTTATAATGGAGAAGTGGATAGCATGCTCTGGGATCACATAGAAAAGATGAAGGAACTCCAAACTGGATAATCAGGAGGGTATTCCCAGACAGATATTATCAGAGCTGGGACTGCTGCAGGCACCATTAAAAAGCTTGAATCAATTTCCCTATGACAGGCAAAGGCATGCATATTCCTAGAACCATTGCCCTTCTAAATCAACACATCTTGAATAAAGACTGACTCAACATTTCTCCTCCTCGTGACCGTCTTACTTCTTGGTATATTTAGTGCTACAAAGGTAGTGAATATCAGCTCAGGAAAGGCCTCTCAGAAGTCAACTAGACCAATGGTTTTCAAATTAGTTTTGAGAAAGCTCCAAAAACTTCAGAGTAAAGGGAAGCCACCCCATTCCTGGTTCAACTAGAGCTCAGCTAGTATTGTTTTTATATTTGGGGTTTCCATAAAAGAGATTTTTCAATATAGTGTTCTGTTGCTTATAAACATACTGGATTTTAAAGAAAAACAGTGATTTAGTCCACCTTGTCTTTATTTTAATGGTAGGTGAACTGAGGATCAGAGTAAGCATGACCTGGCCAAAGACCAAAGAAATATAAGAAAACAAATGCTATTGAGATAAACATGCTTATCTTTTATTTGTCAAAAACAGCTTTGCCAAAGTGCCTTTTAGACTGTAAGTCTTCCAGTCCCAAGCCAGAAGTCCTGCCTAGGAGTGCTTGGGTGGCTCAGTTGCTTAAGCATCTGCCTTTGGCTCAGGTCATGTTCCCAGAGTCCTGGAATGGGATGCAATCCTGGGTCAGGCTCCCTGCTCAGCAGAAAGTCTGCTCCTCTCTTTTCCTCTGCCCCTCACCCAACTTGTGCTCCCTCTCTCAGGTTCTCTCTCTCTCTCTCTCAAATGAATAAATAAACTCGTGTGTGTGTGCATGTGTTTTAAGAAGCCCTGCTTAGTGTGGCCTTATTAGCAGTAGAAAACCCAGTAAAGCTGAAGAGGACCAGAATCCAGAGCCAATAATTCTCCTCATTCCACATATGCACATTGGTTACAACATGGGCACATTGGTGTTAGATCAGTGTTTAGGGAAGACTCAGGCCCTACATAGAAAGCTGGACTAGGTATATTACCTGACAAGCCCCAGACCAGAGAGTTAGTTGGAGTGTAATATGAATTAACAGGAGTATGCCCACAGGTGCTAGATGCAAAGCAAGAAGGCTCTGAAGGGCTAACATAGTTGGAAGATCCCAGTAGGTAGCTGCCTCCAAAGTAGTGTGTCCATAAAGACAAGGGCTCTAGCCACTAGACTTCAGTTAGTCTCTGATATGAAAATAATGGAGGAAGGTAGGCACACTGTCCAGTGAGATAAAAACAGGTCTCTGTTGTATAGGAATTGGAGAATTGAGCAACAAATTAAGGCATAGGGAGAAAGGTGAGAACCTGATGATTAACAATGGGACAAAATGTTGACACTTTCCAAATTGATATATAAATTTAATGTAATTGATATAAAAATACACAAAAATAGGAGTAGCTAGAGGAAAGATAATTCTAAAATTGATATGGAAAAGTAGAGGAACTGGAAGAAGTAAAAACAATTTTGAAATAGAAGAATGAAGTGAAAGAAATCATGGTAACTTATTTCAATACTTATTAAATAGCTACAGTCTTTAGTACCCTGTGGTATTGGTGGAGGAATAAACACAGAAATCAATGGAATAGCATAGAGAGCCTAGAAACAGACTCAGACAAATACACCCAACTGGTTTTTGGCAAAGGTACAAAAGCATTTCAGTGGAACAAGGATGGGTTTTTCCATAAACGATGCTGGACCAAGTGGCCATCCAATGGCAAAACAACAACAATAAATTAATCTTGACCTAAATGTCACATCTTATGCAAAAATTAACTCAAAATTGATGACGGACTTAAATGCAAAATGTAAAAGTATAAAAATTTTAGGAAAGAAAAACAGGAGAAAATCCTTGGAATTTAGGGCTAGACAAATATTTCTTATATTTATGCCAAAAGCATAAACCATAAAAGGAGAAATTGATAAATTGGGCTTTATCAAGATTTAAAACTTCTGCTAAGAGAAGATGAAAAGACAAGCTGCAAGCTGTAAGAAAATATATGAAAATGATATATTCGACAAAGGACTAGCATCTAGACTATATAAAGAACCCTCAAATTTCAACAGTAAAAAACAACCAATCTGATTAGAAAATGGGCAAAAGATATGAAGAGATATTTCACAGAAGAGGAGATTCAGATAGCAACTAAGTAAGTGAAAAGATGTTCAACATCATTAGCCATTTAGGAAGTAAAATTAAGACCACAATGAAATATTGTTGCACACTGATCATAAAGGCTAAATTTTTAAAAAATGGTGATAATACCAAATGCTGGCAAGGAGTCAGAGAAACTGGATCACTCATTTATTGCTAGTGAGCATATAAATGGTATGGCCACTCTGGAAAACAGTTTGGAAGTCTCTTTTAAAAAAAAGAACATGTAATTATCATACAATATGGTAATTTCACTCTTGGGCATTTATCCTAGAAAAGTGAAAATTTATATTTACACTAAAGCCATATGTTTATAAACATTTCATTTTTAATAACCAAAACCTGGAAATAAACCAGATGTTATTCAACACATGAATGTTTAAATAAGCTGTGGTATGGTATGAATGATACCATGGAATACCACTCAGCAATAAAAACATAATTATGCAGAGTAAAAAAAGGCCAATCTCCAAAGGTTACATACTATATGATTCTATGACATAACATTCTTGAAATGAAAAAAACTATAGAAACAGAACAAATTAATGGTTGCCAAGATTAAAAGAGGGAAGTGGGTATAGCTATAAAAGGGCAACGTGAGGAATCCTTGCACTGGTAAAAATGTTCCGTATCTTGACTGTATCATCAGTATTCTCTTTGTGATATTGTATTATAGATTTTGCAAGAGTTACCATTGGGGAAAACACAGTAAGGTGTACCCAGGATCTATCCATGTTATTTTTATGGCTGTATATGAATCTACAATTATCTAAAAATAAAAAAGAAAAATATATTGTTTATCTTGATTACTCTGTTTGTTAGATCCCCTTAAAATTCTTCCCAAAACAAAAACCTCATTCATTTCCCCTTAGGACCAGCCTTTTACTTTCTTTTCTGTATCCCAGGGCCTAGCATAGACCAGGCCTTCAGTGGATTCACACTGTACAGGCGGGGAGTGGATAATTCCCTTCAGATAAATTATTCCTAGTAATTCTACCTTCACAGGGAAAAGCAAAATTCCTTGTCTCCTTCTGTCCATGTTTATTTATTTTCCTTTTGGCATAAAGATCAATTTTCAATATTGTTGAGGCAATCTGGGTTCAGTTTATGAGCCCAAATTTATCAGTGATCTTCACCTTTTCTAGAGGTGTTAAAAGGCATACACTTTAGTGTAAAGGAGCCTTGACCAAGTGTTGAAATCCTTAGCATCTAATGCAAGACCAGAAGCTCACTGACTTTAGGACATTTGACAAGTCACTTAACCTCTTGGAGCCTCAGTTTCCTCATCTGCCAAATGGGAATAATAATACCTTCTTGTCAGAAAAGTTTTGTAACCTGGAAAATACAATGTATCTAAAAGACATGTAAAAATCCATTTTACACCTCCATACCTCTGTGAAGTAAATAGATACAAGAGAGAAGGTGTGGGAAGAAGGAAAGTAAGACCCCATTTGCATGTGGCAGTGTTATATTGATATAGTTCTTTCTTTTGGAACCTGAAGATCATCCCAGTAGTGAAAACTGACTAAGGATAGGATTTCTCAGTGGTGAAGAGTCTCAGATTTAACTCCATTTTTGAAGCCTCTTGGGAATATTAAAAAGGAAAAGTTGATATATCCTCAATAAGTCAAAGTTACAATGTAACCCATCAATTCAACACCTAGGCATACACCCAAGAGAAAAGAAAACCAAATAAAAAAAAAGAAAAAAGAAAAAGAAAAGAATGAAAACCTATGCCTATGTCCACAGAAAAACTTGTATATGAATATAGCAACATTATTCATAAAACCCTGAAAGGTAGAAATATGCCCCCAAAGTCCATCAACTGACAAATGGATAACTAAAATATAGTCTATCCTTAAATGAAATATTATTTATCCATTAAAGAATGAAATACTTATCACCTGCTAAAACGTGGATGAACCTTGAAAACATGCTAAGTGAAAGAGACCAACTAGAAAAGGCCACAGATTGTATGATTTTACTTATATGTAATATTCAGAATAAGCAAATCTGTAGACAGAAGGTAGATTGCCAGGAGGAGTGAGGAATACAGTGACTTCTTAATGGATATGGGTTTTCTTTCAGTGGTTATGAAAATGTTTTAGAATTAGACAGTGGAAATCGTTGCACAACACTGTAGATGTAATAAAACCCACTGAATTTAAAAAGTAACTACATTTTTAGAAGGGTGAAATTTATGTTATGTGAATTATATCTCAAAAAACAATATCAAATCATGTCTTGTACCAGCGACAGTATTTAGAAGTATCTGGAGATAATGCCAAAAGTCTCAACTTAAGACCTTACATGAATGTGACTTATAGGCCAAATGGGTCTTCCCAACCCCCATACCTCCTGACCCTGTCCTATGATAGGTTGTGATTGAGAATCCCTCAATGTATGCCATCTACATGTCTGTTAAAATTGTAGCTGAATCCTCTAATGCTGCTATCCAGGCTCCGAACTGCCTGTTTCTGAGCACTTGGCAAGACATATAACTCTGTCCACTGCTCTGTGGGGTTTAGAATTACTCACATTCTCAAATTTGGGTGTTCCTTCACAATAGCTGAATGTCCCAAGCCTTCTTTCTTCCAGGCATACTAACGACTCAGTGGCCTCAGGGACCAGACCTGGTCATGTCATTGATCTCATTCCCTAACTCCAACTTGCTGGTTCTGCCCTACTTTTGCTCAGATCTGTAGAGCTAAGTTTCTGCTACTTTCCCATTTGTGTATTGATGGTTGCTGTGGTTGATGCTGCCAAGTTTCACTCCTTTCTTTCCTCCCATAGATACAAAGCACTACCAGGGTTCATTATTCTTCACCCTGCTTTTATGGCTTGCCAGTGCCTTTACTTGGGTCATTACAAGAGGTCTACATCAGAATTTTTAAAATTTTGTGTTTTCATTTTAAAAATTAACTTTTTTATTTGCTAATTATGGAAACATCACTTCATTTTTTTTGCATGATGATTCATCATTGAATAATAACATTTATTGAGTACTTACTATTCTAGGTACAATGTATAAATAAATTTATCTTAAAAGAACTTCATGAGTTATGCATTACCATTATACTCATGTTATAGCTGCAGAAACAGAGTCAGAGAGAGATAGGTAATATAGCTAACCCAAGATCACTTAGTTGATAAGTGACACCCCTAGGATCAAACAGAGGCAAACTGGGTGAAGGGCTCATATGCTTAACACTATGTAATACTCTATATGAATAAGTTAAATAAAATTTTAGTTTCTTAGATCTCTGTTTTTAAAATCAGGGTGTTCTTAGGGATCCAAGATGCATTTTTCTTTATATTAGTCAATGTCCAGAAACTTTGTACTCTTGTATTGCTGAGTTGTTGCAGTAATCTTCACCTATCCCAACTTATGGACTTTTAGTTGAAAGATATGTTCAGAAACACAATTATGAATTATTAGCTATGATATGCTTTTTGTGTTCTTCTAGGCTTTCTTTTTTCACTGATGCCATAAAATAGTGTTAAAGCAACAGGATTTTAACAGATACTTAAGGTGAATTATTTCCCAGTTTTAAGATGGATAAGTAGTAAGTGAAAATATTGACATTTTAATCATATTCTCTTCTTTATATCTCACCTCCTTCCACAAAAAGAATTTCATGCAGTTTACAGATATACACACATTGTTAAAAAATGGAATAAATGAAGTGAAAAAATAAAGAGAAATAATGGGAAATAAATGCATAAAATAAGATAAGGGTGGAGGTTGAGGAGGGGCAAGATGGCAGAGGAGTAGGCGACCTTATCTCAACCAGTCCCCTGAATTAAAGTAGATATCTATTATAGCACTCTGAACACCCATGTATTCAACCTGAGATGTAAGATTACACACTTTTGGATCTCTATGGGGTCAGAAAATCATCAATGGAGAGGTACGGAGGAGTTGGGAGTGGGCAGGCAGATATCAGAGGATAAATAGAAGGGGGAAGGAGCCATCAGAAGGGAGACTTTGGAAAGTAATACACCAATGCGAAAGTGCTTGCACCTGGGGACAAGTAATAACTTAACGACCAGTGGCTGTGAGTCAAGAAGGGACTGATAACAACACTCAAACAGAACAAAGGGACTTAAGGGACAATTGCTGGGACCAGGCAGCCGCAGGCACAGACCCAAGTCCACAGTCCCAGGACCGCCTCAGCCAGCACCCTCCTCCAGCTGGCACCTGCCCACACTTGAGCAGGCCCATTGTGGGCTCCAGCCAGTGGTCCCTGGGCCTGCCTGTGACCACCACAACCACCTCCACTGTCTCCACCACCACTGGGGCTGAGTGCACCTGGCATGGGCTGGAGTCAGTGGTCCTGGGAAAGGCAGCCGCCAGGACCAGGCTCACCTGGACCAGTACCGCTTGCAGTTTTGGTGGCATGGGGGTACAGAGACAAGTGGGGGCCTTGGGCAACCACTGAGATGGTGGCTGGGGTGCACACTGCCTGTGGGAGGCTGCAATGTTCCACGGAGTTTGCAGAGGGGTGTCTGTGTGCTCTGGACCATGCAAAGAGTAGCAGACTGTGGCTTTTCTCTGAGTTTGTGGTCTGGTTGCAGACCATTTACATTGCTCTAACCCTCTGAAAAGGCACAAAAAGCCATGAGAAAACAAAAACCTCCAGAGAGCAAAACCCCGAAAAACCAGTTTCCACAGAGCCCAGCTAAGCAGGATTGACTGAAAAACAACAGGGCAGCCCCCTCCCCCAGAAGACAAGTCAAAGGAACAAGAGGACAACAACCACAGGGTCCCCATAAAACTGTAAAACCTCAACATCAGGGGAAAACAATATATTAAGCTCCTGGTATTGTCTCACAGCCTGCATATTTCTTATATACAAATTTTCTTTTTTTTAAAATTTATTTTCATGATTCTTTTTTTTTTAAAGATTTTATTTATTTATTTGACAGACAGAGATCACAAGTAGGCAGAGAGAGAGTGGGGGGAAGCAGGCTCCCTGCTGAGCAGCGAGACCGATGCGGATGCTGGGCTCGATCCCAGAACCCTGGGATCATGACCTGAGCTGAAGGCAGAGGCTTTAACCCACTGAGCCACCCAGGTGCCCCAATTCTCATGATTCTTGTTCTTTTATTTATTTATTTAATTTTTATCTACTTACCTTTTCAACAGGATGTTTAATACAACATATTCCATAGAACTTTTTAACTTAAACTTTTTTCATACATATACTTTTTTCTTTATATATATATATATATATATGCATATATATATACACAGATATAGATATCTCGATATATAGATAACAAGACCCAGGAAGAACTGAAATACCATTCCTCACTCATGTCAAGGTATTATAACCACCTTCCCATCACCCTTACCTTTATATTTTGTGTTTTTATTTTTTCTTTCTCTTTTGACTGTCTTTCTGTTTGTTTGGTTTTGTTTTTGTACCTTATAAATCTTATTCTTGGGGTTCATTTTGGCTGGGTTTTTCTTTTTTTTCTTTTTATTTGTTGTTCTTGTTGTTTGTTCTTGTTTTTATACTTTATAAATCTTACTCTTGGGGCTCATTTTGGCTGTTTTTTAAATTTTCTTTTTCATATTGCTTTTTAGTGGTGACTTCTGAATGCTCCAAAACTTTCCAGGGTGCAGCTTGCCTGGATTATGTTTGTTTTTTTCAGTGATACATCCCCTCAACCACCTGTCACCAGAATGACTAAGAGAAGGAAGCCCCGACAGAGAAAAATTCAAAGACTGTGACCTCTTCCACAGAACTATTGAATATGCACATAGGCAAGATGTTGGGAATAGAATTCAGGGTAACAGTTATTCAGACCATTGCTAAGTTTGAGAAAAACATTAGTGGCAACATAGAATCTCTAAGGGCAGAACTGAGAGCTGATTTGGAGGAACTTAAAAATACTATCAGTGAGATCCAATCTAATCTAAATATTCTAACAGCTAGGGTAAATGAGGCAGAAGATCGAATTAGTGATATAGGAGAAAAACTGATAGAAAAGAAGGATCAGGAGGAAGCCTGGAACAAACAGCATAGATGCCATGAAAACAGACTTAAGGAAATAAATGATGCCATAAAATGTTCCAATGTCAGAATTATTGGGATCCCTGAGTGGTTGGAGAGAGAGGACTAGAAGATATAGTTGAGCAAATCACAGATGAGAATTAACATTATCTGGGGAATGGAACAAGTGTTGATATCCTAGAGGCAGAGAGGACACTCCCACCCCAAGCCAACAAGGATAAAAAGACCTCCAGACATATAATTGTGAAAATCCTGAATTGTAAATTCAGAGAAATTGTCTTAAGGGGAGCTGGGGGAAGAGATTTCTAACATACAGAGGTAGGAAATTCAAGATAACATCAGACCTGTGCACAGAAACCTGGCAAACCAGAAAGGGTTGGAAAGACATATTCAGTGCACTAAATTAGAGAAACATGCATCCAAGATACTTTATTTGGGAATGCTGACATTCAGAATGGATGGAGAGACAAAGAACTTTCAAGACTGGCAAAGACTAAAAGAATATGTGACCACCAAGCCGGTACAACAAGAAATATAAAGGGGGGTTCTATAAAAGAAGAAAGACCCCTAGAGTGATATAGAACAGGAATTTACAGAGACAATTTATAGAACCAAGTTCCTCACAGGCAACGTGATGACAATGAAAACATATATTTCAATTATCACTCTCAATGTGAATGGCCTAAATGCTTCCATAAAATGGAGCAGGGTTCCAGATTGGATAATAAGACAGGAACCATCTATATGCTGTCTAAGAGAGACTCATTTTGAACCTAAATATACACCCAGACTGAAAGTGAAGAGATGGAGAATCATCTTTCATGTCAATAGGCCACAAAAGAAAACTGGGGTAGTGATTCTCATATCAGATAAATTAGATTTTAACCTAAAGACTGTAGTTAGAGATACAGAAGGACACCACATCATTCTTAAAGGGTCTATCCTCCAAAAAGATCTAACAATTACAAATATTTATGCCCCTAACATGGGAGCAGCCAACTACCTAAGCCAAATGTTAATCAAAATAAAGAGACATATTGATAAGAATACATTAATTGTAGGGGATCTTAAATGCCACTATCAGCAACAGACAGATCATCTAAGCAGAAAACCAACAAAGAAAGAAGAGGTTTGAACGACTGGATAGACCTCATCGATATATACAGAACATTTCACCCTAAAACAACAGAATACTCATTCTTCTCGAAAGCACATGGAACTTTCTCCAGAATAGACCACTTATTGGGACATAAATCAGGTCACAACTGATACTGAAAGATTTAGATCATTCCCTAAAAATTCTGTGACCACTGTGTTTTGAAACTGGAGCTGAATCACAAGAAAAAGTTTGGAAAAAATTCAAACACTTGGAAGCTACAGACCATCCTGCTCAAGAACGTTTGGATACACAAGGAAATCAATGAAGAACTTAAACAATTCATGGAAACCAATTAGAATGAAGACACATCAGTCCAAAACCTATGGGATATGGCAAAGATGGTCCTATGGGTGAAATACATAGCCATTCTAACCTCACTCAAAAAAAAAAAAAAAAGAAATTGAAAAATCCTGAATACACCAACTATCTTTACACCTTAAAGAACTGGAGAATCAACAACAAATTAAGCCTTCCCCATGCACAAGAAGGGAAATAATTAAGATCAGAACAGCGATCAATGAGTTAGAAAGCAGAGATTCAGTAGAACACATCAACAAAACTAGAAGCTGGTTCTTTGAAGGAATCAATAAATTGATAAACCACTGGCCAGACTAACCCAAAAGAAAAGAGAAAGGACACAAATTAATAAAAATATGAGTGAAAGGGGAGAGATCATGACTAACACCAAGGAAATAGAAATAATCATCAGAAATTATTATCAACAGTTATATGCCAATAAGTTAAGCAACCTAGAAGAAATGGATGCATTCCTGGAAACCTATAAACTTCCAAGACTGAAACAGAAAGAAACTGACAACATGAATAGACCAATGTTTAGTAATGAGACTGAAGCAGTGATCAAAAACCTCCCAAAAGACAAAAGCCCAGGACCTGATGGATTCCCTGTGGGAATTCTACCAAACATTTGAAGAAGAAGTAATACCTATTCTCCTGAAGCTGTTTCAAAATATAGAAAATGTAAACAGAAGAAAAACTTCCAGACTCTTTCTATGAAGCCAGCATTACCTTGACCCCCTTATCAGGCAATGACCCCCTCAAAAAGGAGAATTTCAGGCCAATATCCCTGATGAATATATATGACAAGATTCTCAACAAGATCCTAGCTAATAGGATCCAACAGTACATTAAAAAGATTATACACCATGACAAGGTGGGATTTATCCTTGGAATGCAAGAGTGGTTCAACATTCACAAATCAATCAACATGATAGAACAAATCAATGAGAGAAGAGATAAGAAACACATGGTCCTCACAATTGATGCAGAAAATGCATTTGACAAAATACAGCATCTGTTCCTGATTAAAACTCTCCAAAGTATAGGGATAGAAGGAACATCCCTCAACTTCATAAAATCTATCTATGGAAAGCCCACAGCAAATATCATTCTCAATGGGAAAAAGCTGACAGCCTTCCCTTTGAGATCAGGCACAAAAGGATGTCCACTCTCCCCACTGTTGTTCAACATAGTGCTAGAAGTCCTAGCAACAGGAATCAGACAACAAAAATAAATAAAAGGTATTCAAATTGGCAATGAAGAAGTCAAACTCTCTCTCTTCGCAGATGACTTGATACTTTATACAGAAAACCCAAAAGACCAAAAGTACTAGAACTCAGACAGCAATTCGGTAATATGGCAGGATACAAAATCAACGCACAGAAATCAGTTGCTTTCTTATACACTAACAATAAAAATATAGGAAGGGAAATTAGAGAATCAGTTCCATTTACTATAGCATCAAGAACCATAAGATACCTGGGAATAAACCTAACCAAAGAGGTAAAGGATCTGTACTCAAGGAACTACAGAACTCTCGTGAAAGAAACTGAAAAAGATGGAAAAGTATTCCATGCTCATGGATCAGAAGAATAATCATTGGGTGAGCCTAGTTGTGGGTATTAAGGAGGGCATATATTGCAGGGAGCGCTGGATGTGGTGCATAAACAATGAATCTTGGAACACTGAAAAAGTAAAATTAAATTTAAAAAAAAGAATAACAATCCTTGTTAAAATATCTATACTGCCTAGAGCAATCTATACTTTCAGTGCCATCCTGATTAAAATTAAACTGGCATTTTTCAAAGTGCTGGAACAAACAATCCTAAAATTTGTATGGAACCAGAAAAGACCCTGAATTTTCAAGAAATTGTTGAAAAAGAAAAACTAAGCTGGGGGCATCACAATTCCTTATTTCAAGCTATATTACAAAGCTGTGATCACCAAGACAGCATGATACTGGCGCAAAAATGGACACATAGACCACTGGAACAGAGTAGATCGAGATATAGATCTGCTACTCTATGGTCAAATAATCTTCGACAAAGTATGAAAAAATATCCAGTGGAAAAAAGACAGTCTCTTCAATAAATGGTGCTGGGAAAATTGGACATCTATGTATAAGAGAGTGAAACTTGACCATTCTCTTACATCATACACAAAGATAAACTCTAAATGGATGAAAGACCTCAACATGAGGCAGGAATCTGTCAAAATCCTAGAGGAGGGCATAGGAAGTAACCTCTTTGACATCGGCCATGGCAACTTCTTTCAAGACTTATCTCCAAAGGCAAAGGAAACAAAAGTGAAAATGAACTTTTGGGACTTCACCAAGATCAAAAGTTTCTGCACAGCAAAGGAAACAGTGGACAAAAAGAGGCAACCCATGGAATGGAAGAAGATATTCGCAAATGACACTACAGACAAAGGGCTGATATCCAAGATCTATAAAGAACTCCTCAAACTCAACACACTCACAAAAACAGATAATCATGTCAAAAAATGGGCAGAAGACTTGAACAGACACTTCTGCAATGAAGACATACAACTTGATAGCAGACACATGAAAAAATGTTCATCATCATTAGACATCAGGGAAATTCAAATCAAAAGCACATTGAGATATGACCTTTCACCAGTTAGAATGTCAAAAATAAACAAGGCAAGAAACAAGAAATGTTGGAGACGATGTAGAGAAAGGGTAACCCTCTTACATTGTTGGTGGGAAAGCAAGTTGGTGCAGCCACTTTGGAAAACAATGTGGAGGTTCCTCAAAAAATTAGAAAGAGTTTCCTTATGACCCAGAAATTGCAGCACTGTGTATTTACCCCAGATACAGATGTAGTGAAAGAAAGGGCCTTATACATCCCAATGTTCATAGCAACAATATCCTCCACAATCACCAAACTGTGGAAAGAGCCAAGATGTCCTTCAACAGAAGAATAGATAAAGAAGATGTGGCCCGTATATACAATGGAATATTACTCAGCCATCAGAAAGGATCAATAAACAACTTTTGCATCAATGTGGAGGGGACTGGAGACTATGGTGAGTGAAATAAGTCAAATGGAAAAAGTCAATTATCACATGTTTTCACTTATTTGTAGAACATAAGGGATAACATGGAGGACATAAGGAGAAGGAGAGGAAAAGTGAAGGGGTGAAATCAGAGTAGCAGACAAACCATGAGAGATTTTGGACTCTGACAAATAAACTGAGGGTTTTAGAGGGGAGAGAGTAGGTGATGGGTGAGCGTGGTGCTGGGTGTTAAGGAGGGCACATATTACATGGAGCACAGGGTGTTATACGTAAACAATGAATCTTGGAATACTACATCAAAAACTAACCATTTATTGTATGATGAATAACATAACACAATATAAATCAATCAATCTTCAAAAAGGAAAAAAAAAAGATAAAGGCAGGGGTAAATACAGAAAAAGGAATTCTTGCATAATTGTTGGTACTAGCCATAATCTATCTCTGAGTTTCTGAGCAGCCAAAGGCAGAATGAAATTGCAAAACCCAATCATGCTTCCCATAGGACTCATTGGAACAAAAAATAGTTTCTCAGGATTCCCTTTTCATTAAAACAATGGAATCTAGGGGAGCCTGGGTGGCTCAGTGGGTTAAGCCTCTGCCTCCAGCTCAGGTCATGGTCTCAGTGTCCTGGAATCAAGCCCTGCATTGGGCTCTCTGCTCAGCAGAGAGTCTGCTTCCTCCTCTCCCTCTGCCTGCCTCTCCGCCTACTTTTTATCCCTCTATCTAAGTCAAATAAATCAATAAAATCTTTAAAAAAATGGATTCTAGGTGACATCAGGAAAATGACAAGAGCAGGCAGCTCCATTTCCATCCCTTAACAAAGCAATGTAAAACAAGCCAAATATTGTCACAACCATCTTTTTTAGAATTCTGGAAAACAGTCAAAGGTTCACAGCAATCAAGAGTTTTTTAATCAAGAAATTCTTGTGGAAAGATATTGTAGGAAATCTTGTAGTGTTTTTATTTGTCCTTGTCCTACCTTCTCCTCAGATTGACAATGATTTTGAAGAGGCCATTTGCATTTGTGGAGTGAGACTCTAGTACCTGGTTCCAGAAGAAGCACAACAGACCTCATTTGCAATTTATCGTATTAGCTCTTCTCATCTGTTTGTGGGCTAATGAAAAGACTGATGAAAACATTCATGTCTGTTTCACCTAACTTGGAATTTACCCAGGCCTGAAAACTGGTGGATGTTGCTTGAAAACATGGTCATGGCAAAGAAACCACACATTAATGGGGGTGAGACTACTGTTCAGATATGCAATAGACCCCCTGAGGCCTGGGAGAAAAATCTGGAGGAGAGTTTCCTTGGGAAGTTAGGGCATTCAAAAGTACCTATGTAGGGGTCCCTGGGTAGTGAATTCAGTTAAGCATTGGACTCTTGGTTTTGGCTCAGGTTGTGATCTCAGAGTTCTGAGATCAAGCCCATATAAGGTCCCTGTTCAGTCCGGAATCTACTTAAAACTCTCTCTCCCTCTGGGGCACCTGGGTGGCTCAGTGGGTTAAAGCCTCTGCCTTCGGCTCAGGTCATGATCTCAGGGTCCTGGGATCGAGCCCCGTGTCGGGCTCTCTGCTCAGCGGGGAGCCTGCTTCCTCCTCTCTCTGCCTGCCTCTCCGTCTGCTTGTGATCTGTCTGCCAAATAAATAAATAAAATCTTTAAAAAAAAAAAAAACCTCTCTCTCCCTCTATCCCTCCTGCTCTTTAAAATAAATAAATAAATCTTTAATAAAGTACCCATGTATTTGGAGGAATTTAGAAAGCCACATAGTATACAGGACAAGATGCATGCTCACAAAAGTCTTGTGAAGACCTTAAGCTTACACTTTGAGCTGATTCTTAGGTTTGATGATTACAAGTGAGGTGCAAGCTAAGTGTCAAAGAAAGGGTCCACTACACGCCCAATCTACAAAGACAGGGAGAGGTGACTTTTTGCTTGTTTTCTTGGTAAGGTCCTGACATTTACAGCAATATGTTTACACAAGAGGGACACCAGCTAAGAAACTAAAAATTCGAAAGCCATACACAATAAGAAATACAGCTCTGCAAATTAAACAAATTCACTAGACAGACTATTACAGCTTTAAGAAACCCATAACAGTAAATCTTGGGAAAGAATGATAATTGACCATGTGAAAGATGGTGGAAGAGTAGAAGACCTCATTTCATCTGGTCATTTGAATTTAGTTAGATAACTATCAAACCATTCTGAACACCAATGAATTCAACCTGAGATGTAAGAAAAAATATCTGGAATTCTACAAGTAGAAAATTGACCACTTTTTGCAAAGTAGGAGGTGTGGAGAAGTGAATCTGAGGGGAGATATTGGAAGATAAATAGAGGCAAGAGGGAGCATTGATAAGTAGGCTACCAGAAAATGTGTTATAGCCCTGGAGGACAAAATGGAAATCCTTATAAATCTGCTCCAGTTGAGAGGCATCCCTGACTGAAAGGTGATCAGGGGATGAAACTGGCAGAATTCCAGGTGGGTCAGTGTGGTCCTAGGATCCCAGGAGTCAAAGAACTAATGGGGATGTCTGAGTCATTAGAGTTTCCAAGCAGTGGAGCAGAGAAACTGGTTGTGGTCAGAAAGCCCAGGAGGGGGCACTCAGCTCTATTCATCATAAACTGCCAGCTGGGACTGAATGGGTGACTGCTCTCTACCCAGAGATGTACGTCATCCCCTGGGAGGGGCAGAACAACTGCATGCATGACCAGGGAAAAGCTCTCAGGGTGAGGTCCCTGTAAAGGACAGTACAGGGTGACCTATCTTCTCAGGGAGGGGAAGAGCAGTACATGCAAGATCCCATGACTACTCTTAGTGCTGGGGCCCTACAAAGGGCAGTAACAGGGGACCATCTAACTTCCCCCATGAGGATCACTGCGGACCTGCACTGTAGGAATCTGCAGAGTTTGGCACACCAAAAATGAAGATAGTTTATCCCAGAAGGTTTAATAAAGAAAGGGGACTGTGATCTTTTGACTCTGGGGCTGGAGATTGGGACACAGCCATTTTTATTTTGATCCTTCAAAGAGAAAAGGGAAGCCTTCAGAGAACAAAAAGCACAGAGGACCGGCTTACACTGAGCCCAGCCACCTGGTGAGGAGCGGTGCCACTCTACCCAGGCAAAGATACCTGAGAAGCAGCACAGCAGGAACCTCCCCTAGAAGACCAACTGGAAGAACAGGGGCAGAGCTGCTTTACAGACACCATAAGACTGTAAAACTCGAGTGTTAGAAGGAAATAGTATATGAAGCTGTAGTTCATATATACAGTGGAATATTACTTAGCCCTCAGAAAGGATGAATACTCTACTTTTGCATCAACAGAGCTGGGACTGGAAGAAATTATGTTCAGTGAAATAAGTCAAGCAAAGAAAGTCAATTATCATATAGTTTCACTTACTCATGGAACATAAGGAATAACATGGAGGACATTTGGAGTAGGAAAGGATAAGTGAATGGAGGAATTAGAGGGGCAGATGAACCATGAGAGACTGTGGACTCCGAGAAACACACTGAGGGTTTTGGGGGGAGGAATGGGTGAGCGTAGTGGAGGGTATTAAGGAGGGCACATATTGCACGAAGCACTGGGTGTTATAATCTTGGAACACTACATCAAAAACAATTGATGTATTGTATAGTTTCTAACATAACAGTAAAAAATGTTAATCTTATCATGTCACTCTGGTAATCCTGTAATCTTACTTCTATCTAATCCCTTTCCTCCTGTCCGTCAAAAATTTGGACATCCAAACAGAATTAGACATCTTAATGACACCATCCTGAAAAGAGTCCTACCTGATTTTATTGTCTCTGGGCATCAGAATCTTGGCTATAATGGTAAAGAAGAATCTACATGTTAGGAGATAATTCTTGGGATTCTTATACCTTTATACATTTTGTAAGCAGAGGTACTAATGGCCCTTCTGTTTTCAACTATTTTTTCAAGGGTATTTTTATAGACAACAACCTTGAAAATTCGAGATACGGCCTTCCTCCAGAGCAAAGAACAGGTTGGTTTACTGTCCAGTATAATATAATATCTCCTCCAAAGCAAAAGTCAGGCAAGTTTGCTCACCACCCATTATAAAAAGTAAGGATCCCTCCATTTGATACAAATCCACTGCATGTGCAGTACCCACTTTGGTCCCCCTATATGACCCGCTGGGACTTGGGTGAAAAAGGGAATGAACAGAAACATGGTGATCATGATGCCTGCTGTACTTTAATAAATTCCTTTGTCTTTAACCCAGGAGTTCCATGTTTTCCATCAATATCTACGAAACTGTGTCAAGGTAATCCTTTCAAGACAGGATAAGGTTCTCAGACTCTTTATAATTTCTGGTCTAAACAGCCTAGGTAGGAAAGACTGGAGGAGTCACATTTAATTCCAGAATTTGCAAAGACACCAAAAGGATATATTGAGAATTATTAAACCTATTCTCTTGAATAAGAACAATATAAATTTTCCCCTCTATTAACCTAAGCTAATGTATAAAACAACCATTAAAAGATACACATCAACTTCCAAGTACCCATCATTCACAAATTAGTGTAAACCTTATTTTCTTTTTTGGTCCTAACTAAATATCTCTTTGTTTTGGTTCTGTTGATCTCCACCCTGGAATTGGATGTCTTATTACTTCAAGATCCTTATTTTATTTATTTATTTATCACTCATATGTGTAATAAACAAGGTATTTTCAATCTGTATACTCAGATGTGCAAAAATGTATAAATTTATTGATCCACAACCAAATTTATGTTAAGTCACATCAGGGTTTTCCTCCATCTCACTCTAACAATTCAGGATTTTCTAATCTTCCTTTTCATTTTTCTCTGGCTTTGATTTAAGTTCCAAGAACATGCATAATGAATGCCTCTGGTATTCTGTGCTGACATCTGCTGACACGTGTACCTTTTTGTTTCTTGGGCATGGTCAGGAAAGGTCAGGTGCCCTTTCTACCACTCCAAGTCTATGGAATATTTTGGTTTAGGCTATCTGTTCCTGTAACCATAAATAGTCTCCATTTTGAGTTTTTACACCATAATATCACAGAATCCCTTGCAAGACGGTCCCCTACTCCCAAGTTTTCAGATAAAAAGCAAGCATGAGTGTTGTCTGCTCTTGATTCCCAATCTTTCTATCAGCTCTAGTCTTACTGAAGCCATTTCTTGATAGGAGTAGTGTGGGATTAGGGAATGGCATACTTCTTAAGAGCACCTATGAACTAGCTTGTTCTCCTCTTCAATTCTCTATTCCTCTTACTGAAGCTCAGAGGATCTCTATCTAGTCTTTTAAAGAAGGTAGAGAAGCAAGAATTTTTCCAAAATATTTATATTTAAGCCACGTAAATAATTAAATTTAATTTAGGAGAAAGATCACGTGTTTGTTTACTAACAGCTTTTGGATTATGTATTTCCTCAGATGTATTCAGTAAAATATATAATTTAAAGCCAATATAAAGAAAATATCATTGATGGAACACAAAAGGGTTATTTTGTATAAACACAGAATTTATTTCTATAGTTATTATTTTCAAACTATTATTTCAATCCTTAAAAAATAGTACTTAATTTAGTCCAATCACATAAAATGAGGACATTTCAATAACTTAGGTAACATTGTTGGTAAGTTAGTTCTTTTTTTTTTTTTTCATTTTCAATATCAGGGCTTTCTGAATAAATGGAATTTGAGTTGGGTCTTGAGAGTTGGATAAGACTTCACTAGGCAGAGAAAAATGTATAAGTTTTAGGTATTTTTTCACTGAAAGAATACCTAATCATTCCAGGCACACGATACGGTAATGTACTTTTTAGAAATATTATCAGTTTTATTCCTCATTATTATTACCTCTCTAGGTATTACTATTCCTATATTACTGTTGAGGAATCTGAGGCTCAAAGAGGTGACCTACTTATTTAGAATCACTCAGCTAAGAAGTGGCTGAGCCTGGATTTGAGTCTGTCAGTCTCTGAAGCCCATGCTCTTTTCCCACTGTGTTATAACATGTTACCTCTTTGTTAAATCCTTTCTCTTAGCTCAGTTTTTCTGATCTTATTATTGGACCAGTGGTCTGTGAATCAGCTGGATTTAGAGAGGTCCCAGTAGAGTGAGAGGTCTGGGACCTAGTCCTGATGTTATATAAAGTGTGAGGCAGTGAAGATATTCTCTGAGAGTTCTTATGGCCTTTGTGTGACAATCAGATCATGAGTGGTAAACAAAAAGGTGACACCCTTATAGATCAGGACACAAGCTGAGATCTGCAGATGCACATCAAGGAACTAGGTATTCTGTGGGGGCTGAAGAGTCAGTTTGCAGTGATGGGCCAGTAAGGTTTAGATGTAGGGGATAAAGTATGCCATCTTTGATACAGATTTCTGATAGACTCCAGTCAAAGGTGGCTCTAGAGCTATAGGAGCCATTGGGAAATTTGGTACATTGGACTAATTGCAATCTTTCAGTCTCCTGACTTTTTTATTAGCTCAAGTGTTCACACAAGGCATATTTGTTTGCCAATTACAGAAATTAACAGAAGGAAAAAAGATGTTATTGTAATGATATGGCAGACAATCTTGTGGAACCCAATTAGAGGAGGTAGATCATGTCTCAAGGGACTGGAAAACTTTTTCTAGGGTGCCTGGGTGGCTCAGTCAGTTAAATATCTGCCTGTGGCTCAGGTCAAATTCTGTGTCAGACTTCCAGCTCAGCAAGGAGTCTACTTCTCCCACTCCCTCTGCTGCTGCTCTCTCTTTCTCTCTTTCTCTGTCAAATAAATAAATAAAATCTTAAAATTATTTTTCTATCTCTTGCTCTTATTCACTTTATTGAACTGCATATCTTACCTTTTTCCCTTGAAACATCTGCTCAACAACCCCATTTTTTCTTGCAATCCAGCATCCTTTTATTTATCAGAACCAATCATTAATTTATTACAGCCAGTCATGGCTGTTCAAAAATGGAAGTTTCAGCCTTCCAGTCTATATGACTACACAACATAGGCATGCTTTCAGCAACAATAAATAGGAATGACTATAGTGACTTAAACAAATAAGGATTTTTTTTTCATTTAGTAAATCTAACAGTGGACGAATGGTTTAAAAAACTGTGGTACACACACACACACACACACACACATGAATATTTTTCAGCCATAAAAAAGAATGAAATCTTGCTATTTAATACAACATGTGTGGACCTTGAGAACATTAAACTAAGTGAAATAAGTAATAGAAAGATAATCACCATATGATCTCTGTTATATGTGGAAATCAAAAAGTAAATAAATAAATAACAAAACTCATAGATCTGGAGAATAGATTGGTGGTTGTCAAAGGTGAGGGATGAAGGGGTAGGAGAAATAGACGGACTGTTTTTGTTTCATTTAAATAAATTGAATTAAACAAGTCTAGATGCAGGGAGTTTTTGCTGTTGATAGACTATTTCATTATGTTAGAGTCAATATTTCATGGTCTAACCTCACATGGTTGCTAGATGGTTGCTTGAATTCCAGCTATCATAGCCATAATCATGGCAGGGAAAGGGAAGACAGGTAGAGAAGAAAATGTTTCTTGTCCCTTTTTTTAATCAGGAAAACAAAGCATTCCAAGAAATTCTTATCAAGTTTTTCCTTACATTTCACTGGCCAGAAATAAGTCTTATAGTCACCTCAAGCTACAAAGGGGGCAGAGAAAAAGAGCTAGGCACATCGTTGCCCTGAACAAAAATCTCAGTTCTGAAATATTTAAGAAAGAATATGAAAATGGATATTACCGCCAGCTAAAGATCTCTGCTACAATGACTTGCCGAGCTGCCTTGTTGGGGATGCACCTGGGATAGGTTCCCTAAGAAGGAATATAGAAGAGTCTGTAGGAGGTGGTCTCTACAAGGGTCCCCAATAATCCCTGCCTCCTGGAATCCATCGTTTTGTGAAATCCCCTCTCCTTGACCATAGGCTTGATCAAGTGACCTGCTTCTGATGAATAGAAAATGATGGTTAATCTTCTCTGTTTCAAGAGTTTCATGGGTAATTGTTAAGATAGCCTTTGGTAACCTGAAACTTTAAAGTTTTGCTTGGATGACAAACAGGGTTAAACTCTTTGGACATCTAGGTCTTTTCCAATAAGATAAAGTGTTAAAGCATTGATCAAAGGATGTAGGTTTGTGCTTTTGACTTCTTATTGCAAAATCAAACAAAACTAAACTAAACTAAAGATTTTTGGGTCTGTTGGAAAGCATTCTTTGCACTTGACTGATTCATAAAATTGTCATTTAAAGAATTCTGGCATAACAGGTTGCAATTGCTTACTACTTAGTCTTCACTGGAGTCTAAGGTTTCTAAGAGTGCAAAAATATACTAAGTGTAATTAAGACTGATGGGAATAAGGGAAGCAAATCTGTAGGTAGAAAAGTAGTAAGTGTGTAAGAAAGTTATAGGACATGAGAACGAATTTTTGTTGGAGGTAGAAGAGGATAATTTTGTCCTAAATGAGACAGGTTGTTTGGAAAGAAATGGTTTGGGACAGGTACTTTGGAAAACAGTATGAAGTTTCCTCAAAAAATTAAAAATAGATTTACCCTATGACCCAGCAATTGCACTACTGGTATTTACCTCAAAGATACAGATGTAGTGAAAAGAAGGGCCATATGCATCCCAGTGTTCATAGCAACAATGTCCACAATAGCCAAACTGTGGAAAGAACCAAGATGCCCTTCAACAGAAGAATGGATAAAGAAGATGTGGTCCATATATACAATGGAATATTACTCAGCCATCAGAAAGGACCAATACCCAACTTTTACAGCAACATGGATGGGACTGGAAGAAATTGGGCTGAGTGAAATAAGTCAAGCAGTGAGTCAATTATCATATGATTTCACTTATTTGTGGAACCTAAGGAATAGCATGGAGGACATTAGAAGAAGGAAGGGAAAAATGAAGGGGGCGGTGATTGGAGTGGGAGAAGAACCGTGAGAGACTATGGACTCCAGGAAACAAACTGAAGGTTTTATAAGGAAGGAGAGTGGGGGGATGGGTGAATCTGGTGATGGGTGTTAAGGAGGGCACATATTGTACCGAGCACTGGGTGTTATACACAATGAATCATGGAACACTACATCAAAAACTAATGATGTACTGTATGGTGTCTATCATAACATAATTAAAAAAAAAGAATGTCTTGGGACAAAATCTGAATGCAAAGGAAAGTTGTGGATGGTTTGTGAAAGGAAATCCTTGGAAAGGAATTCTAGGTGTGGTCAAAGATGGACTACATTTGAAATGAATGGATTTTAAAAGTACACTGGTCTTGATTTGAATCTCTCTGATGGCTAACGATGATGAACATTTTCTCATGTGTCTGTTATCCATTTGTATGTCTTCTTTGGAGAAACGTCTGTTCATGTCTTCTGCCCATTGTTTGATGTGATTATCTCTTTTTTGAGAGTTGAGTTTGAGGAGTTCTTTATAGATCTTGGATATCAGCCCTTTGTCTGTAGTGTCATTTGTGAATATCTTCTCCCATTCTGTGGGTTGCTTCTTTGTTTTGTTGACTGTTTCCTTTGCTGTGCAGAAGCTTTTGATCTTGATGAGGTCCCAAAAGTTCATTTTTGCTTTTGTTTCCTTTGCCTTTGGAGACATGTCTTGAAAGAAGTTGCTGTGGCTGATGTTGAACAGATTACTGTCCATGTTCTCCTCTAGGGTTTTGATAGATTGCTGCCTCACATTGATGTCTTTTATCCATTTCGAATTTATCTTTGTGTGTGGTGTAAGAAAATGGTCAGGTTTCATTGTTCCATACATAGCTGTCCAATTTTCCCAGCACCATTTATTGAAGAGACTGTCTTTTTTCCACTGGATATTTTTTCCTGTTTTGTCGAAGATTAGTTGGCCATAGAGCTACGGGTCCATATCTGAGCTCTCTACTTTGTTCCAGTGGTTTATGTGTCTGTTTTTGTGCCAGCACCATGCTGCCTTGGTGATCACAGCTTTGTAGTAAAGCTTGAAATCAGGCAATGTGATGCTCCCAGCTTTGTTTTCCTTTTTTCAACATCTCCTTAAGAATTCAGGGTCTTTTCTGGTTCCATCAAAATTTTAGTATTGTTTGTTCCAGCACGTTGAAAAGTGCTGATGGTATTTTGATCAGGATGGCATTGAAAGTGTAGATTGCTCTGGGCACTATAGACATTTTAACAGTGTTTATTCCTTCCAATCCTTGAGCATTGAATGCTTTTCCAACTTTTTGTGTCTTCTTCAAATCCTTTCATGTGTGTCCTGTAGTTCCTTGAGTACAGATCCTTTACTTCCGTGGTTAGGTTTATCCCAAGGTATCTCATGGTTCTTGGTGTTATAGTAAATGGAATTGATTCTCATTTCCCTTTCTAAAGTTTCATTGTTAGTGTGTAAGAAAGCAACTGATTTCTGTACATTAATTTTGTATCCTGCCACATTACTGAGTTGCTGTATGAGTTCTAGTAGTTTGGGGATGGAGTCTTTTGGGTTTTCCACATAAAGTATCATGTCATCTGTGAAGAGAAAAAGTTTGACTTCTTTACCAATTTGAATAATGTTTATTCCTTTTTGTGGTCTGAATGCTGTTGCTAGGACTTGTAGTACTATGCTGAACAACAGTAGTGAGCATGGGCATCTTTGTCGTGTTCCTGATCTCAAAGGGAAGGCTGTCAGCTTTTCCCCATTGTGAATGTATTCACCGTGGGGTTTTCATAGATATATTTTATGAAATTGAGGGATGTTCCCTCTATCCCTATACTTTGAAGAGTTTTAATCAGGAACAGAGGATGTATTTTGTCAAATGTTTTTTCTGCATCAATTGAGAGGACCATGTGGTTTTCTCTCTTCTTTTATTGATTTGCTCTATCACATTGATTTATTTGCAAATGTTGAACCACCCTTGCATCCCAGGGATAAATCCCCACTAGTCATGGTGGATAATTTCTTTAATTTTCTGTTGGATCTTATTAGCTAAGATCTTGTCGAGAATCTTGGCATCCATATTCATCAGGGATATTGGCCTGAAATTCTCCTTTGTGAGGGGGTCTTTGCCTGGTTTGGGAGTCAGCGTAATGCTGGCTTCATAGAAAGAGTCTTAAAGTTTTCCTTCTGTTTTTATTTTTTGAAACAGCTTTAGGAGAATAGGTATTATTTCTTCTTTGAATATTTGGTAGAATTTCCCCAGGGAATCCATCAGGTTCTGGGCTTTTGTTTTGGGGGAGGTTTTTGATCACTGCTTCAATATTGTTACTAGATATTGGTGTATTCAAGTTGTCAATTTCTCCCTGTTTCAGTCTTGGAAGTTTATAGGTTTCTAGGAATGCATCCATTTCTTCTAGGTTGCTTAACTTATTGGCATATAACTGTTGATAATAATTTCTCATGATTGTTTCTATTTCCTTGGTGTTGGTTGTGATCTCTCCCCTTTCGTTCATAATTTTAGCAATTTGGGTCCTGTCTTTTCTTTTGAATTAGTTTGGCTAGTGATTTCTCAATCTTATTGATTCCTTTAAAGAACCAGCTTCTAGTTTCATTGGTGTGTTCTACTGTATCTCTAGTTTCTATCTCATTGATCTCTGCTCTAATCTTGATTACTTCCCTTCTTGTGTGTGGGGTTAATTTAATTTGTCATTGATTCTCCAGTTCTTTAAGATGTAAAGAAAGCTGGTGTATTCTGGATTTTTCAATTGTTCTGAGTGAGGCTTGGATGGCTATGTATTTCTCCCTTAGGACCAATTTTGCTGTATCCCATATGTTTTGGACCAATGTGTTTTCATTCTCATTGGTTTCCGTGAGTTCTTTAAGTTCTTCTTTGATTTCCTGGTTGATCCAAACATTCTTGAGCGGGATGGTCTTTCACTTTCAAGTGTTTGAATCCCTTCCAAACTTTTCTTGTGACTAGTTCCAGTTTCAAAGCATTGTGGTCTGAGAATATGAAGGGAATAATCTCAATCTTTGGTATCAGTTGAGCCCTGATTTGTGATACAGTATGTGGTCTATTCTGGAGAATGTTCCATGTGCACTTGAGAAGAATGAGTATTCTGTTGTTTTAGGGTGGAATGTTCTGTATATATCTGTGAGGTCTATCTGGTCTGATGTGTCATTCAAAACTCTTGTTTCTTTACTGATTTTCTGCTTAGATGATCTGTCTATTGCTGAGAGTAGAGTGTTAAGATCCCCTACAATATATGTATTCATATCAATATGACTATTTTGATTAACAGTTGGCTTATGTAGTTGGCTGCTCCCATATTGGGGGCATAAATATTTACAATTGTTAGAACTTCTTGGTGGATAGACCCTTTAAGAATGATGTAGTGTCCTTCTGTATCTCTGACTACAGCCTTTAGCTTGAAATCTAATTCATCTGATATGAGAATTGCTACTCCAGCTTTCTTTTGAGGCCCATTGGCATGAAAAATGCTTCTCCATCCCTTCACTTTCATTCTGTACGTATCTTTAGGTTCCAAATGTGTCCTTGTAGACAGTATAAGGACGATTCCTGTCATTTTATCCAGTCTGCAACCCTGTGCTGTTTTATGGGAGCATTTCGGCCATTTACATTGAGAGTGATTATTGCAGATATGTTTTTATTGACATATGTTGCTTGAGAAGTCTTTGTTTCTATATATTGTCTCTGTAAATTTATGTTCTATGTCACTCTTGGGTTCTTTCTTCTTTTATAGAACCCCCATTAATATTTCTTGTTGTGTTGCCTTGGTGGTCATGTACTCTTTTAAACCTTGCTGGTCTTGGAAGCTCTTAATCTCTCCATCCATTTTGAATGTCAGCCTTGCTGGATACCGTATTCTTGGCTGCATGTTCTTCTCTTTTAGTACACTGAATATGTCTTGCCAGCCCTTACTGTCTTGCCAGGTTTCTGTGGACAGGTCTGACATTATTCTCATTGTCCTTCCTCTCTATGTACAGAATCTCTTCCCCCTAGCTGCCCTTAAGACCTCCTGTCTGAAATTATGATTTATGAATTTTGCAATTAAGTGCCTGGAGGTCTTTGTAGACTCGTTGATTTGGGGGGTTGTCCTTTCTGCCTCTAGGACATGAACATTTGTTCCTTTCCCCAGGTTAGGGAAATTCTCATCCAGAATTTGTTCAACCATATCATCTAGTCTTCTCTCTTTCTCCACCTCCTCAGGGATCCCAGTAATTCTGACATTGGAATGTTTCATGGTCATTTATTTCCCTAATTCTCTTTTCATGGCTTCTATGGTATTTGTTCCAGGCCTCCTCCAGATCTTTCTTCTCTATCAGTTTGTCCTCTAGATCACTAATTCTATCTTCTGTCTCAGTTACCCTAGCTGTTAGAGTATTTAGAGTAGATTGGATCTCATTGACAGCATTTTTTGTACTGCCAGTTCAGCCTTCACTTCCTTAGAGTTTCTATGTTGCTGTTAATGGTCTTCTCCAACTTAGCCATTGTCTGGATAATTGTTACTCTGAATTTGTTTCTAATATACTGTTCATGTACTTATCCAATATTTCTGTTGCAGAGGGCAGAGCCTCTGAATTTTTCCTCTGTTGGGTGTTTCTCCTCCTAGTCATTTTGGTGAGAAGTGGTTGAGGGGATGTATCACTGAATATATCAAATACGATCCAGGCAAGGTGCACCCTGGAAAGTTTTGGAACAACCAGAAGTCACTACCAAAAGGAAAGAAAAAAGAAAAAGCGAGAGAGAAAAAGAGAAAAAAAAAGAAAACCCAGCCAAAATGAGACCCCCAAAGTAAGATTTATAAAGTACATAAGCAAAAACAAATAAACAAAGGGACTGACAAAAGTAAAAGAAAAAAAAAAAGAAAAACTTAGCCAAAATGAACCCCAAGAATAAGATTTACATAGTATAAAAGCAAAAGCAAATGTACAGAAGAGTAAGATGGGAAGGTGGTTCTTAACCCTCCATGTATGTGAGGAAGGTTATTTCAGTTCTTCCTGGGTGAATCTTGTTATTTTTGTTAAAGGAGCCAACTTTCCAGAGATACAGGGAAATTAAAACAGGTTTATATATAGGGTAGTATTGAATAGGGAAAAAAAGATTACCATGAAGTTTATATCTATATGCATATTAAAAAAAAGAAAAAGAAACACAGTTATATGTATGAAAAAAATTTCAAGTTAAAAAGTTTTTATGGAATATGTTGCATTAAACCTCTAGTTATAATGGTAAGTGGGTTAAAAATTAAAAGAACAAGAATTTTGAGAATGAATTTAAAGAAAAAGAAAGAATGAAAAGTTGTATCTATGAAATATACAGGTTCTAGGACAATACTGAGTGATTAATATATTGTTTTCCCCTGATATTGGGGTTTTACAGTTTTATGAGGACCCTGTAGTGGTTTTCCTCTTGTTCTTTTGACTTGTCTTCTGGCAGCGGGGACTGCTGCATTGTTTTTCAGTCAATTTTGCTTGGGGTGAGTCTCCCGACCCCCTATCAAGGGGCTGGGCTCTGTTGAAACCAGTTTTTCAAGCTTTTGTACTCTGGAGGTTTTGTTCTTTGGTGGCTTTTTGCAGTTTTGGGGGGGTTTAGTGCAGAGTAAACTGTCTGTACCCAGACCTCTGCCTAGAGAGTAGCCTCAGTCTGTTCCCCTCTGGGTGGTCCAGAATACACAGATTCCCCCTCTGCAAACTCTGCTGAATAGCGCAACCTCCCACAGGCCATACACACCCTCAGCCACCATCACAGTGGTGGCCCAAGACTCCTGCTTATCTCTGCATGCCCATGCCACTTAAACTACAAGTGATATTGGTTCAGGCAAGCCAGAATCTGGGTAGTGCCATTGCAGGGACTGCTCTCTGGAGCCCACACCTATGCCAGGTGTGCTCACACCTGGTGCTGGTGCAGGTATCCAAGGGCTGTGGGTCCAGAGACCACCTGCTGGTGCCCACACCAACCTCTCTCAGGCATGGGCAGGAGTGCCCCAGCCCAAGCGGTAGTGCAAGCAGTGGAAAGCTGAACGCTCAGGGACCACAGACTGGAACCTCCGCCAGGCTCTTTCTGGCACAGGTGGTCAGGTGGTGACAGTCCTGGGAACATGGGCTTAGGCCTGTGCCTGTGCCCACCTGAATCCTCCAGTTGCTCCTTAAGATCTTTTGCTCTTTTTGAGTGCTTTTGACCAGACTCCAAGTTAATGCTGGTCCCTAATCACAGGGCACTTTCATATTGGGATATTACTTTCCAATGGGTCGCTTCTGATGGCTCCTTCCCCCTTCTGTTTATATTCCTCGGATATCAGTCTGAGAATTCTGACTCTGCTTTACCTCTCCCCTGATTAAATTCTGCCCCCATAGAGATCCAGAAGTGAATAAACTTACAACTCAGTCTGATTTTGTGGGTGTTCAGAGTGTTCTGGTAGATATATAGCTCACTTTAGGGGACCGGTTGAACCAGGGTCTCCTACTTCTCCACCATCTTGCCCCTCCCCCCTGAATTTATTTTAAAAAGCATTTTTGAACATGTTCTACAGTTTAGAATTTGTGTAAATGAGCAAAAAAAGAAAAAAAATAGGGGTGCCTGGGTGGCTCAGTGGTTTAAGCCTCTGCCTTCGGCTCAGGTCATGATGTCAGGGTCCTGGGATTAAGCCCCGCATTGGGCTCTCTGCTCAGTAGGGAGCCTGCTTCTCCCCCTCTCTCTGCCTGCCTCTCCCCCTACCTGTGATCTCTCCTTCTCAAATAAATAAATAAAATCTTTTTTAAAAAAGAAAAAAACCCACATATTATTTCACTTCATAATAATTTTCACACTCAGTACTATAATCCCTGTCTTTCCAGTATTTTTCTACCCCCCGTTATACTTATAATAAATGATCTACAATTTCTAATTTCGAGTTTCTAATTCTTCCAACTGTTGTTTTAAAAGATTTATTTATTTGAGATAGAGAGAGACCATGCATGTGAAGGGGGAGGGGCGAAGGGAGAGAATCTTCACACAAACTTCCCACTGAGTGCATAGCTCCATGCAGAGGTCAATCTCAGGACTCATGAAATAATGACCCGAGCCAAAACCAAGAGTTTGATGCTTAACTGACTAAGCCACCCAGGCACCCTAATACTTCCAATTCTTGGTTATCTACTTGACTATCTACTTTATGGATCATTGGTGGCAAATTAAAATCCCATGCTGTTTTCCCTCTACCTCACAGCACGTACCTGTACTACCTTTCCCCGGCCATCAATTAATGTTTGTCTGGAAATGAAAATTCATCTTCATACTGGCCTAAGGGAAACAAGCTGCCAAGAAATCAGAACCTACATTCTAGAGTACACTAGAAATGTGACTTAGATTTCCTAATACTTCTTTATACCTTCCATTAAGTCAGGACTCTGAAAATTAGCTCTTTTAGTACCTACTATGTTCAAGGTACTTTACTTAATAAAGAGATTAATCAGACACACTCTTTTAAAAATATTTTATTTATTTATTTGACAGAGAGAGTGAAAGAGCACAAATGGGGGAGTGACAGAGGTAGAGGGAGAAGTAGGTTCCCTGCTGAGCAGAAAGCCCCCTGTGGGACTTGATCCCAGGACCCTTGGATCATGACCTGAGCTGAAGGCAGACATTTAACCAACTGAACCACTCAGGTACCCCAAATCAGACACACTCCTAATGGGAATTTCAATTTACTAAGGGATTTAAGGTAGGCATATTGAAAATTACAATATATGGGGCGCCTGGGTGGCTCAGTGGGTTAAAGCCTCTGCCTTCGGCTCAGGTCATGATCCCAGGGTCCTGGGATCAAGCCTCAGCCCCACATCGGGCTCCCCTCAGCAGGGAGCCCGCTTCCTTCTCTCTCTCTGCCTACCTCTCTGCCTTCTTGTGATCCCTGTCTGTCAAATAAATAAAATCTTTAAAAAAAAAATTACAATATAGGGCAGGTCATTTTAATTTAATTCAAGAAATATTTATAGACTATCCACTATGTTTCATGCATCTGGCTAAGTGCTAGAATGCATTGATGTATAAGATGTTATTCTAGTCCTCAAGGTGCTCACCACTTATGGGGACAAGAAACATACATAACTCAGATGTTGGCTGGGCCTGCCTTATTTCTCATAGATCTTGAAATAATTTGTTATGGCCTTTATCACTCCATGATATATGAACTTCTGACTCTCCTTATAATTTCTGTGGTCACAGTTGGAACTTATACCTTCTTGCTTTCTTCAGGTTCTGGCCTATAGCTCCTGTATCAATACATCCTACACAACTTACACATAGAGTTCAACCCTTCACCAGTTTTCACAAGAAATCTATTCACAATAATCCTTACATGAGTTGTAGACTTTATTGAAGATTTGGTGATAATAGGGAAATCTCAGAACACAAACCTTGTAGCTTTCCACCATCTGCTTTCTCCTCCTATCTCTTCTCTTCTCTTCTTCCCTCCCAGATTGTTCCTATAGTTCCAAACACTTTCTCCACTGTTATACAGAATACTTCTGTCTTCCCTGATTTTCCTTACTAGCTTGCCTACCCTAACCCATAAAAGATATACAGACAAAGATCCCCCTTTTAAATGGGTATTTTCCTTGCAAGACAATTAGGTTTATATTTAGTAAATTTGCTTTTGTATTATATTCTATAAATAAATGTATTAGTGTGGCAGACCTTGTAAATTGGTTCCCCAAGATTTATTCCACATTTTTTTTTCTTGCCAACATAACCCTAATTTTTTTCTGGGAAGCAATGTGATTGGCCCAGGCAGGTACTCACTTTACCAGTTTCGTTAAAGACTGACTGGCTCTGGATCCAGTTTTGACTAATGATAAGAAGGAGAGGGGCACCTGGGTGGCTCAGTGGGTTAAGCCTCTGCCTTCTGCTCAGGTCATAATCTCAGGGTCCTGGGATCGAGCCCTGCATCAGGCTCTCTGCTCAGCAGGGAGCCTGCTTCCTCCTCTCTCTCTGCCTGCCTCTCTGCTACTTGTGATCTTTCTCTCTGTCAAATAAATGGATAAAATCTTAAAAAAAAAAAAAGAAGGAGGAATCTGCTTGGCTCCAAGGAAAGGTTTTGCTCTTTTAATAAAATGTAGAGGAATAGCTGGTGTTGCCTGCTTACCCCAGGGAAAAGACCCAGAGTAAAGAATCCCTTAAATCATGTGCTCACCACTTACCCCCCGTCCAATCAACTATGGTTAGGGACTATGATTATGTTGTAATAACCTGGCAGCTCTTATTACAATCAGGTAGTTGATTGAATGGAGGAAAAAGATAAGGGGAACAGAATTCCTAGAGAGAATTTCTAGGTAGATAATTACATAGGTACCTGTTACAACAGGTAACAGGTTAGATGATGAATAGATGATGATGATGAATAGTATTGAGTTAGATGATGAATAGTATTGAGAGTGTGAAGACATTTTGCTGGTATTGGCTAGAATACCCAAGATGCCCAAATTTTGTCTTACTCTTCCTCCTCAATTGCTCTCTGAGGGCAGAACAATGAAAACTGGTAAACAGAGTACCATGTTATTATTAATCAGACCTGGGCCCAATATTTGAAGTTCATGGCATAAACCTGAGGTCTCAGACAGGCTGCTACCCCCACAACTCAGTATAAATAAAAATACTACAACTATTTTACCACCTGCAGGGCAGGTGAAGAGAAAGAACTTTGATGATCCCAGCAGAATGAAAGGAGAGGCAGCTGAGAACAAGGCCAGACCCAGTTGACTGATCTTTAGTCTAGTGACCCCATTCATTAGCTCACAAGAAAATGTGACCCAGTCATTATATTGTTATTCGATTTATCAGTTAGGAACTTACTCTTGTCTAGGAGGAGGGAAGAAAATAATAGGAAAAAGTGTGGAAACCATCTGTTAGAGATTTTTCTGTTGTGAGGAAAAGGAATGAGAGCTCCTTTCACCTTATACTCTGCCACGTTAGATTCTCCTTTAATCCTTTGGGCTTAATAGGCAAGATGATGGTCAGATAGGATGGTAATTACTCCCATTGTGGGAGAAGACCAGTGGAATATCAGAGAAGTCTGGCTTCTCTTTTTGTGATACAATCTCCTTGACTTTCATCATTCTTTTATCCTCCCAGGACCATACCTGTACAGCTGGTCAAAATTTTACCCATTATTTTATCTCCCGTCTCAAATTATATTTATATACAACTGTCCAATATGGCAATGAGTGCTACATGGTAGCACAACCCAGATAATGCAACATGACCCCAACAATATGATATCCTACATTTGAACAATATAAAACCACTCAAAGATCAAGTTTCCACATAGAGTTACACTTGGAAAAGAGTTTATTTTGTAGAAATTAATTTCCCAAAGAAATTAAAGTAAAAAATTATCTTCTCCCCAACTTTTAATTTTTCTTTATCTCAGCCAAAAAAGGTGTCATCCAGATGCCTGGCTGGAGTTTGGCTTCCTTCAGCAGTTACAGAATTTGTTCCATTTCACTGAGATTATAGCTTTTCTAACACTCCTGAAGTTGAACTTATACAACTTCAAGTCTCCTTTGGGTCTCACTTTTCTCAAGTTTCAGTCCTACACTCATAAAATGTATGGCCAAACAATGACCATCCTGATCAAAGGCAATCCTAAGCAAAAATAATGTTCCCATGTTACTATTACCAGTCCCATTTCTTGGGGAATGAGAATAGAGGGTGAACAGAAAAGAAAAAAGGCCAAAATCTTGCTTTTAAATTTATCTGTGTGCCTGTCAATTTATGCTAATTGTGCCTGTAACAATTAAATACAATTTTCATGTGAGAAATTGTCTGTCAGGAGATCAAGTGAGCTTCTATATTTATTTTCTAAAAGCCTTGTGGAATCTCAAATATTTATTAGTTCTGAGCTGCTGCTATTGGGACTTATCAAACTTGTATTCATGTCAGTATTGTTTTCCCTCAGCTTTTGAATTTCCCAGGCTTTGGTTGCCTAAATAAAACACAAATTTGTTTCTACTATCTTTTTTCTACTATGGGAGGATGTGACCTATTTTGGAGAAACATACCATTACTCAGCTCAAAGTGAGAGACAGGTTGTAGTGGTAAGTGAGGAGGACAAAATACTGTCTCTCCAATCAATGCCTAAAAACATGTGCACTGAAATTCTTTCTATCTAAAGGTTCCATTCCTAGTTAGCCATGGGAGAATTTTCCTTTATGTGAGGCTCTGTCTTCTAATCTAATTCCCCAAAGGATGTCCTACTTTATGGCAGAATCTCTGTCCTCTTAATATGAGCTGCAACTGTGATTACTAAATATAGGGGGTTGCAAAAAATATTTTCTGGTGTAGAGTGATGGGAAATTATGGTTGAAACATGGGTCACTTAAAACCTATGTTAGATTCCCTAACAGCAACCCTGTTCCAAAGCTCAAATCAAAATGCTACTCTTCTCTGGTCAGCCACAAATCACAGGAATATTAATTAATGTTCAGAGAGAGAGAGAGAATGAAAAGCTGCTCTGGCCTTCTTACAATATCCACAACTAAGAATAGGAAGAATAGGAAAAGAAAAACTGTGTGTGAATATGAGACTTATTTGCAGACAATTATCCCACTTGCTATTAAGACTGATCCAACCATGGTCATGACGTCTGACCTATAATATCAGTATTCCCTTTTCTTGGGAAGGAATGAGGAAAGGGCAGGGTAGAAAGGCAGGTACCTTCCTAATACAGGTAGAGGGCCTGAGTCCTACTTTCTTTGTAAAAATAGAAATTATTCAGGCAAAATTGTAAGGGGAACTACAGTTTTCTGGTTAAAGGGAAAAGAATTAGCAAAGACACAAGAGTGTTAAACAACACGATATGGGAGAGCAGTATTTTTTTCCAAGGACGAGAAATTCAACTCAAACTAGCTTAAGCAAAAAAGAAATTTAGCATGAGGATAGTGTCTTATGGAACTAAAGAATAAGGCTGATGAACTTAAAGGAGTAAGTTAGAGCTAGGGACTCAGTTGGTATCTGGTGTCTCCCTTTCTCATCTCTGCATCTTTCTGTGTGACTCCTTCATCTCTAATAGCAGACTTCGTTTTCTCTTTCCCAGACCATATGGCATAAAAATGGCTGCTGCCAAACAGATCTGAAGAGTACAGTACTCAGCATAAGAAAACAAAGTGGTTTGAAATTTCAGTCTAGAGTCCAAATTTTTGAGGAAGGGCTGTGATAGACCCAGATTGGCCAACTGTGTCCAAGGGGTCACATAAATGAAAATTTGTAAAGTAACATTGAGATGGAGTTTGTGACAAGAGAAAAGCCCAGAAAAGAGGGTATGTTTATCAAAGAAGAATAGAAAACAACATATTTCTGAACATGAAAGAGAATGGCAGGAGATGAGGCTAGAGAAGAGACAAGTTATAAAGTTATGTAGCTTGAAGTGTATTCAGTAGGCACCGTGGAGTAGGTTTGAAATGTTTTTAATCAGGGAGGAATTTGGTAAGATTGCATTTTCAATAACTCATTAAAGGAACAGTGTGGAAGATGATTTGGAAGAGAGGTAAGACTGAAATCAAGGAGTCCAATTAAAAAGTTGTTGAAATAGTCCTAAAGAAAAGATGAAGGTCTAAACTAAGGTAAAACTGATAGCATTGGAAGCTTAAAGGAAATATGGATATGAGAAATATTTAGGAAATAGAATAAACAGATCTTTTTAACTTAATTTGATAGGGTGGGGGATAAAGAGTCTAAGGTGACTTTAACTTTCTGTCTTGGGAGACAAGGTAAAAGTTTCACATGTTCTTTATTCACTATTGAGTGCAAAACAAGATCTAGGTATTACACACAATCCTTGCAACCTTCTGGAAGTGGAACTAGCATTGCTCATTCAGGCCCTTGAAGCAAACCTCAGAGGAATTTTGCCTATAAGCAGATATCTGCGGCCCTGGAAGAAGTAACTAAGAACTGAATGTTCCAAGTGATAGATGAAATGTTTTATCCCACCCGACACCCCACCACCCCTGATCCTTTTTCTTTATTTCCCATGGGCAGAAATCTGGATGAAATGCCATTACAAATTCCTTTTGCCTTATTCAGATACAAAAAGACACATTTCTCTTAAATAAATTATGAATCTATATCTATCTACCTATATCTATATCTACCTGTCTCTATCTATCTATCTATCTATCTATCTATCATCTATCTACCTATCACCTAGCTAGCTAGTGCTATCCTAGCAGAATTCCTAAACAAAGTCTCTTTAAGCAAGGGATATACAGATTCATTCATTTATTGAAGGCTTTCTATGTGCCAGATACTACCCTAAGAACTTTGAGACACAGCAGCAAACAAAACAGATAAAAATCCCTGTCCTCATGCATCTTCCATTTGAGCAATACAACTTATTCTTCCCTAATATATACGGAGTCTATTTCCCAGGAAAAGATACAGTAGTCTTGACATAACTCATAAAATAGTCATATTCTAGTCATTTCTTTTGGTTCTGTGAAATGTGTGATGATAACTCACTTTGGTGAGTATTTTTTTAAAAATATTCCTTAAGGAAGAAGAACACACTAGTGTATGAAGTTAGTGAGTTTAGCTGTGGACAAAATAAATTTAAATTGTTTGGGGTCATCCAGATAAGAACATTTAGTAGTCAGTTGAATCTATTTTTTTAAAGATTTTATTTGTTTATTTGACAAAGAGAGAGAGAGATCACAAGTAGGCAGAGAGACAGGCAGAGAGAGAGAGGAGGAAGCAGGCTCCCCGCTGAGCAGAGACCCCCCGATGTGGGACTCGATCCCAGGACCCTGAGATCATGACCTGAGCCAAAGGCAAAGGCTTAACCCACTGAGCCACCGAGGTGCCCCATCAGTTGAATCTATTGATCTACATATCAGGAGAGAGGGCTGAACTAGAAACATAGATTTGAAAGTCTTCCATACATTAATACAGTATGGAGAGCAGAACAAAAGAAATAGGTCATGGACAGAACCATGGGAGAACATAAATATTTAAGACATAGGAAGAAAAGGAGGAATCCATGAAAGTTACAAAAATGTAAAATCTAGACAGGAAGGAAAAGAGCAAGGAGAATGTGTGTCTGAAAGTCAAGTGAGCAGAGAATTTCAAGCAAACTGAAATAATCAACATTATTATATGTAGCAGTGAGATCCAATAAGAAAAGGGCTTAAAAATGTTCATGAAAAAGAGACACTTGTCTGTGAGTAAATAGCATTCTTTTTTTTTCTTTTTTTAAAAATTTATTTTCAGCATAACAGTATTCATTGTTTTTTCACCACACCCAGTGCTCCATGCAATCTGTGCCCTCCCTAATACCCACCACCTGGTTCCCCCAACCTCCCACCCCTGACCCCTTCAAAACCCTCAGGTTGTTTTTCAGAGTCTGTAGTCTCTCATGGTTCACCTCCCCTTCCAATTTCCCTCAACTCCCTTCTCCTCTCCATCTACCCTTGTCCTCTATATTATTTGTTATGCTCCACAAATAAGTGAAACCATATGATACTTGACTCTCTCTGCTTGACTTATTTCACTCAGCATAATCTCTTCCAGTCCTGTCCATGTTGCTACAAAAATTGGGTATTCATCCTTTCTGATGGAGGCATAATACTCCATAGTGTATATGGACCACATCTTCCTTATCCATTCATCCGTTGAAGGGCATCTTGGTTCTTTCCACAGTTTGGCGACTGTGGCCATTGCTGCTATAAACATTGGGGTACAGATGGACCTTCTTTTCACTACATCTGTATCTTTGGGGTAAATACCCGGTAGTGCAATTGCAGGGTCGTAGGGAAGCTCTATTTTTAATTTCCTGAGGAATCTCCACACTGTTCTCCAAAGTGGCTGCACCAGTTTGCATTCCCACCAACAGTGTAAGAGGGTTCCCCTTTCTCCACATCCTCTCGAACACACGTTGTTTCCTGTCTTGCTAATTTTGGCCATTCTAACTGGTGTAAGGAATCCATCAGAATCCTCGAGGAGAACATAGGCAGTAACATCTTTGATATTAGCCACAGCAACTTCTTTCAAGATATGTCTCCAAAGGCGAAGGAAACAAAAGCGAAAATGAACTTTTGGGACTTCATCAAGATCAAAAGCTTCTGCACAGCAAAAGAAACAGTCAACAAAACAAAGAGGCAGCCCACGGAATGGGAGAAGATATTTGCAAATGACAGTACAGACAAAAGGTTGATATCCAGGATCTATAAAGAACTCCTCAAACTCAACACACACAAAACAGACAATCATATTAAAAAATGGGCAGAAGATATGAACAGACATTTCTCCAATGAAGACATACAAATGGCTACCAGACACATGAAAAAATGTTCATCATCACTAGCCATCAGGGAGATTCAAATCAAAACCACATTGAGATACCACCTTACACCAGTAAATAGCATTCTTAACAAATGAGATTTTAGTGGAGATCAGTAGGTAAAATCCCTATTATAGAGGTTGAAAGGTGAATGGGAAATGAAAGAATGAAGGCCATAAATGTTGATAACTGGTTTTGAGATCTCTGTGGGAAAAGGAAAGGTGATAACAGTCACCACTTTGAGGAAACTAGAGGAGGAACTAGAGGAGGAAACTGGAGGAAACCCCAGGATAAAGGAAAGTGTTTAAGGATGGAAGAGACTTGAGAATGTTTATAGGCTGTGGAGAATGAGTCAGTGTGTGGGGATGTGTGTGTAAAATATTAAAGACAGAAGAGGTAATAGAGCACAGTCTCTGAGAGGCTGGGTGAGACAAAGAATGGGAGCATAGATAGTAGATTTAGTTTTATACAATCTATGTGAGGCTGAGGGATCAAAGTACAGGATGGGATCAGATGCTGATTAAGAGTGAGAAGAACACCTAATAGCTTCAGGTTTTTTTTAAAGGAAGGTAGGTGATGAAGTGATCATTTGGATGGTAGGTTTGATGAGTGAGTGAGGAAGTCATCAGTAATAGTGGAGAATGTTTAACATTTGGAATAATAGCTGAGACTTGGAGAGGGATTGACCGAGAAAAAGTGAAAGGGTTGTTAGTAGTGAGTGGAGAAACCAAATCTGTGTTAATAACACTGTGCATTAAAAGGCCAGAGTAATAGCAATTGCACTGAATGTGTAGATTGTTATGGGTAGCATAGACATAGACATTGTTACTTCCCAGTATTTGTTCTTCCAACCTGTGAGCATGGAATGCTATCCATTTCTTTGTGTCTTCCTCAATTTCTCTCATAAGTGTTCTATAGTTCTTAGAGTACAGATCCTTTACCTTCTTGGTTCAGTTTATTCCTAGGTATGTTATGGTTTTAGCACAATTGTAAATGGGATCAATTCCTTAATTTCTCTTTCTTCAGTCACATTATTAGTTTCTAGAAATGCAACTGATTTCTATTAAAGATTTTATTTATTTATTTGAGATAGAATGAGAGCGCGAGCGTGAGAGAGAGCACAAGCAGGGGGAGCAGCAGACAGAGGAAGAAGTAGCCTCCCTGCCAACCAGGAAGCCCAATGCGCGGCTCAATTCCAGGACCAGGATCATGATCTGAGCCAAAGGCAGATGCTTAACTGACTGAGACACTCAGGCACCCCAGAAATGCAACTGATTTCTGTGCATTGATTTTGTATCCTTCCATGTTGTTGAATTCTGTATGAGTTCTAGCAATTTGGGGGTGGAGTCTTTTTGTTTTCCACATGAAGAGTATCATGTCATCTGCAAAGAGTGAGAATTTGGCTTCTTCTTTGCTAGTTTGAATACCTTTTATTTCTTTTTCTTGTCTGAATGCTGAGGCTAGGACTTCTAGTACTATGTTAAACAACTGGGGAGAGTGGGCATCCCTGTCGTGCTCCTAACCTCAGGGGGAAAGTTCTTAGTTTTTCCCAATTGAGAACGATATTTGCTGTGGGTTTTTCATAGATGGCTTTTTTGATATTGGTATGTTGCTGCTATCCCTACATTGTGAGCGCTTTAATCAAGAAAGGATGCTGTTTTTGTCAAATGTGTTTGCTGCAGAAATTGAAGGAATCATATGGTTCTTGTCCTTTCTTTTATTAATGAAATGTATAGCATTGATTGATTTGTGAATGTTGAACCACCCTTGCAGTCCAGGAATAAATCCCACTTGGTCGTGGTGAATAATCCTTTTAATGTACTGTTGGGTTCTCTTGGCTAGTGTCTTTTTTTTTAAAGATTTTATTTATTTATTTGACAGAGAGAGATCACAAGTAGGCAGAGAGGCAGGCAGAGAGACAGGGGGAAGCAGGGTCCTTGCTGAGCAGAGAGCCCAATGTGGGACTCGATCCCAGGACCCTGAGATCATGACCTGAGCTGAAGGCAGAGGCTTAACCCACTGAGCCACCCAGGCGTCCCTCTTGGCTAGTATCTTGTTAAGAATTTTGGAACCCAAGTTCATTAGAGATATTGGTCTGTAAATCTCCCTTTTGGTGGGGTCTTTGTCTGAGTATGGGATCAAAGGAATGCTGGCCTCATAGAATGAATTTGGAAGTTTTCCATTCCTTTCCATTTTTTGAGACAGCGTCAGAAGAATAGGTATTAGTACCACTTTAAATATTTAGTAGAATTCCCCTGGGAAGCCATCTGGCCATGGACTCTTTTTTGTTAGGAGATGTTTAATTACTGCTTCAATTTCCTTGTTAGTTATGGGTCTGTATGAGTTTTCTTTTTCTTCCTGTTCCAGTTTAGGCAATTAATAAGTTTCAAGGAATGCATCCATTTCTTCCAGATTGCCTAATTTATTGGCAAATAGTTACTTCTTAAAATTGTTTGTATTTCCTTGGTGTTGTTTGTGATCTCTCCTCTTTCATTCATGATTTTATTAATCTGGGTCCTTTCTCTTTTCTTTTTGATATGTCTGGCTAGGGGTTTATCAATCTTATTAATTCTTTCAAAGAACAAACTTCTACTTTCATTGATCTGTTCTACTATTATTTTTGTTTCTATTTCATTGATTTCTGCTCTAATCTTGATTATTTGTCTTCTGCTTGGTTTAAGCTTTATTTGCTGTTCTTTCTCCAGCTCCTTTAATTGTTAGGATAGCTTGTGTATTTGAGACTTTTCTAATTTTTTTGAGAAAGTCTTGTATTGCTATGTACTTTCCTCTTAGGACTGCCTTTGCTTCATCCCAAAGATTTTGAACAGTTGTAGAGGGGAGGTGGGTGGGGGGTGGGGGAACCACATCATGGGTTTTAAGGAGACGTGATGTGATGAGCACTGGGTGTTATATGCAACTGATGAATAACTGAACTCTACATCTGAAACTAGCGTTGGCTAGTTGAAAAAAAATTTTTTTAAAGTGTCAGAGTGATTTTCTACAGCAGAGCCAGAATGGAAACAGGGAACAAAGAATGCAAGAACAACAGCATATAGACACACAGAGTTCAAGTATTTGAAATTCCAGGAGCTACTCTGATTATGGACACCATTTACATTATAGGTCAAGATCAAATCATCCAAGGAGCTTTCTCAGAAACATTATCCAAAATCAGTCCACAATCCTCTATCTGCCCCCTCAAATAAATCTGTCAATTTATGGTATTTCATTTATCTTAATTATTTATTATCTTGTCTTCTTTCATCCATTAGATTAAAAGCTCTTTGGGATTGGGGTACTGTTTAATATTTGTGCTGGACACCCCAAAAATTAGTATGTTGCCTGTATTAGCTATCAGATATGGACCTTTTCCAAACTTTGACATGGTATCTATGGCATTTCACAATCTTTCACCAACCTACTTCTTTCTACTCCATTGTGTCCTTATGCTGCTCAGCTCCTAAATACAGATATAACATGTGTAAGTCCAACTTTTCTACCTTCATTGCCCATACCAGGGGCCTTCACATTTTCTGGACCTTTGAACAGAACTTTTTACTTGCATGGAATAGACTTTTCCCTTCTGGAAAACTCCTACTCATGTGTTAACACCCAGAGCAATGTCACCTCTTCTATAACTTTCTTATTTAAGAAAGATATGCTCATGATCTACCAGGTGCCATCTATTGTGCAGGCAGAGGTCTGTTTTTGAAAGAACTCTGAATTGTAAAGGTAAATGAAGGTGAGCAAAAAGAAAGACTATTTTTTCTCCTTCACTTAATGTGTTTCTTTGGGGGACATAGTGAGCATGGATCCTTTAGAATGCAGGTCAATCTCTCTAGCAACTAGAAAGGCTTATTCTTCAGTTTTAGAATGTAGACTTTTTTTTTTTCAAGATCATGAACCATATTCCCCTTAGAATGTAGAGACACATCTACAGATATAATATGGGAGCCTATCTCCGGATGTAACCATTTGACTTCCAGGAAGATTCAAGGTGTATTTGAGGAAATAAGAGATGTTTTGTTATTCTTTTGGAGGAAGTCAATTAACTAAACAGCCACTACAGTTCTCAAGTGAATTTTGTATTTGCTTTATTCTATAAGTTGTGTGGAATTATATCCTGACTTTGCAGTTTCTTGAGGGCTACCTATATGCATGCACTGAACTGTCCCCAATCAATAATAAGTGTTTATTTCTTTCCATGGTGATGTGGATAGGTCTCTCTTTGTTGATAGTTTTTACTTAGCTAACATAGTAGAGGCAGATACAATGACATGTGCAAAGGAGCTCAGATTGTATATTGAAACCCAAGGGAAAATATTGAAGGAGTTTAAGCAGTGACACAGTTTTGTATGTGGAAAAGGAAGAATTAAAGATGACTAGTGGAATTTTATATATTTATTCCTCTGTTTCACTGTAGAATGATGAGTTCCATAAGTGAACAGAAAATACAGATTTAAAAAAAAGAAAATACAGATTTTATATCCCAAAATACAGATTTTAGAAGATCTAAGCAAATTCTGTTAGAAGTCTGTCCCTGTGAGCTGTTGATGGTCCTTGGAAAAGGCTGAACACTCAGAAACTGTGTTTCTTTGAACTTGAAGGGCATGTTTGTATCTTATGGAAGGAAAAGGATCATCTGTGTAAGAAGTCTATTCAAGCTCACTGGCATATTCACAGTTGTAATACCTATTCCTTATGTTGTGATCTTCCCTGCTGATTACAGTTGGTTGATTATTTTCATCTGTTACTTCTACTTAATTAGTCTTAGAGTGATTCACTCTTTTTCACCTTCCCAATTATTCTTTTTTTTAATTTAAATTTAGTTAATCAACATACATCATTAGTTTCAGATGAAGTGTTCAGTGATTCATCAGTTACATCTAACACCCAGTGCTCATCATATCATGCATCCCCCTACCCACCACCCCTTCCTTAACCCTCAGTTGGTTTCCAAGAGTCAAGAGTCTCTCGTGATTTGTCTCTGAATTTTTCCCATTCAGTTTTCCCTCCCCTCCCCCTATGATCCTCTGCATTATTTCTTATATTCCACATGCAAATGTGGTGGGAGTGCAAGCTGGTACAGCCACTCTGGAAAACAGTATGTAGTTTCCTCAAGAAGTTAAAAATAGAGCTACCCTACTACCCAGCAATTGCACTACTAGGTATTTACCCACAAAGATACAGATGTAGTGAAACAAAGGGGCACCTACACCCCAATGTTCATAGTAGCAATGTCCACAATAGCCAAACTGTGGAAGGAGCCAAGATCCCCTTCAACAGATGAATGGATAATGAAGATGTGGTTTATATATACAATGGAATATTACTCAGACTTCAGAAATTATGAATACCTACTATTTAGATTGACAGGGATGGAACTGGAGGGTATTAAGCTAAAAGAGATAAGTCAATAAGAGAAAGACAATTATCCTTTTTTTTTCTCCTTTTTTTGATATTTTCTGGTTACCTGGTCCTCAAAGTTCCATTTTGGTTTTATATTCCATTTGAGCTCTTCGTTAATGTTTCAGTATGAGTTCTAGGGCCTCTCAGATTCTCTATATGTGGTACAGCGATTTTTATGCTTCCTAAAATGTTTAAATCTTTAGTTAAATAAACATCCAGCAAGACCTATGATGTTTGTAAATATGTTCATGCATTGTCTTAAGTTCAAAATTGGCAACATATTTTTGTCATTATACGTTACAGAAACTTGAAACCTGATTTCAAAAGATCAAGTAAAGGGGGAGCCTGGGTGGCTCAGTCATTAAGCATCTGCTTTTGGCTCAGTCATGATCCCAAGGGTGGTGGGATCAAGGCCCACATCAGGCTCCCTTCTCAGTGGAGAGCCTGCTTCTCCCTCTCCTACTCCCCTTGCTTGTGTTCCCTCTCTCCCTGTGTCTTTCTCTGTCAAATAATTGAATAAAATCTTTAAAAAAATGAAGTGAAGAAGCCTCCAGAAAAAGCACACAATTTGTGTAGACAATCACTATGTTCCAGTTCTCAGTGTCATTATTTAAAAATTCGCATGTGTATTTTGGGAAGGATCACTGAATACTTACATGTTAATTAATTGGAGGGTTTACATAGAATTCTTCTCCAGATGAAACTTTGGAAAATATAATTAAAGAACTTTATAATCTAGATGTATCTCAAGAACTTCAGGGACTGATCTGTGGCTAGGTGCCCAAATGGGAGTGGAAAGGAGACAGAGCTAGAAAAATAGAGGCAAGATCTTAGACAACCTTAAATTCTAAGCTAGGGAGTTTATACTTTATCCTTTATTATAAGCAAAAATATAAAATCAACTTAAAAAGAGCTCTAATTTTTACTGAGTGCTTATTCTGGTGCCAGAGTAAATTCTCTATGTTAAGTGTTTTACATGCAGTCTCTCATTTAATCCTCATAACTATTTCATAATACCATAATAATCCCCATTTTACAGAAGAAGAAACAGATTCAGAGAGGTTAAGCATCTTGGCTTAAGGAAGTAGCTAGTCAGCGGTGGGGCAGAAATTAAAAACTGGCTTTCACTCCAAAGCCCTTCTCTAACCGAAGGGAAGTGAGAGTAGATTTATGTTTTACAAAGATCACGCTGATGGAAGTATGAGAATGGATTGTAGCAAGACAAGTATAAAGGCAAGGAGGCCAGAGAGTATGCTGTTGCAGTAGTCTAGAACTGTTAGGCCCTATTAAGGGGGTTGCCCCTTAACTACCAGAATTATGCAGATGAGTGACATGGTCAAAGGAGTTTATTTAGAAAATTCCTCTGAAAGCCCTTGTTAAGAATGAATGGGAGAAGGCAAGACTAAAGAATAAGTTGGGAGGTTGTTGGGCTGGCCAAGATGCCTGTCGAGGGATCTGGAGATTGTATCCCAAATTCTCCAGCCTCTTCCATTTGCAGGGCTAACTGCACCTCTCCCACCTCACCCCGCCTTCACGCCGCTCCATCCAGGATCTAAGAAGCGGGCTTTAGAGCACTTTTGCAGGTCGCCCCTACAGAGGCGCCAGCGGTGGCGGCGGTAGCCGGCGGGGGTGGGGCGCATGCGCGCGGTTGCTAGGCGACGGCAGTCGGGGCGCCGCGGCTCTAACGGCGCTGGGGTTGTGTGTGTAGGCAGCGGCGCCAGAGGAGGAGGAGCACGAGGATGCAGCTGCGACAGCGGCCCCGAGAGGGAGCCGCCGCTGCTCTGTGGCCGCGGGGGCTGAGGGACGGGAATCAGGCCTGGGGGTCGGGCCGCTGAGGGGACCGGGGGTGGCGGTCCCGCCCGAGCTCAGGCCTAGTACCCCAGGAACGTACGGGGCCGCTGGGCGAGGGCCTCCCCCACCAGTGCCTCCCCTCGCCCCTCCACGTCGATGGTGGTGAAGTTGGCGGCGTCAGGGAGCGCAAGGTACCAGGCTGCCTCCTTTACACCCAGCTCCTCCTGGGGCGCATCTCTGGCACCGGCTCACGGACACCTGCGCCGCCGTCTCCTCCCGCCGGCTGAGCCCACCCCTGGCGGCGGGCGGGGGAGGGGCTCCCCCTGCAGGGGCTGTGTCCAGCAGGGCGACGACGGGGACCGTAGGAGAGTAGGGGTGAGTAGTGGCACCGCACTCGCCTGGTGCTGGGGCGCCTTTCTGTCCTCTGGGGCCCCGGGAGGCGACCAACGCGCTGCTTTCTCCTGCAGAAGCTTCTAACGCCTCTCCTACATCTGCTCGCGGCTCCCATGTCCTTCGAGGTAGTTTTCCTTCTAAAAACCACCACTCTCTGGTCTCAACCCCAGCATCCAGGAATGAGGGGCTTAAGGCCTGGCTTTGCTTCTTAGATGCCATAGATGCTGATAATTCTACGTACAATCACGCAGCCTGGTCTCCGATTCCGGGACAGACTTTCCCAATACCCTTTCATTCCTTTTCTGTTGCTTTTGCTCTCGAACGTTTCAGTCTGACCACAGGCTTCTCAAGAACCATTTCTCAGACTGTTGTCGCTCCATGCCTCAAAGCTTGAACGGGCAGATGGCCTGGCCTCTTTTCAGTTTTATTGATACTCGTGTGCTGAGAGCTTCTGAAAGTCGCGTGCCTGGCTTCTGACTCCTGACATGTATGAGAAAGTCAGTACTTATATTAAATAATAATAATAAAACAAACTAGCAAACACACACTCTACTTGACTTCCAAAGTGGTATCAAAGTTGGAAAGAAGTAGACAAATAGTGCCTGATAACAGGGGAAACAGGTTTTATGAACTACTTTTCATCCAGAATGACCTAACTTCTTTTTTAGTAAATATGATGAAACTTAAAATGTCCCTAATAAAAGCAGGGGTGTCTTATGATCTATCTGTTCTCCCTGGGGTATTCTGCAATTGAGATTAGTTGCTTCCAAAAACATGGCCATGAGGGACCTGAAGTGATGTTTTGGACAGAATGATTTAGATGAGGATCTAAAGTTGTAAGGTGCTTTTTGAAAATTAGCAATATTATCTTTGAGTAGTGAAGTTGTTCCTTTAAAAGCAAATGGTTGAAAAAAATCACAGTTCACAGTTGACCCTTTCCAAAAGTGGACTGAATTCAGATTGATTAGTAATTTTGATTACAAGGTACTTTCATGCACACACAATGAAAGATGGGTTCCTTCTTTTATTTGGGTCTCTTCCCTCCCTACTAGTTTTTAAGCTATTTTGTGTTTCTTTTATCAGGAAAAAAGGAAAGAAGTAAAGAAGCGTTGCATTAAAGAGGCTACATTTAATTTTGGGTAAACTATTTTAAGCTAAAGATTTTTTAAAAGGATATACATGCTTTTTGTGATTAGATAACTTTACCTAGTGAATCAGTCCAAACTTGATAGTTTTGGGTAAAATGCAGCTTTCATGTTGTTTGAGGTTCTCTTGGATATACGTTAGGCACTGTTTAATTCTAGTATCACTGCAAAATAATCTTGGACCTCAGCGAGTATTTTATGTTGTTGTTGGTGGTGGTGGTCGTTGTGGTAGTGATAGTGGTGAATTGGCAAATTAACATGCTTGTAGTTGCTAGATTCCAAAGTTAGGAATTTTTCTATTTTGGAAAAGCTCTTGATCAACTCAAGTCCAAACTATTTGAAGTAAAACATACCGTGTGGATACTCACTTCACATACTTTTAGAACCAGGCAGTAATTTGGATACCATTTAGAATTTGATTTCAATGAATACGGTTATAGTTATAAAGGTGCCTCATACTCAAGAGCGTTTACCTAGAGAGTCATACCCACATTGTAAGATAATATTAATACAAATACAACAAAGCACTTGACCAGTGAATTCTGGAATGAATTCAGTGTTTTTTTAAATTAATTGATTTTCAACAAGCTTTTATGTCTAGCTTCACTGAGTGCCCATAACTATACTAGTTACTGTAGAGAATAGAAGAGAAACAGGCCCCAAGAAATAAATTGCTCATCCACTGGAGACATCATGGTCAAAAATTAGAACATTGAGTAGTACAGAATAAGATCTAAAATAATTATAGGTAAAAGAGGAGATTTGGAGCTGTTTGTCTGAGGAGGCTTTATAGACAAAGTCAGATTTGATTTGCTTCTTTATTAAGAAAATTCCTTATTATTTTATTTGAAGTATAGATATTGTTGGAAGGTGGGGGAGTTCAACATAGCATGAACTGAGGCACTTGATTTTCTAATCTATGTGAATATTACTCTCCTGGATAAACCTAAAGGGTACTGTCAGTAGTGGGCATAGTTTTTATGATAAATTATATCCTAAATCAATAAATTAATATTAAATAATTTTTCATAGGTGCATACTATAGAAGCCAGACTTAAAATAATCCTTCTATTTCTTGGGACAAGTGAAAATGTTTTCTAAGAAGATATAGAGTATTAAGTTCACATATTTTTATCACCTATGCATTTTCATTATCTCCTAAAACAGTTACAATCTAAGTATTTTGTACAGGATTGATCTGATTAGTACAACTTTAGATTATTAATATTCTCCAATGACTATTTCCTGATAAAGTAAATTATGAAATTCTATAAGCAACATTAATTTTGGTCCATTAAGTATATGATAACTTAGTTTTTAATACTGCTAATTAATACTACTATTTTTTTTAAAACAAAGGGAGGTATCCCAGAGTCCTACAAATTGTCTGTCAAAGTAATAATATTATCCTATTAATAATGCTTGTGTGAAAAATTGTCAATTAACTGATGTTTAAATTGCAGTTACAAACTTTTGAAAAACTGATTTTATTGCTTTTCTAACAACTTTTTGCTGTGTTGAGAATTAGTTACATGACTAATAGTTTTCTTGGTTTTAGTCAACTATTTTAGGTTGATGTTTGTATATAGGAAAATAACCATAAGAAAATGTGCTATGGTTTTACCCCTCAAAAAAATTGCAAAGAATTCTTGAGATTAATTCATGAATTTACTGTAAGGAACAATATTACCAAGCTAGATATTTTTTGAGGCTTCTATACACCATCTTATACTTTTCATTTGGTATCTTTGCTGCCAACAATAGTCTCTCTGATTGTAGTTATTACTAATTAAAGTTAATTCACAGTAGATAATAATTTTGATAGATATAATTGTTGTTTTTAACATTCTCTACTTAGGTTGTCAGCTATTAGCTAAATAGTGAGAGAGTTAGAGAGCAGAATAGTACACATATACATAGTCAATGAATATTCGATCACTAGAAATTAACTAGTTAACAGCAAAACATTCAGAAAGCATTGGGTTTAGTCTCCTTTTCTAAGCAACTATTGCACATTTCTGTTCTTAGCTGATTATGCTGGTATCAATAGGGGACATCTTTGGAAAGAGCACTGGTAAATTTAAATGATGGAGAAACTGCTGAGAAAATCAAAATTACTTTGTATGTCAAGTTCTATGTACTATGGTGATTTAAGGCAAGTAAACAGCTTACATAAATTGCTAAGTCTCAGTGGTGGCTGCATGTGAAATAGAGTAAGAGATTGTCAGTTTCCCTTACTATATAATAGAAAACTCTCAATATTTTTTACCATATTACTGAGTCTAGAGGTAGAGCAGCATTATACTGAATGACAAAGGTGTATCCATAAGTTATAATTTTCTTTATGCAGTTTTAACAGTGTTATTATGGTCTTAGGTATGATATTTATTATGTCAATGTGTTGAAAATTTTCCCAGATGAGCACAGCCCTATTTTATTACGGAAGTTTATGGCAAAAATGGCTTTTACCCAATAGTTCTTTTTGGATCACATTTCCCTGGAAAATAACCTTTTCCACAAAGTGGAAAATACTAACAGCCAATTCAACATAGGAAGAAAAGTGGAGAGTAGAATTCTTTCTTAAAGAATGGCACCTACAAACAAAATAAAACAAAGCAAATCCTTCACATATGTTCTAAAGTAATATTCATAAGAACTGCCTTATACACAACTATTGTTCTCTTAATATCATATATTATATATTGTTAACTGTCTTTGGAATGTTGACACCCCAAATTTCCCCTGTGGTCTGATTCATTCCTGTTTTCCTGATGACAAATACATCTCAGGTATTTGATGGTATGAAATATAAGCTTTTTGTAGCAGTTCTTAAAATGCAATAAATATTAACTGAAAACCTATAGTTTAATTTTGACATGATTCATAATGAGAAAAATTGGTGTTTTTAAAAATTCTTGATTAAAACAATTGCACACTACATATTAGTATTTACATAACCTTTAAAAGCCCTGATTTATATAGATCATTATGTTCACTTTCTGTACCTCATTCCCCTTTCTTAACAAATGTAGATATTGGTTTGTTCTCACTGTCACTTCTGAGCTACATCTGTGACCCCTGAAAGAATTTTACAAAATACATTAATATCTTTAAAAACTTATTTAGGAAATTGGGACGCCTGGGTGGCTCAGTGGGTTAAAGCCTTTTGGCTCAGGTCATGATCCCAGGGTCCTGGGATCAAGCCCCACATTGAGCTCTGCTCCGTGGAGAGTCTGCTTCTTCCTCTCTCTCCCTGCTCGCCTCTCTTGCATACTTGTAATCTCTGTCTGTCAAATAAATAAATAAAATCTTTTGAAAAAAATTTAGGAAAGATTTTCTGTCATGGTCTAAAAAGCTGAATCCATATCAGATAAACTGCATTTGAAACTGGGTGATTAACTGGAAGCAGTAAGAAGGGAACTAATCCAAACTCTTTTAAAATACTGTGTCTAGAATGGAAAAAGAAGATGTAGTCCATATACACAAGGGAATATTACTTAGCCATCAGAAAGGATGAATACCCAATTTTTGGATCAACATGGATGGGACTGGAGGGGATTATGCTAAGTGAAATAAGTCAAGCAGAAAAAGTCAATTATCATATGGTTTCACTTATTTGTAGAACATAAGGAATAGAATGGAGAACATAGGAGAAGGAAGGGAAAAATGAAGGGGGAGAAATTGGAATGGAAGACGAACCATGAGAGACTATGGACTTCAAGAAACAAACTGAGGGTTTTAGAGGGGAGGGAGTGGGGGAATGGGTTAGCCCAGTGATGGATATTAAGGAGGGTATGTATTGCATGGAGCATTGGGTGTTATATGCAAACAATGAATCATGGAACACTACATCAAAAACTAATGACCTACTGTATGATGACTAACATAACATAATAATTAAAAAAAAGAGTTAAAAAATGACTAGATCTCCATGACGTAATTTTGGATGACTAGGGCAATCTGCACAACAGGAGAAAGAGTATAATATTGTTTATATTAAAAGAATACACAGAAAACAACAATATTTTATATACATTTCTACATATATATGTTAATCCATATGAAAAAATTCTGGAAAAATACAAACCAATTTTATAACAGTGGTTACCTTTGGGGAGGAAGATAGAGGAGCCTGTGACTGTGGGTAATAGACATAGGAACTTCAATCTTATCTGTAGTGTTTTAACTTTTTTCATGAAGAATGTATTTATATAGTACTTCTATATTTTTTTAATTGAAATAGAGTGAATGGGAATTGATGGAAAGGAGATAGACCCAGTGGGAATCCTGCTTCTCTCTCTCCCTGTGCCTGTTACTCCGGCTGCTTGTGCTCTCTCTCTCTGTGTCAAATAAATAAATAAAATCTAAAATAAAGTAAAATAAAATAAAATAAAATACTGTGTCTAACTTAGTGGACTTAGAATCTCAGAATTAAAAAGTAATTACTCTATTTTTCTTTCAAATTGAAAACCAGTTGGTATATGAAGTGTGACATAAGTAGTAAGTTTTATTCCAGAGATCATACATAAGCCATACTTACTATTTATTAGTTGTTCCCTGATGTTTACTGGGCATTTAATTGTTCTTGTTGAGTTTAATTTCTAAATGTGCACACAAATCCTTATATTCCTTTTTTCTTCCTTTGTACTTTCAAGGCTATCATTATTAACTGGGTTGTTTTTGTTTATTATCAATAGATTTAACTATCATGGATTGTGTTGATTTTGTTGCCAAGTTAGTTCAGATACCTACGATTCCATAGAAGATGAAAAAAAGTAGGAGTATAAGAAAAATGGGTGTTTTATTTTGCATGTTTAATTTTTTTCTTAATGTGCAGTAACAGTAGAATAGGTATAAAGTGGTTGAAGTTGTGAATTTTAGAATATTTCTCATGTACTGCAGTTTTTATTACTTCCTTATACTTTCTTGTAACTAGAACTAGGCTAACAAAGTATTAATTGTTTTAATAAATATGTAAGAATGATATGTAGTTAGCATATCTACAAATTATATGTAAAGAGATATTTCCAAGGTATCTAAAGAAGCCTGGAAACATTTTTTCTCTACTATCTTGTTGATACTGTTAATTTGCTTAGCAAACTCTTTGTTCATAAATAATGCTAAGGTTAATTTAATCTCAGCCCCTGTCTGAATTATCTCAAATTCTGAATCAATGGAGTCGAAATCATAGTTCAAAATTTCCATAATTTAGGTTCCACTAGTCAAAATTTGTTGTAGCCTGGATATAGTAATTATGCTAAAAAATATATATTCTGTAGATGCCAAACCCATGCTGGTGATGGATTGCATTCCACAGGAGAAGCAGCCAGAGCCATACCAGAGGTTAAATGTCAGAGCTTCTTTACTGGCTATGAAAGTGTTTTCAGGTGAAGTGGGGATATCCCAGGTCCTGAGGCCATCTCAAAGATGTTGCCAAAAGTACTTGGTCTCATCAGGGAAAGAATTCAAGAACAGACACAATGCAGTGGACAATCGACATGTGTGGGAAAGTTTATTAAAACAAAAGTACACTCTCAAGATGTGAGAGCTGGCAAGAGAGGTGGGAGAGAGAGCTAGAGAGTGAGAGAGCTGCAACCTGGGGTTTAGGTGTCCATCTTTTATTGACAGTTGTTAACAAGGGGCTGGAATATTCATTACTTAGGAGGGGATTTCTTGGAAGCAGGGTTTTCAGCCTTTACTTATTTGGTCAAGAGTGTCAGGTCTGATTTGTCAGTCATCATGGACCTGTCTTGTTTGATCCAGCTTCTTTGGAGTGCTGCCAGAAAAGTCCTCTGACTTTCCCCATAGCTGGCCATGGCTTCCTCTTTGCTGGCCTCCAGGCCTCCTGTTAGAACCTAACTAATTTCTTGTAACAAAAGCACTGATATTCAATTAAAATAACTGCTAAGAGAAAAGAAGGTAGGTTTTACGTATTTTAAAATGTCTTTTAAGTGCTGCATTGAACATACAAGGATTAGATTATTAATTGAATTGAGCTGTTTACAAGAAAAGGGATTTGAACATCAGTAATGTAAGCAAAATTGGGACAATAGTTATGATGAACTGCTCTCAGATGTTTTAAAAACTAAAATAGCAATATTATTTGCATGTAAATTCTGTGCACTTAAATTCTTCTTATCATTTCGTCAGCATGAGAAAGTGAAATAAGTGTGCATTAAAAGTTTCACTGAGGGATGCCTGGATGGCTCAGTCCATTAAGCAGCTGACTTTGGCTCAGGTCATGATCTCAGGGTCCTGGGATCCAGTCCTGCATCAGGTTCCTTGCTCAGTGGGGAGCCTGTCTCTCTGCCTACTCGTGCTCACTTTCTCCCAGACAAATAAATAAATACAATCTTTAAATTTAAAAAGTTACACTGAATAGTCTTTAAAAAAGATTTTATGTATTTGACTGAAAGAGAGAAAGAGAGAGAGAGTACAAGCACACAAGCAGGAGGAGTGGCAGGCAGAGGGAGAGGGAGAAGCAGGCTCCCCGCTGAGCAAGGAGCTCAACTTGGGACTGGATTCAGGACCCTGAGATCATGAACTGCACAAAGGGCAGATACTTAACCAACTGAGCCACCCAGGCGCCCCTACACTGAGTAGTCTTAATAGTCTTGATATGTTAATGGTATTCCAACAATGCTGGAAGTAGTAAAACTTCAGGACCTCCTTTCCTCTAGTTTTGTTTGTTTTTTTTTTAAAGATTTTTTTATTTATTTGTCAGAGAGAGAGAGAGTACACACAAGCAGGCAGAGAGACAGGCAGAGAGAGAGGAGGAAGCAGGCTCCCTGCCGAGCAAGGAGCCCGATGCGGGACTGGAGCCCGATGCGGGACTCGATCCCAGGACCCCAGGATCATGACCTGAGCCGAAGGCAGCGGCTTAACCAACTGAGCCACCCAGGCGTCCCTAGTTTTGTTTTTTTTTTTTAAGATTTTATTTATTTATTTGAGAGTGGGAGAGAGAGCATAGAGAAGCAGACTCCCCACTGAGCAGGGAAACTGATGTGGTACTCCATCCCAGGACCCTGGGATTATGCCCTAAGCCAAATGCAGATGTTTAACCAATGGAGCCACCCAGGTTCCCCTCCTTTTCTCTAGTTTTGAATTAGTAATCATAGAATGCATGCATGCATATTAATATATCTTTGTTTTATTTATGTGATGTTGCAAAATATTCTAAAAACCAATGTTACTGATATCATGGAATGAAATTCTTCTAACAAGAAACCAGAATAAATGTCAAAGTTAACCGGGACAAAGCACAGCTACATGTAATAATAGGGTTGTTGGAGGCTTATTATTGATGTTCTTTTAGGAGGGGAAAAAAAACTAGTTCTTTGTTTCATGCATATTACAATAGTGATAACTCACTTCTACTGTGTAAGTCATAGCTCTTCACTGATAAGTCCTAGTCCTTAGGAGTAAGAGCAAAGGAAGCAATAACACAAAGGTCATTAGATCAACTAAAATAAAAATTTATCTCTCTGGAATTCTTAACTAATTAAACTGAACCACACTCACCTCCTTTGCCCCCTTCCCCAAACTCTCACCTCTAATCTGTTCTCTATCACTATAATTATGTTATTTCATGAATGTTGTATTATGCTCCTCTTTATCCCTAGTAATTTTCTTCACTCCGAAGTGTACTTAATGGGAAGTGATTTTTTTTAAAAATCTGTGTTTCAGGGGCGCCTGGGTGGCTCAGTGGGTTAAAGCCTCTGCCTTCGGCTCAGGTCATGATCCCAGGGTCCTGGGATCGAGCCCTACATCGGGCTCTCTGCTCTGCAGAGAGCCTGCTTCCTCCTCCCTCTCTCTGCCTGCCTCTATGTCTACTTGTGATCTCTGTCTGTCAAATAAATAAATAAAATCTTAAAAACAAACAAACAAACAAACAAAAAACCTTGGCTGGCTTCCTTCTTTAAATCTGTGTTTCAGTGGTATATCTTTTTTTCATCTATTTACTTTTAGTCTACACATGTCTTTATGTTTGAAGTGAATTTCTTGTAGACAACATATACTGGACCATATTGTTTTTATCCACTATGCTAATCTGTCTTTAAATTGGTCCATTCAGATTATTTACATATTAAAATAATTATTGATATGTTAGGACTCTGTCTTCCAATTTTTTTATTGTGGTAAAAACATATATTATGAGATCCACTCTTTTAACAAAAATTTAAGTATTCAGTAGAGTTCTACAGGAAATCTCTAGAACTTTATCATCTTGTGTGACAAACTCTATACCCATTGAATAGTAACTCCCATTTCTCCATGCCCCCAGCCTTTGGCAAATAGCATTGTACTTTCTGCTTCTATAAGTCTTACTAGTTTAGATACCTCATATAAGTGAAATTATTCAGTATTTGTCTTTCTCTGACTGGCTTATTTCACTTAATGGAATATCCTCAAGATAAATCTGTTGTAGCATATAACAGCAGTTCCTTCTTTTTTAAGGCTGAATAATATTCAGTTGCATGTATCTACCACATTTTCTTTCTTTTTTTAATTTAAGTTTATTTGTTCAGTGTTCCAAGACTTATCTGTCAGTGGACATTTAGTTTGTCTCCATCCCTTGTCTATTGTAAATAATATGCAATGAACATAGGAGCGCAAATATTTCTTGGAGATCCTATTTTCAATATTTTGAATAAATACCCAAAAGTGGAATTGTCAGATCATATGGTAGATCCTTTTTTTTTTTTTTTTAGGAATCTAATTACTCTTTTCCCCCCAAGTTTTTATTTAAATTCCAGTTACTTAACATATGGTGTAATATTAGTTTCACGTTTAGAATTGGGTGATTCAACATGTCCATATAACACAAGGCACTCATCACAAGCGCTGTCCTTAATCACTGTCGCCTATTTAACACATACTCCCATTCTCTTCCCCTCTGGTAACCCTGTTTGTTCTCTCTATATTTAAGAGTCTGTTTCCTAGTTTGCCTCTTTCCCCCACTACATTCATTTGTTTTGTTTCTTAAATTCCACATATGAGTGATATCATATGGTATTTGTTTTTCTCTGACTGACTTATTTCAGTTAGCATAATACTGCATAGTTCCATCCATGTCATTGCAAACAGCAAGATTTCATTCTTTTTTGTGGCTAAGTAATATTCCATTATATATATACAATACTGCATCTTTATCCATTCATCAGTTGATGGACATTTGGGCTCTTTCCATAATTTGGCTATTGTTGATAATACTGCTATAAACATTGGGGTGCATGTAAACCTTCAAATCTGTATTTTTGATCCTTTGGATAAATATCTAGTAGTGCAATTGTTGAGTTGCAGGGTAGTTCCATTTTAAACTTTTGAGGAACATCCATACTGTTTTCCAGAGTGGCTGCACCAGTTTGCATTCCCACCAACAGTACAAGAGGGTTCCCCTTTCTCCACATTCTTCCCAACATCTGTTTTTTCTTCTATTGTTAATTTTAGCCATTCTGACATGTGTGAGGTGATATCTCATTGTAGTTTTGATTTATATTTCCCTGATGATGAAGGATGTTAAGCATCTTTTCATGTATCTGTTGGCCATCTGTATGTGTTTTTTGGAAAAAAATGTCTATTCATGTCTTCTGCCCATTTTTTTTAAAGATTTTATTTGTTTATTTGACAGAGAGAGATCACAAGTAGCAGAGAGGCAGGCAGAGAGAGAGAGAGGGAAGGAAGCAGGCTCCCTGCTGAGCAGAGAGTCCAATGTGGGACTTGATCCCAGGACCCTGAGATCATGACCTGAGCTGAAGGCAGTGGCTTAACCCACTGAGCCACCCAGGTGCCCCTCTTCTGCCCATTTTAACTGGATTATTTAATTTTTAAGATCATATGATAAATTTTAAAAGAGTTTTATGGAACTTCCATGCAGTATTCTATACCAGCTGCATCATTTTTACATTCCCACCAACATGGCACAATGATTCTAGTTTTTTTGTTTTGTTTTAGATTTATTTATTTATTTTAGGTGGGGCAGAGGGAGAGGGAGAGAGAAAGAGAAGCACATTCCCTGCTGAGCCTGATATGAGGCTTGATTTTCTGACCCTGAGATCATGACCTGAGCTGAAATTAAGAGTTGGACCCTTAACTGACAGAGCCACCCAGGTGCCCCAAGGGTTCTAGTTTCTAAACATTCTTAACAATAATTTTCTGTTTTTTGTTTTGTTTTGTTTTTTTAAATAGTGGCCATCCTAACTGACGTGAAGTACTATCTCCTTGTGGTTTGGGTTTACATTTCCATGATAATTAGTGATGTAAACTATCTTTTAATATACCTGTTGACCATTTCTATGTCTTCCTTGGAAAATATTCATCATTTCCTTGTTTTTTAAATAGTTTATTTTTATTTTCATTTTTACTGTTGCATTGTAGGAGTTCCTTAATATTTTGGAAATTAACCCTTTATCAGAAATATGGTTTGCAAACCTTTTTTCCCATCCTATAGGTTGCCTTTTCACTCTCGATTTATATTTCTGTGAAGATGCATTTTAGTTTATACTCCCATTTGTCTATTTTTGTTTTTGTTGCCTGCATTTTTGGTGTCATATCAAATGAATAATTACTAAGAGTAATGTTTTGGAGCTTTTTATGTTTTCTGCTAGGAGTTATATGGTTTCAGGTCTTACATTTATGTTTTTAATCCATTTTGATTTGATTTTTGTGGATATGTAAGATCCAATCTCATTCCTTTGCATGGAGATATTCATATTTCCAACATCATTTATTGAAGAGACTGTCCTTTCCCCATTGTATATTATTAAAACTTTGCTGAGTATCAGTTGACTGTATATACATCTATTTATTTCTGGGCTCCATAGTCTTGTCCTTAGGATTGTATGTCCATCTTTATGTTAGCACTACACTGTAGCTTTGTAATATGTTTTCAAAAGCTTTGTAATATGTTTTGTAATATGTTTTGAAGGAAGTGTGAGGACTCTACCTTTGTTTTTTTGCTCAACCTTTTGTTTTTGTTGTTGTTTGGGGAACTTTCTGGTTTTGTTTGAATTTTAGGATTGTGTGTGTGTGTGTGTGTGTGTGTGTGTGTGTGTAATCTTTAGGATTTTCTGCATATCAGATCATGTCACTTGTGAGCAGAGATGATTTATTTCACTTCTGTTTAAACTTGGATGCCTTTTAAGTTTCCTTTACTTGTTTTACTGTTCTAGCTAGAAATTACAGAGGACATAAATAATTGGAAAGATATACCATCATACCATGTTTATGGATTGGAATAAATATTGTTCAGTTGTCCATCCTACCAAAAGCAAGCTACAGATCCAATGAAATCCCTATCAAAATTCCAATGGCATTTTTTTACAGAAATGAAAAATCCTAAAATTCAGTACTATGTTTAATAGAAATGGTGTGAGTTGGAATCCTTGCCTTGCTCCTGACCTTGGAGGAAAGATTTCCAGTTTTTATTGAGTATGATGTTAACTGTGGGTTTGTCATATATGGCCTTTATTATGTTGAGGTAAGTTCTTTCCATTCTTAATTCGTTGAATGCTATTTATTGTAAAGTGGTGTTAAAATGTGTCAAATGATTTTTCTACATCTATACATCTATAATCATATAATTTTCCCCTTTGTTCTCTTCATGTGGCTGTATCATATAGAATGATTTTTGTCTGTTGAGCTATCTTTGAATCTGGGAATAATTCCCAGCTTTTCATGGTGTGTGATCCTTTTAAGGTACTATGGAGTTTGTTTTACTAGTACTTTTTTCAAGAAATTTGAATCTGTATTCACCAGGGTTATTAGCCTGTAGTTTTCTTTCTTCTAGTAATTTTTTTTTTCTGGCTAAGGAGACTAAATGAGTAATCAACAATGTTCCAACAACAATAACAATAAAAAGCTCAGAACCAGATGGTTTCATGGATGAATTCTACCAAACATTAAAGAATTAACACTAATCTTTCTCAAATTGTTCCAAAAAAAATCAGAGGAATAAACACTTCTAAACTCATTTTATGAGGTCAGCATTACCCTGATACCAAAGCCAGATACAGGTCTGTTTAGTTTGCAATTCCTTATTCAGATTTTGATAGGTTGTGCGTTCCTATGAATTTATCTATTTCTTCCAGATTACACATTTTGTTGGTGTACAATTATTCATAGTAATCTCTTATAATCCTTTATGTGACAACAGTTGTAATAACTCCTCTTGTATTTTTTAAACTTGAGTTTTCTATTTCCTTAGTTAATCTAGCTGGTGTTTTTTTTTAATTAACATATAATGTATTATGAGCCCCAGGGGTACAGGTCTGTGAATCACCAGGTTTACACACTTCACAGCACTCACCATAGCACATACCCTCCCCAATGTCCATAATCTCACCACTCTCTCCCTCCCCCTTCCCCCCAGCAACCCTCAGTTTGTTTTGTAAGATAAAGAGTCTTTTATGGTTTGTCTCCCAACGGATCCCATCTTGTTTCGTTTACTCTTTTCCCACCCCCCAAACCTCCCATGTTGCATCTCCACTTCTTCATATCAGGGAGGTCATATGATAGTTGTCTTTCTCCAATTGACTTATTTCTCTAAGCATAATGCCCTCTAGTTTCATCCACGTTGTCGCAAATGACAAGATTTCATTTATTTTGATGGCTGCATAGTATTCCATTGTATATATATACCACATCTTCTTTATCCATTCATCTGTTGATGGATATTTAGGTTCTTCCCATAGTGTGGCTATTGTGGACATTGCTGCTATAAACATTCGGGTGCACGTGCTCCTTCAGATTACTACGTTTTTATCTTTAGGGTAAATACCCAGTAGTGCAATTGCTGGGTCATAGAGTAGCTCTATTTTCAACTTTCTGAGGAACCTCCATGCTGTTTTCCAGAGTGGTTGCGCCAGCTTGCATTCCCACCAACAGCGTAGGAGGGTTCCCCTTTCTCCACATCCTCGCCAGCATCTATCATTTCCTGACTTGTTAATTTTAGCCATTCTGACTGGTGTGAGATGGTAACTCATTGTGGTTTTGATTTGCATTTCCCTGATGTCAAGTGATGTGGAGCACTTTTTCATGTGTCTGTTGGCCATCTGGATGTCTTCTTTGCAGAAATGTCTGTTCATGTCCTCTGCCCATTTCTTGATTGGATTCTTTGTTCTTTGGGTGTTGAGTTTGCTAAGCTCTTTATAGATTTTGGATACTAGTCCTTTATCTGATATGTCGTTTGCAAATATCTTCTCTCATTCTGTCAGTTGTCTTTTGGTTTTGTTGACTGTTTCCTTTGCTGTGCAAAAGCTTTTGATCTTGATGAGGTCGCAATCATTCATTTTTGCCCTTGCTTCCCTTGCCTTTGGCGATGTTCCTAGGAAAAATTTGCTGTTGCTGAGATTGAAGAGGTTGCTGCCTGTGTTCTCCTCAAGGATTTGGATGGATTCCTTTCTCACATTGAGGTCCTTCATCCATTCTGAGAGTCTGTTTTTGTGTGTGGTGTAATGAAATGGTCCAGTTTCATTTTTCTGCATGTGGCTGTCCAATTTTCCCAACACCATTTGTTGAAGAGACCGTCTTTATTCCATTGGACATTCTCTCCTGCTTTGTCGAAGATTAGTTGACCATAGAGTTGAGGATCTATTTCTGGGCCCTCTATTCTGTTCCATTGATCTATGTATCTGTTTTTGTGCCAGTACCATACTGTCTTGATGAGGACAGCTTTGTAATAGAGCTTGAAGTCTGGAATTGTGATGCCACCAACTTTGGCCTTCTTAGCTGGTGTTTTTTTAATTTTGTTTTCATTTCAAAAGAATCAACTTGACTTTTTTTTTCTATTTTTTATTTCATCTATTACTGCTCTGATGTTTATTTCCTTCTGCTAACTTTGGATGTTTTTTTCTTTCTATACTTGCTTGAGATGTAAAATTAAGAAAGATTTGAAACCTTTCTTCTTTTTAAATAAGTGTGTGCTGCTATACAGTTATCTCTTAGTACTGCTTTTGCTACATCTTATATGCTTTGATATGTTGTGTTTTAATTTTTGTCTCAAGATATTTTATTTTCTCCTTTTTCATTATTATAATAATCTTTATTAAATTTTATTATTGAAATAAAATTGATATATAACATTGTGTAAGTTTCATGTGTACAACATAATGATTGAAATACAATTGATATATTGTGTAAGTTTTATGTGTACAACACAACGATTCGATATATTTGTATGTTGCAATATGATTACTACCATAGAATTAGCTAACATCTCTATTATGTTACATAATTATCATTTTTTTTGGTGATGGGCACAAGTAAGATCTAATGTATTAGCAACTTTAAGCTTGTAATAATACAATGCCATTGACTGTAATCTTTATGCTGTGCATTAGCTTTGCCAGGATTTCTTTATCTACTAGTTTCCAGTTTTTACCCTTAAACAATTTGTCCCCAATCCTCCCACCCTTTCAGCCTTTAGTGACCTCATTTTACCCTTTTTCCCTGAGTTAAGCTTTCATAGATTCCAAATATACATGATACCATACAGTATTTGTCTTTCTGTTAACACATCTCAGCATAATGCCCTCAAGGTTCACTCATGTTGTCACAAATGGTAGGCTTTCCATCTTTCTCATGGCTGTCTTAATATTCATATATATTTTTTATCCATTCATCTGTTGACAGACACTTAGGTTGTTTCCAAATCTTGGCTATTGTGAATAATATTGCAAAAATATAAGAGCATATTATCTTTTCAGACTCCCATTTTCATATTCTTTGGATGTATACCCAAGAGTGGAATTAATGGTAATTTTATTTTTTGGAGGAACCTCCATGCTATTTTCCTTTCCCATCTATAATGTAAAAGTGTTCCTTTTTCTCCACATTTTCATCAACACTTTTTATATATTGTCTTCTTTTTTTAAAGATTATTTATTTATTTATTTGAGAGAGAGAGAGGGAGAGCATGAGTTGGGGGGAGGGGAAGAAGGAGAGAGAGAAACAGACTCCCCAGTGAGCAGGGCGCTTGACACAGGGCTCAATCCTAGGACTCTGGTGTCATGACCTGAGATGATGGCAGATGCTTAACCAGCTGAGCCACCCTGGGGCCCCTATTTCTTGTCTTTTCTGTGGTAGCCATTCCATCAGATGTGGGGTGATGTTCTGTGTTGGTTGTGATTTGTATGTCTCTGATGATTAGTGATATTAAGCATCTTTTCATAAACCTGGAGGCCATATAGATGTCTATTTTGGAAAAATATCTATTTAGCTTCTCTGCCCATTTTTAAATTGAATTGTTTTTCTGTTATGAGTTGTACTTTATATATTTTGGCTGTTACTCCTTGTCTGATATATGGTTTGAAAATATTTTCTCCAATCCCATAGACTGCCTTTTCATTTTTTTCCATTTCTACTTTTGTTACACAGCTTTTTAGTTTGGTAATAGTTACACTTTGTATATTTTGTTTGTGCTTTTGGTGCACACCAAAAATCATTGCCCAGTCCAATCTTAAGGAATTTTTCTTCTACATTTTCTCCTAGGAGTGGGTTTAGGTTTATGTTTAAGTTTTTCATCCATTTAAAGTTAATTTCTTTATTGGAGGATAATTAACATACAATATTATATTATTTTTATGTATACAATATAATGCTTCAGCAATTCTATGCATTTCTCAGTACTTATCATAATAAATGTATTTAACTCCTTCATCTATTTCAGCCATTCCCCTAGCCACCTCCCCTCTGCAAACCAACAGTTTGTTCTATGTATTTAAGAGTCCTGGATTTTTTGGCTTTTTTCTTTGCTTGTTCATTCATTTTTTTTTTCTTATATTCTATATATGAGTGAAATTGTGGTATTTTTCTTTCTCTGACTTATTTCACACAGCATTATACCCTCTAGGTCCATTATGTTGTTGCAAATGGCAATATCTCATTTTCTTATGGCTGAGCAATATCCATTGCATATGTATATCACATCTAGATAAAGATGTGATATACATCTTTATCCATTTATGGATGGACCTTTGTGTTGCATCCGTATCTTGGTTATTGTAAATAATGTTGCAATAAACATAAGGGTAAATGTACCTTTTTAAGTTAGTCTTTCTGTTTTCTTTGGGTAAATAGCCAGTAGTTGAATTAATTGATCATATGATAATTTTATTTATAATATTTTGGGGAACATCCATACTATTTTTTCACAAAGGCTATACCAATTTGCATTAACACCAATTGTTTGGGTTCTTTACCAACACTTGTTATTTCTTGTCTTTTTTATTTTAAACATCCTGGCAGATGTAAGGTGGTAATCCCATTATGGTTTTGATTTGCATTTAACTGATTATTAGTGATGTTGAGCATCATTTCATGTGTTTATTGGCCATCTCTGTGTCCTCTTTGGAAAAATGTCTACTCAGGGTTTCTGCTTGTTTTTTAATTTGATATTTTTTTTCTTGGTGTTGGCTTGTATAAGTTCTTTACATATTTTGGATATTAACACATTATTGGATATATCATTACAGATATCATTTTCCATTTAGGAGGTTGTTTTCTTTTTTGTTGGTGATATCCTTAGCTGTGCAAAAGCTTTTTATTTTGGTGTAGTCCTAAAAGTTTGATTTTGCTTTATTTTCCTTACCAGAAGAGACATACCTAGAAAAATGTTTCAATGGCCAAAGCCAAAGAGATTGATGCCTATGTTTTCTTCTAGGATTTTTATGTTTTCAAGTCTCACATTTAGATGTTAAATTTTGATTTATATTTGTGTATGACATAAGAAACAGGTCTAGTTTCATCATTTGAATGTAGCTGTCCAGTTTTCCCAAGACCATTTGCTGAGTAAGACTATCTTTTTAGCATGGTATATTCCTCCTTCCTCTCACAGATTAACTGTATAAACATAAGTTTATTTCTGGACTCTCTTATTTCTTCCATTGATCTATGTGCCTGTTTTTGTGCCCCTATTATACTGTTTTGATTACTACAGCTTTGTTGTGTATCTTGCAATCTGGGATTGTGATACATCCAGCACTGTTCTTTTGTCTCAAGCTTTCATTGGCTATTCAGCATCTTATGTGGTTCTGTACCAATTGTAATATTATTTGTTGTAGTTTAATGAACAACGCTGTTGGTATTTTGATAAGGATTGCATTGAATCTGTAGATTGCTTTGGTAGTGTGGCCATTTTAACAATAATAATTCTTATAATACATGAGCATGCATTATCCTTCAATTTGTGTTTTCAATTTCTTTCATCAGTGTTTTATAATTTTCAGATTACAGGTCTTTCACATACTTGGTTATGTTTATCCTTGGGTATTTTGTTATTTTTAATGTAGTTGTAAATGGGACTGTTTTCTTAATTTCTCTTTCTACTATTTCATTATTAGTGTACGGAGATGAACTGATTTCTGGGTATTAATTTTGTATCATGCCATTTTACTGAATTCATTTATCAGTTCTAGCAGTTTTTTGGTGGAGTCTTTCAGGTTTTCTACATATAGTATCATGTCATCTGTAAAAAGAGAATTTTATTTCTTCCTGACTGATTTGGATGCCTCTTATTTATTTTTGTCTGATTGCTGTGGCTAGGACTTACAGTGTTATATTGAATACAAGTAGTGAGAGTGGACATCCTTGTCGTGTTCCTGACTGTAGAAGAAAAGTTCTGTTTTTATCCATTTAAGGTGGTATTAACTGTGGGTTTTTCATGTACAGCCTTTATTACATTGAAGTATGTTCCCTCTAAACCTATTTTGTTGAGGGCTTTTATCACTAATGGATGTTGTAGTTTGTCAAGTGCTTTTTCTGTCTATCTACTGAAAGGCTTTTATCCTTTCTCTAATGAGGGGATGGATTACATTGATTGACTTGTGAATATGAGACTACCCTTGTAACTCAGGAATAGATCCCACTTGATTGTCATAAATAAGTTTTTAATGTATTGTTGGATTCTGTTTGCTAGTATATTGTTGAAAGTTTGTGGGGTTTTTTTGCATCTATTTTCATCAGGAATATTGGTCTGTAGTTCTCTTTCAAAGTAGTGTATTTATCTGGTTTTGGTATTGGGGTAATGCCAGCCTCATAGAATGAATTTGTAAATTCCTTCCTTTTCTATTTTTTTGGAATAATTTTAGAAGCATAGGTGTTAACTTTCTTTAAATCTTTTGTAGATTTTGTATCCTGCCACATTACTGAATTGCCTTCTGACTTCTAGTAGTTTGGGGGTGGAGACTTTTGGGTTTTCCATATAAAGTATCATGTCATCTGTAAAGAGAGAGAGTTGACTTTTTCTTTGCCAATTTGAACACTTTTTATTTCTTTTTGTTGTCTGATTGTTGTTTCTAGGACTTCTAGTACTATGTTGAACAACAGTAGAAAGAGTGGGCATCCTTGTCCTGTTCCTGATCTCAAAGGGAAGACTGTCAGCTTTTCCCCATTGAGAATGATATTCACTGTGGGTTTTTCATAGATTTTATGAAGTTGGGGGATGGTCCATCTATCCCTATAGTTTGGAGAGTTTTAATCAGTAACAGATGGTGTATTTTGTCAAATGCTTTTCTGCATCAATTGAGAGGACCATATGGTTCTTCTTTCTTCTCTTATTGATTTGTTCTATCACACTGATTTGTGAATGTTGGAACACACTTACATCCCAGGGATAAATCCCACCTGATCATGGGGGATAACCTCTTTAGTGTACTGTTGGATCCTATTAGCTAAGATCTTGTTGAGAATTTTGGCATCCATATTCATCAAGATGAATGAAATTCTCCCTTTTGAGGTGGTATTTCCCTGGTTTGGAGCTCAGGGTAATGCTGGCTTCACAGAAAGAGTCTGGAAGTTTTCCTTCTGTTTCTATTTTTTGAAACAGCTTCAGGAGAATAGGCATTATTTCTTCTTTGACTGTTTGGTAGAATTCCCCAGGGAATCCACCAGGTCCTGGGCTCTTGTTTTTTGGGACATTTTTGATCACTTCTTCAGTCTCCTTACTAGATATCAGTCTATTCAGGTTGTCAATTTCTTCCTATTTCAGTCTTGGAAGTTTATAGGTTTCCAGGAATGCATCCATTTCTTCTAGGTTGCTTAACATATTAGCAAAGAACTGTTGATAATAACTTCTGATGATTGTTTCTATTTCCTTGGTGTTAGTCATGATCTCTCCCCTTTCATTCATAATTTTATTAATTTGTGTCCTCTCTCCTTTCTTTTGGATTAGTTTAGCCAGTGGTTTATCAATCTTACTGATTCTTTCCAAAAACCAGCTTCTAGGTCCGTTGATGTGTTCCACTGTAACTGTAGCTTCTATCTCATTGATCTCACCTCTAATCTTGATCATTTCCCTTCTTTTGCATGGGGTTCATTTAATTTCTTGTTGATTTTCCAGTTTTTTATGGTGTAAAGAGAGCTGGGGTATTCTGGATTTTTCCATTTTTTTTGAGTGAGATTTGGATGGCTATGCATTTCCCCGTTAGGACTGCCTTTGTCGTATCCCATATGTTTTGGACCAATATGTTTTAATTCTCATTGGTTTCCATGAATTGTTTAAGTTCTTTGATTTCCTGGTTGATCCAAACATTCTTAAACAGGGTAGTCTTTAGCTTCCAAGTGTTTGAATCCCTTCCAAACTTTTTCTTGTGGTTGAGTTCCAGTTTCAAAGAATTGTGGTCTGAGAATATGTAGAGAATATGCAGGGAATAATCTCAATCTTTTGGTATCAGTTGAGCCCTGATTTGTGACCCAGTATGTGGTCTATTCTGGAGAAATTTCCATGTGCACACGAGAAGAATGAGTATTCTGTTGTTTTAGGGTGGAATGTTCTGTATATATCTATGAGGTCCATCTGCTCCAATATGTCATTCAAAGCCCTTGTTTCTTTATTGATTTTCTGCTTAGATGTTCTGTCTATTACTGAGAGTGGTCTGTTAAGATCCCCTACAATTAATGTATTAATATCAATATAACTATTTTGATTAACAGTTGGCTTATGTAGTTGGCTGCTTCATTTACTATAGCACCAGGAACCATAAGATACCTTGGAATAAACCTAACCAAAGAGGTAAAGGATCTGTACTTGAGGAACTAAAGAACATTCATGAAATAAATTGAAGAAAACACAAAAAGATGGACAAGCATTCCATGCTCATGGATCGGAAGAATAAACATTGTTAAAATGTCTCTATTGCCCAGAGCAATCTATACTTTCAATGCAATCCCAATGAAAAATCCACGGGCATTTTTCAAAGTGCTGGAACAAAGAATCCTAAAATTTTTACGGAACCAGAAAAGACTCTGAATTGCTCAGGAAATGTGGAAAAAGAAAAACTAAGCTAGGGGCATCACATCGCCTGATTTCAAGCTTTACTACAAAGCTGTGATCACCAAGACAGCATGGTACTGACACAAAAACAGACACATAATCCAGTGGAACAGGATATAGAGTCTAGATATGGACCTATAACATTGTGTTCAAATAATCTTCTAAAAAGCAGGAAAAAATATCCAATGGAAAAAAGACAGTCTCTTCAATAAATGGTGCTGGGAAAATTGGACAGCTATGTATAGAAGAATGAAACTCGACCATTCTTTTAAACCATACACAAAGATAAACTTAAAATGGTTAAGAGACCTCAATGCGAGGCAGGAACCTATCAAAATCCTAGAGGAGAACATAGGCAGAACCTCTTCGACATCGGCCACAGCAACTTCTTTCAAGACATGTCTCCAAAGGCAAAGAAAAACAAAAGTAAAAATGAACTTCTGGGAGTTCATCAAGATCAAAAGTTTCTGCACAGCAAAGGAAACTGTCAACAAAACAAAGAGGCACCCCCAGAATGGGAGAAGATATTAACAAATGACACTACAGACAAAGGGCTGATACCCAAGATCTATAAAGAACTCCTCAAACTCAACACCCAAATAAACCAGATAATCATGTTAAAAAATGGGCATAATACATGAAGAGACACTTCTGCAATGAAGACATACAACTTGCTAGCAGACACATGAAAAAAAAAATGTTTGTCATCATTAGCCATTGGGGAAATTCAAATAAAAAACACACAGAGGTACAACCTTACACCAGTTAGAATGTCAAAAATAAACAAGGCAAGAAGCAATAAATGTTGGAGAGGATGTGGAGAAAGGGGAATCCTCTTACACTGTTGGTGGGAATGCACGCTGGTGAAGCCACTTTGGAAAACAGTGTGGAGATTCCTTTAGAAATTAAAAATAGAGCTACCCTATAACTTTGCAATTGCACTACTGGGTATTTACCTCAAAGATACAGATGAAGTGAAAAGAAGGGCCATATGTACCCCAGTGTTCATAGCAGCAATGCACACAATCGCCAAACTGTGGAAAGAGCCAAGATGCTAATCAACAGATGAATGGGTAAAGAAGTTATGATCCATGTATACAGTGGAATATTATGCCTCCTCCAGAAAGGATGAATACACAACTTTTGTATCAACATGGATGGGACTGGAGGAGATTATGCTGTTGTAAAAGGCAATATCTCAATTCCTTCATCCCAAACATTTTGGATCATTGCGTTTTGATTTTCATTTGTCTTTATGTTTTTTTTTTAAATTTCCTCTTTGTTTCTTGGTTGAGTCCTTCATTTTTTAGTAGCATGTTATTTATAACATAAATAAATAACATGCTACTAAAATAACATGCTAATTCCTGTTTAATTATATATGCTCCCACGTATTTGTGTCTTTCCAGATTTTGTCTTGTGATTAATTTTTAGTTTCATATTGTGATTAGAAAAGATACATGATAGGATTTCAATCTTCTTTAATTTATTGAGACTTGCTTTGTGTCCATGCATACTTGAAAGGAATGTGTATCTTGCTCTTGGGGAATACAATGTTCTGAATTTTTCTGTTAGGTCTATCTGTTCAATATATCATTCAAAGCCAATTTTCCTTGTTGATTTTCTGTCTGGATGATCTCTCCATTGATATAAGTGGGGTGTTAAAGTCCTGTACTGATAGTATTTCTGAGAATTTCTTCCTACATATCTGCAAATAGTTGCTTTATGTATCCAGGTACTCCCATGTTCAATGCATATTTATAGTTGTTATATCCTCTTACTGTATTGTTCCCTTTATCATTATATAATGTCTTTTTGTGTCTCTTGTTATAGACTTTGTATTAAAGTGTATTTTGTTCAATGTAAGTATTGGTACCTCTTCTTTCTTTTCACTGCCATTTTTATGGTAAAAGTTTTTCTGTCCCCTCCCTTTCAATCTGTGTTTGTCTTTAGGTCTGAAGTGAGTCTCTTGTAGGTGCATATCCATGGCTTTTGTTTTTATCTATTCTATCTTTTGATTGGTACATTTATTCCATTTACATTTAAAGTAATTACTGATAGGTATGTTCTCATTGTCATTTTGTTATTTGATTTCTGGTATTTTTTGTAGTTCTTCTCTTTTCCTTTTTCTTCTGTTGCTGTCTTCCTTGTGCTTGATGGTTTTCATTAGTGCCACGCTTGGATTCTTTTCTCTTTATTTTTTATATAGCATGTGTTTCTGATTTGTGGTTACCATTATGGTCATATATAATTGTTTATGCATTTTGAACTCATCTTGTTGCTTTTAAAATTATCTCTTTATCATTACTTTTTTCCTATGTAATTATTATGTGTCTTTTTTCAGGTGTTTATTTGTCTTTATGTTCAGTTAGCCAATATATAGTACATCCTTAGTTTTTGGTGTAGTGTTCAGTGATTCATTAGTTGAATATAATATCCAGTGCTCATCACCACATGTGCCCTCCTTTATACCCATCCCCTGGTCACTCCATCCCCAATCCACCTCCCTTCTGTAACCCTCAGTTCATTTCCTGGAGTGCAGAGTCTCTCATGGTTTGTCTCCTTCTCTGATTTCTTCCCAGTTTTCCTCCACCCCGCCCCCTTGGTCCTCTGCGTTACTCCTTATGTTCCACATATGATTGAAACATGATAATTGTCTTTCTCTGCTTCATGTATATGTCCTGGGTTCATTTTGTTGGGTCTGTGTGTGCTTCTGGCATCTCTGTGTCTGTATCCTTCCTTTTCAGCTATCATTTCTTCAAATAATTTTTCTGCCCCTTTCTCTCTCTTTTTACTGGGATCCCTGTAATGTTAATGTTATGCTTCATGATGTTGCTGAGATCTCTTAACCTATTCTCATTCTTTATTATTCTTTTTCCCCCCTTTGCCATCCATTCTTGGTTGCTTTCCATTACCCTCTATCCTAGGGAGCTGATTCACTCTCCCACCTCTTCTAATCTGCTATTGATTACCCCTAGCATATATATATTTTTTTCAGTAATTATATTTTTCACCTCTGACTGCCTCTGTTTTATATTTTCTATCTCTTTCTTGAAGGTATCACTGAGATCCTCTTATCTTTTCTCAGGTCCAGTGAGTATACTTATGACTATAAAAGTAAATAGTAAAAAAGTAAATGGTAAAAAAAGTAAATTTTTCTCCAGACATATTACTTAGATTAGATTAGATTACATTAGATTCAGATGTATTGCTCAGTAATTCATCAGTTGCATATAACATTGCATGCTCATCACCTCATATAATCTTCTTAATGCCAATCACCCAAAAACCTAATGCCCTCACTCCTCTCCCCTCCAGTGACCCTCAGTTGTCGCCTGTAGTTAGGAGTCTTTCATGGTTTTTCTCCCTCTCTGATGACTTCCCATTCAGTTTTCCTTCCCTTCACCTATGATCCTCTGTCTCTTATATTCCACATATGAGTGAAACCATATGATAATTGTCTTTCTCTGACTGACTTATTTCACTCAGCATAATACCCTCCAGTTCTATCCACATCACTGTAAATTGTTAAGTATTCATCCTTTCGGATGCCTGAGTAATATTCCATTATATACATATATATTTCACATCTTCTTTATCTAGTCATCTGTTGATAGACATCTCAGCTATTTACATAGTTTGGTTATTGTGTATATTGCTACTGTGAACATTGGGGTGCAGGTGCCCCTTCAGATCACATTTGTGTATTTGTGATAAATACCTAGTAGTGCAGTTGCTTCTTGAGGAAACTCCATACTGTTTTACAGAGTGGTTTTACCAGCTTGCATTCCTACAAACAGTGTAAAAGTGTTCCTCTTTCTCTATATCCTCAAGAACATTTGATATTCCCTGTCTTGTTATTTTTAGCCATTCTATCTGGTGTGATATGGCATCTCATTGGAGTTTTGATTAATATTTCCCTGATGACAAGTGATGTGGGACATTTTTTCATATGTCTGTTGGCCATTTGTATACCTTCTTTAGAAAAAGATTGTTCATGTCTTCTGCCCATTTGTTGACTGGATTCATTTTCAGTGTTAAGTTTGATACCTTTTTTTAAATAGATTTTGGATACTAACCCTTTATCTAATATGTCATTTGCAAATATCTTCTCCCATTACATAGGTTGCCTTTCAGTTTTGTTGACTATTTCCTTTGCTGTGCAGAAGCTTGACATCTTGAAGTCCCAGAAGTTCATTTTTGCTTTTGTTTTCCTTGCCTTTGGAGATGTGTCTAGGAAGAAGTTGCTGTGGCCAAGGTCAAAGGATTGCTGCCTGTGTTTTCCTCTAGGATTTTGATGGATTCTGTCTCACATTTACATTTATGTCTTTCATCCATTTTGAGTTTATCTTTGTGTAAGGTGGAAGAAAATGGCCCATTTTCCCTCTGCATGTGGCTGTCCAGTTTTCCCAGAACAATTTGTTGAAGAGACTGTCCTTTTTCCATTGGATATTCTTTTCTGCTTTGTCAAAGATTAGTTGAGGATAGATCTGAGGGTCCATTTCGGGGTCCTCTATTCTATTCCATTGATCTATGTGTCTGTTTATTGTCAGTACCATACTGTCGTAATGATTACAGTTTTCTAATACAGCATAAAGTCACACATTGTGATGCCACCAGCTTTGGTTTTCCTTTTTAATATTCCTCTGGCTATTTGGGGTCCTTCTGGTTCTATACAAATTTTAGAATTATTTATTTCAGCTCTGTGAAAAATGTTGATGGTATTTTGATAAGTATTGCTTTGGAAGTATCGATTTCTCTGGGCATAGTAGACTTTTTTTCATTTTTTTATTTTTTTATTTTTTTAATTTTTTATTTCTTTTTTTAAAATTTTTTTATTTTAATAAACATATAATGTATTTTTATCCCCAGGGGTACAGGTCTGTGAATCGCCAGGTTTACACATTTCACAGCACTCATCATAGCACATACACTCCCCAATGTCCATTTCCCCACCACCCTCTCCCGTCCCCCCTCCCCCCAGCAACCCTCATAGTAGACATTTTTACAATATTTATTTTTCCAATCCATGAGCATGGAATGCTTTTCCATCTCTTTGTTTCTTCCTTAATTTCATTCATAAGTGTTCTGTAGTTTTTGGAGTACAGATCCAAAAACTTTTTGGTTTGGTTTATTTCTAGGTTTCTTATGTGTGTTTTTTTTTTTTTTTGGTCCAGTTATAAGTGGTATTGATTCCTTAATTTTTCTTTCAGTGTTAGTGTATAGAAATGCAACTGATTTCTGTGCATTGATTTTATATCGTGCCACATTGCTGAATTGCTTTATGAATTCTAGCAATTTTGGGGTGGAGTATTTGGGTCTTCCACATAAAGTATTATGTCTTCTGCAAAGAATGAGAGATTGATTTCTTCTTTGCCAATTGAATGCCTTTTATTTCTTTTTGTTGTCTGATTGCTGAGGCTAAGGCTTCTAGCACTATGTTAAACAGCAGTGGGGAGAGTGGGCATCCCTGCCATGTTCCTGACATTGGGGAAAAGCTCTCAGTTTTTCCCCATTGAGAACGATATTCACTGTGGGTTTTTCATAGATGTCTTTTATGATATTGATATGTTGCCTCTATCCCTACACTATGGAGACTGCACTTTCAATCTGGAGGTGACTTTATGTCTCTACTGAGTCTATTATAGACCACATATGGATGGGTATTCCTTTTTGTACATTTTATTTTATTTTTTCAGTATTGTTTTTTTATGCAATCTGATACCAGCCCTGTGCCTTTGATTGAAGCATTTAGTTCATTTACATTCAGAGTAACTATTGAAAGATATGAATTTAGTGCCCTTGTATTACCTGTAAATTTCCTGTTTCTGTAGATTGTCTGTTTCTGCCACTGTAGGTTAAGGAGCTCTTGCCTCAAGCTGCTTTCAGGATTTTCTCTTTATCTCTGAAAGTTGTAAACTTCTATATTATATGTCAGGGTGTTAATCTATATTTATTGATTTTGAGGGGGGGGGATCTTTCTACCTCCTGGACTTGAATGCCACTTTCCTTCCCCAGATTAAGGAAGTTCTCAGCTAGGCTTTGCTCATATATACCTTCTGGCCCTCTTTCTCTCTCTTTCTTTTTCCTCTGGGACCCCAATAATTCTAATATTGTTTCACTTTAAGGTATTTGTGATTTCTTGAACGCTCCCCTCATGGCCCATTAGTTGTTTTCCTCTCTTTTCCTCAGCTTCCCTCCTTTCCATCATCTTGTCTTCTATGTCACCAACTTTCTTCTGTCTTATTTACCCTACCTTTTAAAGCATCCATTTTAGGCTGCATCTCAGTTAAAGCATTTTTAATTTTGGCCTAAGTAGATCTCATCTCTGCACTATGAGATTCTCTAGTGTCTTTATGCTTTTTTTTCAAACCCAGCTATTAACACTATAATTGTTATCTTGAATTCCAGCTCTTACATATTGATATTGATTAGATCTGTGGCAGAGAGTATTACCTCTTTTTGTTATGAATTCCTGTTTGTAATCATTTTGCCCAGAGAAGAATGGGTGAGCCAGTGAGCAGAATAAAAAATATCAACCATGACCCAAGCAAAATACACACTAGACAAATCTGAAGATATCAGAAACCAAAAATGAAAGAAAAAGAAAAGGGAAAAGGAGAGAATATAATCTCCCAAGGTGCACAAAACATGGGGATCCACTTGGTCCTAGGTTTATTTTAGTATGTTTGTTAGAAGACACTGTATCCCAAAATTGTAAAGAAAGCAATATATATATATTGCTTTCTTTCCAATTCTTTACATATATATATGCTTATATATGAATATATATATATTCAAAGCATAAATTTGAATACAGTGAAAGGAAGACAAAAATGAAGACTGTATCTACAAAATGTCATATAAAACTGAAATTTAAAAAAGACTTAAGGAGGGCATATGATTTGATGAGCTGTGGGTGTTACACACAACTATGAATAAATGAACACTACATCAGAAACTAAAAAGAAAGAAATGCATTTTAAAAAAATAAAATAAACTCAAAAACAAAGAGCTGATAAAATAAACTAGGAGTGAAGAAAAAATAAGAAGGAAAATTTTAAACTGAAAGATAAAATAATCATGAGAAAAAAACCTCAAATTCTATATACTACTGTCTCCTAATAGTGAAAATTTGCTGTTCTGTGTGCTCTGTAAACGTAGTATTCAGCTTGTCTTCTAGCAGAGGGGCCTGTTGCGCTAATTATCAGGTGTCTTTGCCTGGGTGGAGTTACACTGCCCCTTGCCAGGAGACCTGGCTCAGTGTACGTTGCTTCAAATTATTCTATTTTGGTTTTGTTCCCTGAAGCCTTTCATGCTGCTTTAAGTGATGATAATAAAAATGGCCGCACCTGGATCTCCATCCCTGGAGCTGAAAGATTGTGGCCCCTTCTTCTTCAGTAAATCCTCAAAGAAAAGCAGGCTTCAGTTTTTGTGTGCCAAACTGCAAACTCCTGCAGTGCACACCCTTGCAAATCCTCCTGGGGGAAGGAGGAGGGTGACCAAGTTTCTGCCCTTTGCAGGGACCCCAGTTGAATAGTGGTCGATTGATTGTGCCTTGGTTTGCATTTCATGGCAGTCCTAGCTGAGATCCCACTCGTGGGCTTGGCAACTGTAGCCAATTTCCCTGCTCCAATCCTCAGGAACTCTGCCGGCTCAGGCACCCCCTTTCTTTGTGTGACCCTAGGGATCCTGAAACCAGTGTCCCATCTAGGATTCTGCCCCACTTTGCTACCTGAGCAGCTTTCAGGCAGGGATGTCTGTCATAGGAGCAGATTTCTAAAAGTTCCTATTTTGCACTCTGGCATTATATCATTTTTGGTAGCTGGCTTACAGATGGTCCTTTCCCCCCATGCCCTTTGTCTTCCTATATATCCCCTCAGATTCACTTCTCCACACCTTCTACCTTACAAAATTGGTCGCTTTTCCACTTGTAGAATTCCAGCAATTCTTTTCTTATATCTTAGGTTGACTTCATAGGTGTTCAGAATGATAACTAAATTCAAGGGACCTGATGAATTGAGATCCCCTACTCTTCCATCATTTTGTTACCCTCCACTATGGTTTTGTTCTGCATTTTCATTTGGAATGTATTTCTCTGCATCCTCGTTTTGTTTAACTCTTCATTTCTATGTATTAGGAAAGTTAGCCACATTTCCTGATATTGAAATTAGTGGCCTTATGAAAAAACAGTTGCTTTGTGCCTTCTTTTTTTTTTATTATTTTTATTTTTTTATTTTTTTTTATTTTCAGCATAACAGTATTCATTGTTTTTGCACCACACCCAGTGCTCCCTAATACCCACCACCTGGTTTCCCCAATCTCCTACCCCCTGCCCCTTCAAAGCCCTCAGGTTGTTTTTCAGAGTCTGTAGTCTCTCATGGTTCACCTCCCCTTCCAATTTCTCTCAACTCCCTTCTCCTCTCCATCTCCCCATGTCCTCCATGTTATTTGTTATGCTCCACAAATAACTGAAACCATATGATACTTGACTCTCTCTGCTTGACTTATTTCACTCAGCATAATCTCTTCCATGTTGCTACAAAAGTTGGGTATTCATCCTTTCTGATGGAGGCATAATACTCCATAGTGTATATGGGCCACATCTTCCTTCTCCATTCATCTGTTGAAGGGCATCTTGGTTCTTTCCACAGTTTGGTGACCGTGGCCATTGCTGCTATAAACATTGGGGTACAGATGGCCCTTCTTTCCACTACATCTGTATCTTTGGAGTAAATACCCAGTAGTGCAATTGCAGGGTCATAGTGAAGCTCTATTTTTAATTTCTTGAGGAATCTCCACACTGTTCTCCAAAGTGGCTGCACCAACTTGCATTCCCACCAACAGTGTAAGAGGGTTCCCCTTTCTCCACATCCTCTCCAACACACGTTGTTTCCTGACTTGCTAATTTTGGCCATTCTAACTGGTGTCAGGTGGTATCTCAATGTGGTTTTAATTTGAATCTCCCTGATGGCTAGTGATGATGAACATTTTTTCATGTGTCTGGTCGCCATTTGTATGCCTTCACTGGAGAAGTGTCTGTTCATATCTTCTGCCCATTTTTTTTTTTACATGAATCTTCACAGCAGCTTTATTTGTAAGAGCTCCAAGCTGGAAACAATCAGATGCCCTCCAACCACATGAAGAGTTACACAGACCAGGAAACGTGAATGCCAAAAAGAGTGAATTCTGCATGTTTGGATGGATCTCTGGGGAATTATGCCAAGAAGAAGCCAGTGACAAAAGGGTGTGCAGTATGATTCCATTTATATAATCATTCTTTTTTTTTTTTCTTCCAATTTTTTATTTATTTTCAGGGTAACAGTATTCATAGTTTTTTCACCACACCCAGTGCTCCATGCAATCTGTGCCCTCCCTAATACCCACCACCTGGTTCCCCCACCCTCCCACCCCGCCCCTTCAAAACCCTCAGGTTGTTTTTCAGAGTCCATAGTCTCTCATGGTTCACCTCCCCTTCCAATTTCCCTCAACTCTCTTCTCCTCTCCATCTACCCTTGTCCTCTATATTATTTGTCATGCTCCACCAATAAGTGAAACCATATGATACTTGACTTTCTCTGTTTGACTTATTTCACTCAGCATAATCTCTTCCAGTCCTGTCCATGTTGCTACAAAAGTTGGGTATTCGTCCTTTCTGATGGAGGCATAATACTCCATAGTGTATATGGACCACATCTTCCTTATCCATTCATCCGTTGAAGGGCATCTTGGTTCTTTCCACAGTTTGGCGACCGTGGCCATTGCTGCTATAAACATTGGGGTACAGATGGCCCTTCTTTTCACTACATCTGTATCCTTGGGGTAAATACCCAGCAGTGCAATTGCAGGGTCATAGGGAAGATCTATTTTTAATTTCCTGAGGAATCTCCACACTGTTCTCCAAAGTGGCTGCACCAGTTTGCATTCCCACCAACAGTGTAAGAGGGTTCCCCTTTCTCCACATCCTCTACAACACATGTTGTTTCCTGTCTTGCTAATTTTGGCCATTCTAACTGGTGTAAGGTGGTATCTCAATGTGGTTTTGATTTGAATCTCCCTGATGGCTAGTGATGATGAACATTTTTTCATGTGTCTGGTAGCCATTTGTATGTCTTCCTTGGAGAAGTGTCTGTTCATATCTTCTGCCCATTTTTTGATATGATTATCTGTTTTGTGTGTGTTGAGTTTGAGGAGTTCTTTATAGATCCTGGATATCAACCTTTTATCTGTACTGTCATTTGCAAATATCTTCTCCCATTCCGTGGGTTGCCTCTTTGTTTTGATGACTGTTTCTTTTGCTGTGCAGAAGCTTTTTATCTTGATGAAGTCCCAGAAGTTCATCTTTGCCTTTATTTCCTTCGCCTTTGGAGACATATCTTGAAAGAAGTTGCTATGGCTGATATCAAAGAGGTTACTCCCTATGTTCTCCTCGAGGATTCTGATGGATTCCTGTCTCACGTTGAGGTCTTTTATCCATTTCGAGTTTATCTTTGTGTACGGTGTAAGAGAATGGTCAAGTTTCATTCTTCTACATATAGCTGTCCAGTTTTCCCAGCACCATTTATTGAAGAGACTGTCTTTTTTCCACTGGATATTTTTTCCTGTTTTGTCAAAGATTATTTGATCATAGAGTTGAGGGTCCATATCTGGGCTCTCTACTCTGTTCCACTGGTCCATGTGTCTGTTTTTATGCCAGTACCATGCTGTCTTGGTGATCACAGCTTTGTAGTAAAGCTTGAAATCAGGTAACGTGATGCCACCAGTTTTATTTTTGTTTTTCAACATTTCCTTAGCAATTCGGGGTCTCTTCTGATTCCATACAAATTTTAGTATTATTTGCTCCAGCTCTTTGAAAAATACTGGTGGAATTTTGATTGGAATGGCATTAAAAGTATAGATTGCTCTGGGCAGTATAGACATTTTAACGATGTTTATTCTTCCCATCCAAGAGCATGGAATGGTCTTCCATCTTTTTGTGTCTTCTTCAATTTCTTTTAGGAGTGTTCTGTAGTTCCTCGAGTACAGATCTTTAACCTCTTTGGTTAGGTTTATTCCGAGGTATCTTATGGTTTTTGGTGCTATAGTAAATGGAATCGATTCTCTAATTTGCCTTTCTGTATTTTCATTGTTAGTGTATAAGAAAGCCACTGATTTCTGGACATTGACTTTGTATCCTGCTACATTACTGAATTGCTGTATGAGTTCTAGTAGTTTGGAGGTGGAGTCTTTCGGGTTTTCCATATAAAGAATCATGTCATCTGCGAAGAGAGAGAGTTTGACTTCTTCCTTGCCAATTTGGATACCTTTTATTTCTCTTTGTTGTCTGATTGCTGTTGCTAGGACTTCTAATACTATGTTGAACAAGAGTGGTGAGAGTGGGCATCCTTGTCGTGTTCCTGATCTCAATGGGAAGGCTGCAAGCTTTTTCCCATTGAGGATGATATTTGCTGTGGGTTTTTCATAGATAGATTTGATGAAGTTCAGGAATGTTCCCTCTATCCCTATACTTTGAAGCGTTTTAATCAGGAACGGATGCTGGATTTTGTCAAAAGCTTTTTCTGCATCAATGGAGAGGATCATGTGGTTCTTCTCTCTTCTCTTATTGATTTGTTCTATCACATTGATTGATTTGCGAATGTTGAACCATCCTTGTAACCCAGGGATGAATCCTACCTGGTCATGGTGGATAATCTTTTTAATGTGCTGTTGGATCCTGTTTGCTAGGATCTTGTTGAGAATCTTAGCATCCATATTCATCAGTGATATCGGTCTGAAATTCTCCTTTTTGGTAGGGTCTTTGCCTGGTTTGGGGATCAGGGTGATGCTGGCTTCATAAAAAGAGTCTGGAAGTTTTCCTTCTGCTTCAATTTTTTGAAACAGCTTCAGGAGAATAGGTATTATTTCTTCTTTGAAAGTTTGATAGAATTCCCCAGGGAATCCGTCAGGTCCTGGGCTCTTGTTTTTTGGGAGGTTTTTGATCACTACTTCAATCTCGTTACTAGATATCGGTCTATTCAGGTTGTCAATTTCTTCCTGGTTCAATTTTGGGAGTTTATAGTTTTCCAGGAATGCATCCATTTCATCTAGGTTGCTTAGCTTATTGGCATATAACTGTTGATAATAGCTTCTGATGATTGTTTCTACTTCCTTGGTGTTAGTTGTGATCTCTCCCTTTTCATTCATAATTTTATTATTTTTTTTTTAAATTTTTTATTTATTTTCAGCGTAACAGTATTCATTGTTTTTTTACCACACCCAGTGCTCCATGCAATCTGTGCCCTCCCTAATACCCACCACCTGGTTCCCCCACCCTCCCACCCCGCCCCTTCAAAACCCTCAGGTTGTTTTTCAGAGTCCATAGTCTCTCATGGTTCACCTCCCCTTCCAATTTCCCTCAACTCCCTTCTCCTCTCCATCTACCCTTGTCCTCTATATTATTTGTCATGCTCCACCAATAAGTGAAACCATATGATACTTGACTTTCTCTGCTTGACTTATTTCACTCAACATAATCTCTTCCAGTCCTGTCCATGTTGCTACAAAAGTTGGGTATTCGTCCTTTCTGATGGAGGCATAATACTCCATAGTGTATATGGACCACATCTTCCTTATCCATTCATCCGTTGAAGGGCATCTTGGTTCTTTCCACAGTTTGGCGACCGTGGCCATTGCTGCTATAAACATTGGGGTACAGATGGCCCTTCTTTTCACTACATCTGTATCTTTGGGGTAAATACCCAGCAGTGCAATTGCAGGGTCATAGGGAAGATCTATTTTTAATTTCCTGAGGAATCTCCACACTGTTCTCCAAAGTGGCTGCACCAGTTTGCATTCCCACCAACAGTGTAAGAGGGTTCCCCTTTCTCCACATCCTCTCCAACACACGTTGTTTCCTGTCTTGCTAATTTTGGCCATTCTAACTGGTGTAAGGTGGTATCTCAATGTGGTTTTGATTTGAATCTCCCTGATGGCTAGTGATGATGAACATTTTTTCATGTGTCTGGTAGCCATTTGTATGTCTTCCTTGGAGAAGTGTCTGTTCATATCTTCTGCCCATTTTTTGATATGATTATCTGTTTTGTGTGTGTTGAGTTTGAGGAGTTCTTTATAGATCCTGGATATCAACCTTTTATCTGTACTGTCATTTGCAAATATCTTCTCCCATTCCGTGGGTTGCCTCTTTGTTTTGATGACTGTTTCTTTTGCTGTGCAGAAGCTTTTTATCTTGATGAAGTCCCAGAAGTTCATCTTTGCCTTTATTTCCTTCGCCTTTGGAGACATATCTTGAAAGAAGTTGCTATGGCTGATATCAAAGAGGTTACTCCCTATGTTCTCCTCGAGGATTCTGATGGATTCCTGTCTCACGTTGAGGTCTTTTATCCATTTCGAGTTTATCTTTGTGTACGGTGTAAGAGAATGGTCAAGTTTCATTCTTCTACATATAGCTGTCCAGTTTTCCCAGCACCATTTATTGAAGAGACTGTCTTTTTTCCACTGGATATTTTTTCCTGTTTTGTCAAAGATTATTTGATCATAGAGTTGAGGGTCCATATCTGGGCTCTCTACTCTGTTCCACTGGTCCATGTGTCTGTTTTTATGCCAGTACCATGCTGTCTTGGTGATCACAGCTTTGTAGTAAAGCTTGAAATCAGGTAACGTGATGCCACCAGTTTTATTTTTGTTTTTCAACATTTCCTTAGCAATTCGGGGTCTCTTCTGATTCCATACAAATTTTAGTATTATTTGCTCCAGCTCTTTGAAAAATACTGGTGGAATTTTGATTGGAATGGCATTAAAAGTATAGATTGCTCTGGGCAGTATAGACATTTTAACGATGTTTATTCTTCCCATCCAAGAGCATGGAATGGTCTTCCATCTTTTTGTGTCTTCTTCAATTTCTTTTAGGAGTGTTCTGTAGTTCCTCGAGTACAGATCTTTAACCTCTTTGGTTAGGTTTATTCCGAGGTATCTTATGGTTTTTGGTGCTATAGTAAATGGAATCGATTCTCTAATTTGCCTTTCTATATTTTCATTGTTAGTGTATAAGAAAGCCACTGATTTCTGGACATTGACTTTGTATCCTGCTACATTACTGAATTGCTGTATGAGTTCTAGTAGTTTGGAGGTGGAGTCTTTCGGGTTTTCCATATAAAGAATCATGTCATCTGCGAAGAGAGAGAGTTTGACTTCTTCCTTGCCAATTTGGATACCTTTTATTTCTCTTTGTTGTCTGATTGCTGTTGCTAGGACTTCTAATACTATGTTGAACAAGAGTGGTGAGAGTGGGCATCCTTGTCGTGTTCCTGATCTCAATGGGAAGGCTGCAAGCTTTTTCCCATTGAGGATGATATTTGCTGTGGGTTTTTCATAGATAGATTTGATGAAGTTCAGGAATGTTCCCTCTATCCCTATACTTTGAAGCGTTTTAATCAGGAACGGATGCTGGATTTTGTCAAAAGCTTTTTCTGCATCAATGGAGAGGATCATGTGGTTCTTCTCTCTTCTCTTATTGATTTGTTCTATCACATTGATTGATTTGCGAATGTTGAACCATCCTTGTAACCCAGGGATGAATCCTACCTGGTCATGGTGGATAATCTTTTTAATGTGCTGTTGGATCCTGTTTGCTAGGATCTTGTTGAGAATCTTAGCATCCATATTCATCAGTGATATCGGTCTGAAATTCTCCTTTTTGGTAGGGTCTTTGCCTGGTTTGGGGATCAGGGTGATGCTGGCTTCATAAAAAGAGTCTGGAAGTTTTCCTTCTGCTTCAATTTTTTGAAACAGCTTCAGGAGAATAGGTATTATTTCTTCTTTGAAAGTTTGATAGAATTCCCCAGGGAATCCGTCAGGTCCTGGGCTCTTGTTTTTTGGGAGGTTTTTGATCACTACTTCAATCTCGTTACTAGATATCGGTCTATTCAGGTTGTCAATTTCTTCCTGGTTCAATTTTGGGAGTTTATAGTTTTCCAGGAATGCATCCATTTCATCTAGGTTGCTTAGCTTATTGGCATATAACTGTTGATAATAGCTTCTGATGATTGTTTCTACTTCCTTGGTGTTAGTTGTGATCTCTCCCTTTTCATTCATAATTTTATTAATTTGGGCTTTCTCTCTTTTCTTTTGGATTAGTGTGGCCAATGGTTTATCGATCTTATTGATTCTTTCAAAAAACCAGCTTCTAGTTTCGTTGATACGTTCTACTGTATCTCTGGTTTCTACCTCGTTGATCTCTGCTCTAATCTTGATTATTTCCCTTCTTACGTGTGGAGTTGGTTTGATTTGTTTTTGATTCTCCAGTTCTTTAAGGTGTAGAGACAGCTGGTGTATTCTGGATTTTTCAATTTTTTTGAGGGAGGCTTGGATGGCTATGAATTTCCCCCTTAGGACCGCCTTTGCTGTATCCCATAGGTTTTGGAGTGAAGTGTCTTCGTTCTCATTGGTTTCCATAAATTGTTTAAGTTCTTCTTTGATCTCCTGGTTGATCCAAGCATTCTTAAGCAAGGTGGTCTTTAGCTTCCAGGTATTTGAGTTCCTTCTGAACTTTTCCTTGTGATTGAGCTCCAGTTTCAAAGCATTGTGATCTGAGAATATGCAGGGAATAATCTCAGTCTTTTGGTATCGGTTGAGCCCTGATTTGTGACCCAGTATGTGGTCTATTCTGGAGAAGGTTCCATGTGCACTTGAGAAGAATGAGTATTCTGTTGTTATAGGGTGGAATGTTCTGTATATATCTATGAGGTCCATCTGGTCCAATGTGTCATTCAATGCTCTTATTTCTTTATTGATTTTCTGCTTCGATGATCTGTCTATTTCTGAGAGAGGCGTGTTAAGATCTCCTACTATTAATGTATTCATATCAATATGACTCTTTATCTTGATTAATAGTTTTCTTATGTAATTGGTTGCTCCCATATTGGGGGCATAGATATTTACAATTGTTAGATCATCTTGGTGGATAGTCCCTTTAAGAATGATGTAGTGTCCTTCTGTATCCCTGACTACCGTCTTTAGTTTAAAATCTAATTTATCTGATATGAGAATCGCTACCCCGGCCTTCTTTTGAGGCCCATTGGCGTGAAAGATGCTTCTCCATCCCTTCACTTTCAGTCTGGGTGTATCTTTAGGTTCAAAATGGGTCTCTTGTAGACAACATATGGATGGGTCCTGTCGTTTTATCCAATCTGCAACCCTGTGTCGTTTTATGGGTGCATTTAGGCCATTCACATTGAGAGAGATTATTGAGAGATACGTTTTTATTGACATTGTGTTATCTTTGAAGTCTTTCTTTCTGTCGATTGTCTCTATATTTCTGTTCAATGCTATTCTTAGGATTTTTCCTCTTTTATAGAACCCCCCTTAATATTTCCTGCAGTGTCAGCTTGGTGGTTGCATAGTCTTTCAAGCCTTGCCGGTCTTGGAAACTCTTTATCTCTCCATCCATTTTGAATGTCAGTCTTGCTGGATAAAGTATTCTTGGCTGCATGTTCTTCTCATTTAGTGCCCTGAATATATCTTGCCAGCCCTTTCTGGCTTGCCAGGTCTCTGTGGACAGGTCTGACGTTATTCTGATGGGCTTTCCTCTGTATGTAAGGAGGTTCTTTGTCCTAGCGGCTTTCAAGAGATTGTATCTACAATTATGATTCCTCAATTTTACTATGAGGTGCCTGGATGTTTTTTTTGAATTTATAATCTTGGGGGGGGACCTTTCTACTTCTAGTATATGAACACTTGTTCCATTCGCAAGATTGGGAAAATTTTCATGAAAAACTTGTTCCACTATATCTTCTAGACTTCTTTCTTTCTCCTCCCCTTCAGGGATTCCAATAATTCTGACGTTGGAACGTTTCATGGCATCATTTATTTCCCTGATTCTGTTTTCGTGGCTTCTAAGCTGTTTGTTCCAGGCTTCCTCCTGATCCTTTCTCTCTATTTGTTTGTCCTCCAGATCACTAATTCTATCTTCTGTCTCAGTTACCCTAGCTTTTAGAGAATTTAGATTAGATTGGAACTCATTGAGAGCGTTGTGAACCTCATCCCTGGTGGCCTTCAGCTCTGCCCTAACATTATGAACCTCCTCTCTGGTCGCTTTCAATTCTGCCCTAATCAATTCTGTTTGGTCATCCATGGCTTTCTCCAACCTAGCTATTGCCTGGATAATTGTTAGCCTGAATTCTCTTTCTGACATATTGTCTATGTTGATAGCCGTTAGCTCTGTTGCAGAAGGCCCATCCTCTGTATTTTTCTTCTGTTGGGGATTCCTCCTCCTAGTCATTTTGGTGAGAGATGACTGGACAGATGTAGCTGGATGTATTGACCGTGGTGCAGTCAAGGTGCACCCTGGAACGCTTCTGAGCACTCAGGATTCCCCACCCAAATGAGAGAAAAAAGAAAAGAAAAAGAAAAAAGAGGGAGAGAGAGAGACAGGAAAAAAAGGGAAGATAAAAGTGAAGGTTCAGCCCAAATGGGCCCCAGGGTAAGGTTTATGACGTATACGAACAAAAACAGACAAACAAAAAGACTGATAAAAGTATATGACGAGAGAAAAAATATATATATATAAGCCAAAAAAAGGAGGAACCTCGTCAAGAAGAACCCCAAGTATAAGATTTATATACTATCCAGACAAACATAAATACACAGAGACACTGGCAGAAGAAAAAGATGGGAGCATGGTTATAGATTCTCAGTGTGGGCGAGGAAGGTTATTTTGATTCTTCCTGGATGTATCTTGATATCTTTGTTAAAGGACTTAACTTTCCTAAGAAAAAGGGGGATTAAAAATTGGTTCACCTATAGGGGTAGCATTGCTTGGAGAAAGGGGGTTACCTTGAAGTTTAACTCTATATGAATATTAGAAAATAAAAATAAAAAAGGAATAAACTGGACTAAACTAAATTAAAAATTTTTTTTAAAAATTAAGAAAATAGAAAAGCAAAAGAAAAACACATGTGTATGTATCAAAAAAAATTCAGGTTAGAAGTTTATCATGGAATTTGATGTACTGGACATCTCACTCTGATGGTAAATAGGTTAAAAAATTATCTATATAAAAAAAGAAAAAAAATGAACCAGAATAGTGGGAAAGAATTAAAAATAAAAGTTGTATCTATGAAGTAGTGGTGGTTGTTCTCTTGTAGTCTTTTTTTTTTTTTTCCTGATTTGTTTTCTGGGGGAGGGGGCTGCCACGTGGGTTTTCAGTCAATGATGTTCCCTGAGTTAAGTCCTCCCGACCCCCTCAAGGGGGTGGGCTCTGAGAAAAACGTTTTTTTTTCAGGTTTTTGTTCTCTGGAGGTTTTTATGTTTGTTCACTTCTTTTCTCTCGCCTTGACAGCTTTTGATGGTTTTTGGAGGTTTAGAGGAAAGAAAACTGCACCCCAACCTCCCTCTCAGAGAGAAGCCTCAGTCTGCTCCCCTGCAGGTGCTGCAGCCGCTGGGCCACTGGCAGAGCAGGTTCTGAGTCACGGTCCCTGGGGACGCAGGATCTCCTGCTTGTACGCAAAACCAAGGCAGCTGTGGCTGTCTGGGCAGCTCCAGACCGCCAGAGAGGTTCCAAGCAGCAATCGCACACTGAGATTTTCCCGCTGGCTGGGACTAAGAGCGCAGGGCTTTCTCGCACCTCTCCCAGGGGATGGTTTGGGGCGCGGCGCCTCCAGCTCTATCGGCTCTATCGCCGCGTGGGTCTATCACCGCGTGGGTCCCAGAACACCAGGCTGGACGTTCGTGCACCTCTCTCAGGGGAGGTTGAGGCACGCGCGCATCTCCAGTAAGGTGTGCGTTCTGCCGTCTGGTGTGGCTCCCAGCCCCTCACGGGAGCCGGACTCCACCCATTCTCGGGCGCACTGGCGGCTCCGGGACAAAGACCAGGTTTCTCCGCCGCACTCTCCGGCTCAGCGCCAGGGGATGCTGCCCTGGGTCTGGGGACTTAAGCCCCTATCCCTATCGGCCCCGATTCCCACAATTTCCCCGCGCGAGTCTTTGCTCTTTTGAGTGCTTTCAACAAGACTCCAAGTTAATGCTGGTCCCCAGATGCCGGGCACTCTCGTATTGGGGTATTATTTTCCAGTCGGTCGCCTCTGGTGGCTCCCTCCCCCTTTTATTTATCTTCCGATATCAGTCCGACGTTCCCACTCCACTTTACCTGCCCACTGGCGTCTTCTGGCCCCCGTAGAGATCCAGACGTGTATAATTCTGATCTCAGGCTGATTTCATGGGTGATCGGAGTTCTTTGGTAGGTAATCAGCTCACTTTAGGGTGCAGGTTGAAAAGGCGCCTCCTCCTACTTCCCCGCCATCTTGTCTCCCCCTGCTTTGTGCCTTCTGTGCAATGTCCCTGTTCACCAGAACTAATTGCTCCAGGTATGTTTCCTATGTGGGATAATGTGCCTTATTGTTGTAGCTGAGCTGTGTTTGCCTTCAGTCCAGTCAGTGGCAATGTAACATTTTGTCTGTTGTGGGTATACCAGGCAGGGTTTTTTCCTTATATTGTTAAGGGGCCTGCTTGGCGCCACCGTTGGCTTGTAATTTTGTGGTGTCAGCAGTCAGACCTCATGACTGCCCTCAGTCTATCTTCCTGGGCTACAGTAGCAGTACCCTACAGGGTATTCTCCCTGCTGTGTCCTCCAGAGGATTTCCTTGGGTGAGGGACTGGCAGTCAATCCCTGTAACTTCCCCCAGTGCATCTGCTGGAGCTGCAGTCACACTGAATTTCAGGGCTCTCTTCCTGTGTTGTACCTGACGTATTTTTGTTGGTGAGCAGTGCTGGCAGTCAGACTAGATTACTGTCCCAAGTTTATCCCTCAGAGCAGCAGTATCACTGATTGGCAGGGCACTCTTTATGCTGCCAGCCGCTGGGACTTTGGGTGTTATTGGTAGCCAGTGGCAGGAGTCTCTTTGGAGGAATGTCTGCTAAGTGGGGTGGTTTGGATGGGGAGGGATCCACAGAAGAACATGGGTGCAGGACACTCGGTATTAGCAAGATAGGTGGAGAGTGCTGGTTTCCTAAAATGTCCTTTTATCTAATTGTTGGAGGGAATGTGAATAATGGAGCCTGAGCACTCTTTTGTTCTTGCCAAAGTCTTTCCAGCACATATTCTGAGATTAGTAAATAAATCTTTACATATATCCCAGGCACTTTTTAAACTGCTGCTTCTATGTTGTATCTAGCCTGGGTTGTTTGTTATGCTGTTTCTTTAAGGGCAAGGACCCAGTTTTCTATCACCCTATGGCTCACTTGGAGCTAAGCCTACTGATTTTTAAAGTGTCCAGAGTTAATTTTCCCTGATTGTAAAAGCTCACAAAGTTATACCCCAAATGTTATGATTTTAGTGCATAGAGACTCATCCTTTTAGTGCAATTCCCCCATGCTTGGATGCCTGGTAAGATCTAATCCTCTTGCTTCTCTATGCTTGTGGTATCCCTTCCCTTAGGCTTGCTGGATGTTTGGTTCCCAACATCATCTCTGTCCCTCCTGCCCTTTTTGATGTGGCCTTCTCTCTAGGATTAACTGTGGAATGTCTGTTCTGCCAATCTTTGGGTTGGTTTCTGAGTTAGTTGCACTGATGTGCCTATTTTCTTGGTGTGTTCATGATATGAGGTGAGGATCCTCTTGCTTCACCCTCTTCCCAATCTCTCCCTTGACTGAATTTTGTAGATATAATTGATTTCCTCCTTTGGATTTTTAACCTCCAATCTGACTTTATAAGTAATTAATTTACTCAGTTTACTGTGAAGTTTTTTCCTTTCCTAATTTTCCTAATTTTCTTCTAGATATGGCCTTTCTTTCCACTTTAACATTTCTTGTAAGGCTGGTTTAATAGTGATCAACTTCTTTACGTTGTGTTTGGGAAACTCTTTATTTCTTCTGTTTTGAATGGTAACCTTGCTGAGTAGAGTTCTTGGTTGCAGTTTTTTTTCCTTTCAGTACTTTGGGTTATATCATGCCACTCTATTCTGGCCCACTAAGTTTCTTCTGAAAGATCAGCTGATAGTCTGTTGTAGGCACCATATAAAAGTGTCTTTATTTTTTAATCCATTCATTCACCTATGCCTTTTGATAGAGGAATTTATTACATTTATATTCAAAGTAATTATTGATACATATGTACTTAATGCCATTTTGTTAATTGTTTTCTGGTTGTTTCTGTAGTTCTTTTCCTTTCCTGTCTTCTTTTCCTGCTCTTTTCCCTTGTGGGTTACTGACTTTCTGTAGTGTTATCGTAGGATTCCTTTCACTTTTTGTGTGTGTTTATTTGTTACAGGTTTTTGATTTGTGGGTACTATGAAGTTCATATGTAGCAACCTATATATGTAGCAGTCTGTTTTACGTTGATAGTCACTTAAGTTTGAAATCATTCTAAAAGCACTACATTTGTACTCCCTTTTCACATTTCATGTTTTTGACGTCATATTTTACATCTTTTTATTTTGTGTATCCCTTTTTAAAAAGATTTTATTTATTCATTTAGGAGAGAGAGAGTGCACACAAGCAGGGGGGAGGGCTGAGGGAGAGGGAAAAGCAGACTCCCTGCTGAGCTGGGAGCTTGATATGGGGCTTGATCCTAGGACATCAGGATCATGATTTATTTGAGAGAGAGAGAGAGCACAAGCAAGGGAGAGGGGCAAAGGGAGAGGAAGAAGCAGACTCCCTGCTGAGCAGGGAGCATGATGTGGGACTCGATCCCAGGACCCTGGGATCATGACCTGAGCTGAAGGCAAATGCTTAACTGACTGAGCCACCCAGATGCCTTTTTTTCTTTATTCTTTTTGTTGATCAGATTGGATGATTTCCACTACCTTGTGTTTCTTTTCACTGATTAATTCCTTTGTATCATTTAATCTGCTTTTGATTTCCTCTTGTGTACTTTTCATTTCACTTATTACATTCCTCTCCTGATTGGCACTTTCTTATGTTTTGTCTTTTTTTGAAGTTCTAACTGTGTTCACTCATCTGAGTTTGCTGTTCATCTTTGTGACTATTACTTTGAATTCTTTGTCAGGTAGGTTACTTATTTCTGATTCATTAAGGTCCTTTTCAGAGGCTTGGTTTTTTTCATTTGGAACATATTTCTCTGTATCCTTGATTTTTCCCTTTCTATTTCCATGTGTTAGGCCAATCAGCTCTCTCTCCCGGTTTTGAAGGAGTGACCTTATGTATTGTGGCCTTATGTATTTATAAGTGACCTTATGAATTGTCCCATGATACCCATAAATGTAATACACTCGAGATGTTTAAGTGGCATCTCCTGTTGAGATTTGCCTACTTGTTGTGCAACAACTATTGTGGCATGGTGATGGACAGGGCTCCTCCCCACACTTGCACATATGGCTTGGCATTCGTGGCTGTAGCTGCAAATGCATAGGTGTGTGGGGTTCTGCCTCTAGCGTGACTGGCTTGAGATGTGATAGTAGGCAAAGCTATCCTGTGGCCCAGTTTGTTGGCACACCATGGTAGCCTCTGTGGCTACACAAGTGGTGGGGTTAGCCCCCAAGACTCCAGCTTGATGGGGTGCTATGGTTGCTGTTGTGATTATAATACTGGGCAGAGCTCCACCTCTCCAGCTATCTGGAACAATGCAAGTCCTCCAATGGTTGGAGCTCTCCCTCCAGCCCTGGTGGCTGGGGCTGTGGGTGACAGGTGGGTAGGAACTTACCCTATACCATCTGACTATATTGCCCTTTCTGCAGCTATGACTATGGTGGTACATGGGGCTGTCAACATGCATGCTTAGCAGTGTTAACAGGTTATTGTGAGAGTCCCAAGATGTTGTTCACTAGCATTATCATTAGCAAGATAGAATGTAATCACACAAATTGTGCCCAACTGTTTCTCACTTCCCAGAGAATGTCTCAGCAGTTTCTTGCCTGTTCAGCATACACTGCAGGACTAGTAAATGATATTTCACTTTTTTTTTCTAGGAACTTTCCCAAATGGCATTTTATTGCTGGGTCCCAAGTTGAATGAGACTGTATGTGAGCCCTTTAAGAGAAGGTTCTCCTTTAAAAAGCTTTTGCACAGCAAAGGAAACAATCACCAAAACTAAAACACAACTTATGGAATGTGAGAAGATATTTACAAATGGCATATCCAATAAAAGGTTAGTATCCAAAATCTATAAAGAACTTATCAAACTCAACACCCAAAAAACAAATAATCCAGTTAAGAAATGGGCAGAAGACATTAACAGACCTTTTTCCAAAGAAGACATTCAAATGACTAACAGATACATGAAAAAAATGGCTCCACATCATTTGGCATCAGGGAAATACAAATCATAACCCCATTGACATACCACCTCACACCAGGCAGAATAGCTAAAATTAACAACTCAGAAAATAACTCATGTGAGGATGCAGAGAAAGGGGAACCTTCTTACACTGTTGATGGGAATGCAAACTGGTACAGCCACTCTGGAAAACAGTATGCATTTTCCTCCAAATGACCCAACAGTTGCACCACTAGCTTTTTATCCAAAGGACACAAAAATAGTGATTTGAAGGGGCACATGCACCTTAATGTTTATAGCAACAATGTCCACAATTGCCAAAATATGGAGAGAGCCCAGATGTCCCTTAACAGATAAATGGATAAAAAGATATGGTATAGGGGCACATGGGTGGCTCAGTTGGTTAAGCCACTGCCTTTGGCTTGGGTCATGATCCCAGAGTCCCGGGATCAAGTCCTGCATCAGGGTCCCAGCTCCACAGGGAATCTGTTTCTCCCTCTGACCTTTTCCCTTCTCATGCACTCTCTCATTCTCTCTCTCTCAAATAAATAAATACAATCTTTTAATAGAAGAGAATATATATATATATAATAGAATATTACTCAGCCACCAGAAAGAATGAAACCTTGCCATTTGCAACAATGTGGTTGGAACTAGAGTGTATTATGCTAAGTGAAATAAGTCAGAGAAAGACAAATAACATTTGATTTCACACAGATGTGTAATTTAAGAAATAAAACAGGTGAACAAGAGGGAAGGGAAGTAAAACTAAAATAAGATAAAAACAGAGAGAGGGGCAAACCATAAGAGATTTTTAACTATAGGGAACAAACAGGGTTGCTGGAGGGGAAGTGGGTGGGGTGGTGTTATAATTAGGTAATGGGCATTAAGGAGGGCAGATGATGTGATGAGCACCGGTTGTTATATGAAACTGGTGGATCACTAAATTCTACCCCTGAAGCTAATAAGACACTATGTGTTTACTAAATTGAATTTTAAATTTTCCAACTGCAAAACCCATTGAAGAAGCAGAATTTAAATGCAAGTCTATATAGTTCAAAAACCATTATCTTTCCCACTATACCAGTGTTCCTTAGAGTATTGTCCAAGGACCTTGAGGGGTCCATGAGGTCAAAATTATTTTCAAAATAATGCTATGATGTTATTTTGCTTTTTTCTTACTATGTTGATATTCCCACTGATGAGCTAAAAACAATGGTATTTTAGCACAAGTAAATTAAGGAAGTGGTACCAAATTGTACTAGTGGCTACTGTATTCTTTACCACAACACACCACAGGAAAATCACTTCCACTTAAGAATTTCTTTGGCGAGGGGCACCTGGGTGGCTTAGTTGGTTGAGCATCTGACTCTTGGTTTTGGCTCAGGTCATGATTTCACGGTGGTGAGATTGAGCCCTGTGTTGGGCTTTGTGCTTAGGGCAAGTCTGCTTGAGTTTCTCTATCCCTCTCCCTCTGCTCTCCCCTCCTCCAATACACACTCTTTCTCTCAAAAGAAATAATTATATTTGATGAAAAAACAATAAAAAATAACTTTTTAGAATTTTAATCCTGAGTACGTGTCATTTAATACTCTTTTTTTGACAAAAGAGGAAGTGTACATAAAGCACATTTGCTGCATAAAGAAGTTTGATGGTTGCCTTTAGGAAAAGCACTTGTATGGCTGAACTTTGGGTCAAACTAGCAGTTTTTCTCATGGAATACCATTTTTTTCCTGAAGGACAACAGGCAAAAAAGTCTATGGCTATTCCAACATTTTATAGACATTTTCTCAATAATGGATGAATATGAAACTGTTATTTTAAGGCAAACAACTGGGAGTATTTGTTACAAATGATAAAATTTGGACTTTCAAGTGAAAATCAGAATTTTGGAAAAATTGTTTCCTTCACCATGAGATTGACAGCTTTACAATATTTCTCATGAGAAATTTGTCAAATAATTAAATGAACAAGATACACTGTATCTCTGGTTTCATTTTGTCTTCCAGGCTAGCAACCCAACCAATAAAGTTTTAGTTGGCAATACTAGATGTACTGGATTCATGCTAGCTACTATTAAACAATACTAATAACATATGGTTATTCTTAAGCCATCTATTTAGTAATCTGTTCTAGAATTTTTCTGGGATTTCATATTACTTTCACTATTGTAGTTTATATAGTTTTTGGGTTTTACCTTTCTTCCTTTTAAGAAAATCTGAAACCTTATACTCACTCTTCCTGTACGTCTCCTGTTATCAATCTAATAGCAGTTTCTTTCTGTATCCTAATTTATAATATATATTGTTTTGGAAGTTTATTTATTTTAGGACAGCTGGTTGTTCTCTTACTCTTTCCTACCTACCAAATTGCATTTTCAGTCTCATAACAATGCTTTTCTACCATATGTATTTTGATAATCATTCTTCTTCAAAGAGAAAATGGTGCAAAATAGAAGTTGAGTAGTTCATTTTTATCTGATAGTGTGATATTGTTCCTCCAAAAGTGAGCCCATTATTTGTATTTTTTATGGCTTTGATCCAAAGTTTAATAAGGCATTTTGTATTATTAGCAATTTTTATTAACTTATTTCACTCTGGGCTTTAGTCTTCTTAATACAATTCTTAGAGTTATTGTGCTGTTTGTCTGTTGTCATTTGCTGTCATTTGTCATTATTTGTCAAATACCCTGTCGTCCATGCTTTACACATTTTTTTTTTTAAATGTGATTTCACTGAAGAGCCACAAGGGCTATTTGCTGGTCATAATGGCTTGTTTAAACATACTTTCTCTTTCTTACAGGATCCTTTTAAATTATTTTGTCAAAATTCTGTTTTTGAGAAATGCCTTTCTTAAACCCACGCTTAGAGCTTGTTCACTTCATTTACTGAGTTCCCATTTGTATGAAGTAGAACTTTCAAAATGGATATTATGGTCATAAACCAGTACACACACACAACCAAAACTAAAGTTTCACCAAACAATTATATTTGTTTCAGTTAGAACCCAATCAAGGGACAGAAAACAGAAACTTGAGAAGGGAAGCTTAGCATAAAAAATATTCATTATAACAAGGGGTTGGATTAGTGGTTGATTTGCTAGTAAGGAATAAAGAGAACTTATGAATATAGGAAAAGCAGATATAGGGAGAAGCTACTAACCTTAGGGTTGTGATAGATCACCCAAGGAAGTAACAGATGGGAAGACCCTCTTTCCCCCTGTCCCTGGACAGAGATCAATGGGAGGGAGCATGGAGGTAGTTCACTGGATGAAGAACTTAGCAAAGGTGCCACACTGGAGTGACTCACAAGGAAGCTGAGGAAAGTTTTCTCTGGAATGCTAAGAGAAGTGGTCCATGAGAAGGTATAGTACCTTGAAATTCATGGCAAAGCCACCTGAGTTTCCATTCATAGGGAAGTGCCACACCAGAAATACTTCCTGGAAAATGGAGTGTTAGGGAAGTTTTTTACAATTTTTTACATGGGAGAGTTACACTGGTGGCACTCTACACCAAAGGTGGTGCCAGGAGGAAGATTGTATGGGAAGATGCCTCATGCTGTTTGTTACAATGTTATGAAGGAGCCAACTAAGAGCAATTAAAATTGAATGCAATGAATCAATGGCTGGTATTTTACCATAACTATTTGCAATGTTTTCTAATATTTCCTACTCTGTTCCATTTTTTTTTAAATGCTAGTTCATCCCACTTAAGGTATTGTGGGACTTGGAATTAAAGTACTCAGTATGTAGATAATAGATTGTTACTGCAGGGTTGTAAATACTGGAATTACTTGGTCAGACTTGGGTTTATTTTATTTTTTGTCCCTTTTAAAATATTTTAGATGTATTTCTTAACATGGAAAGAATCATCATTCCAGGACATCACAGGACAAAAAGAATGAAAATGTAGGGTAAAGATTTTTTTTGAAGATTGGTAATAATACTAAGATAAAGCAAATATATTAACAATAAAATATTGGTAGGTGCACCTCAGTGGCTCAGTTGGCTAAGCGTCTGCCTTTGGCCCATGTCATGATCTCAAGGTCCTGGGATCCAGCCCTGTATCAGGCTCCCTGCTCAGCAGGAAGTCTGCTTCTCTCTCTCCCTCTGCCCCTCCACCCCACTCATGCACTTTCTCTCTCATTCAAATAAATAAATAAAATCTTTAAATAATAAAATATGGGTGAACATATCTTAAAATTCTAACATAAAAGAATAGAAATATTATACAGTGATATTTATTATAATTCAAAAAGATATTAAACTATTAAGGATATTTATACTATTTAAGGATACAAATTTTGCTGTGATATTTATATTGATACTAACAAAAATATTGACTTCATGAATTACAAATAATCAGAATATTTGTATATTTGTAAGAAAATATGTTATTACATAATTTCCCTTAAATGTTAGGTCTTTACTGAACAAAGATCTGTATATCATCCTACTGCAAACTATTAACTTTTTATCCTTCATTGACTTTTTATTATGATTTTATTTAAATTCCAGTTAGTTAACATACAGTGTAATATTAGTTTGAGGTGTACAATGTACTGACTCACTCAACACTTCCATACAACACCTGATGCTCATCACAGCAAGTACACTTTTTAATCCCCATCATCTATTTTACTCAGCCCCCCACCCAACTCCTCTCTGGCAACCATCAGTTTGTTCTCTACAGGTAAAAGTTTCTTTCTTTGTTTGCCTCCCTCTCTCTCTCTCTCTGCCTTTCCTTGCTTGTTTTGTTTCTTAAATTCCACAAATGAGTGAAATCATATTGTATTTGTCTTTCTCTGATTGACTTTTTTCACTTATTATAAAATTCTCTAGTTGATTCACATCTTTGTAATGGCAAGATTTCATTTTTTATGGCCTTTGTATATATATACCGCAACTTCTTTATCCATTCATCAATAGATGGACACTTGGACTGCTTCCATAATTGGGCTATTGCAGATAATGCTGCTGTAATCATCAGAGTACGTATATCCCTTCAAATCAGTGTTTTTATAACTTTGAGATAAATACTTAGTAGTATAATTGCTGGGTGATAGGGTAGTTCTATTTTAAACCTTTTGAGGAAGCTACATACTATTTTCCAGAGTGGCTGTACCAGTTTGTATCCCCACCAATAGTGCAAGAGGGTTCCCTTTTTCCACATCCTTGCTAATACATATTTCTTGTACTGTTAATTTTAGCCCTTCAGACATGTATGAGGTGATATCTCATTGTAGTTTTGATTTATGTTTCCCTGATGATGAGGGGTGTTGAGCATCTTTCCTTGTGTCTGTTGGCCATCTGAACATCTTCTTTGGAAATATGTCTTTTCATGGCTTCTGCCCATTTTTTAAATGGATTATATGTTTTTGGGTGTTAAGTTTTATAAGTTCCTTATATATTTTGATTACTAGCCCTTTATCAGCTATGTCATTTGCAAATATATTCTCTCATTCTGTAGGTTTCCTTTCAGTTTTGTTGGTTGTTTCCTTCACTGTGCAGAAGATTTGAATCTTGATGAAGTCCCACTACTTTATTTTTACTTTTGTTTCCTGTGCCTCAGCAGACATATATGGTAGAAATTGATACAGCCTATGTAAAATAGGTTGTTTCCTGTGTTCTCCTCTAGGATTATAATGATTTCCTGTCTCATGTTTAGGTCTTTCATTGATTTTGAATTTATTTATCTATTATTTTGTGTAAAGTGGTCCAGTTTCATTCTTTTGCATGTTGCTGTCAAACTTTCCCAACACCATTTGTTGAAGAGACTGTCTTTTTTTCCTTTGGATATTATTTCCTATTTTGTTGAAGATTAATTGACCATACATTTGTGGATTCATTTCTGGGTTTTTGATTCTGCTCTACTGATCTATGTGTCCATTTCTGTGCCAGTACCATACTGTCTTGATCACTACAGCTTTGTAATATATCTTGAAGTCTGGAATCCTGATGCCTACAGCTTTACTTCCCCGCCCCACCTCAAGTTTGCAATGACTATTCAGTCTTTTATGGTTCCATACAAATTTTAGGATTTTTAGTTCTAGCTCTGTGAAAAATGCTGCTGTTATTTTGATAAGGATTGAATTAAATGCTTTGGATTGCTTGGATAATATAGGCATTCTGACAACATTTGTCCTTCCAGTCCATGAGTATGGAATGTTTTTCCATTTATTTGTGTTCTCTTCAATATCTTTAAACAGGGTTTTCTAGTTTTCAGGGTAGAAATCCCTTAACCTCTGTGGTTAGGTTTATTCCTAGATATCTTATGGTATTTGGTGCAATTGCAAATAAGATTGATTCCTGGATTTCTCATTCTGCTGCTTTATTATTGGTGTATAAAAATGCAACAGACTTTTATACATTGATTTTGTATCCTATGAATTTACTGAGTTTGTGTATCAGTTCTAGTAAATTTTTTTTGGTGTAGTCTTTTGGGCTTTCTATGTAGGGTATCATATCATCTGCAAAGAATGAAAGTTTGACTTTCTCATCACTTGATCTCATCATTAGATGTCTTTTAGTTTTTGTTGTTGTCTAATTGTTGAGGCTAGGACTTCCAGTAGTATGTTAAATAACAGTGGTGAGAGTGAACATCCCTGTATTCTTTCTGACCGTAGAAGAAGGCTCTCACTTTTTTCCACACTGAGGGTGATTAGCTGTGAGTTTTTCATAAATGGGCTTTATTATGTTGAAGTATGTTCCCTCTAACCTTATTTTGTTGAGGGCTTTTAACATGAATGGATGTTATACTTTGTCAGATGTTTTTTTCTCCATCTATTGAAAGGATCATGTGGTTTTCTTTTTCTTTCTTTCTTTCTCTCTTTCTTTAATTCAATCTAGCTACCATATACTGTATTATTAGTTTCAGGGCAGAGTTTGGTGATTCATCAGTTGCATATAACACCCTGTGCTCATTACATCAAGTGCCTTCCTGAATGCCCTTCACCCAATTACCACACCACCCCACCCACTTCCCCGCCAACAACACTGTTTGTTCCCTACAGTTAAGAGTTTGCTATGGTTTGCCCACTCTATTTTTATCTAATTTTAGTTTTTCTTCCCATCCCCTAGGTTCATCTGTTTTGTTTCTTAAATTCCACATATGTGTGAAATGATACTGTATTTGTCTTTCTCTGACTGACTTATTTCATTTAGATTAAAACACTGTAGTTCCATCCACATCATTGCAAATGACAGGGTTTCATTCTTTTTGATGACTGAGTAAAATCCATTATATTGTAAAAGATTTGATTTATTTATTTGACAGAGAGAGAGATCACAAGTAGGCAGAGAGGCAGGCAGAGAGAGAGGGAGAAGCAGGCTCCCTGCTGAGCAGAGAGCCTGATGCAGGGCTTTATCCCAGGACCCTGAGATCATGATCTGAGGCAAAGGCAGAGGCTTAATCCACTAAGCCACCCAGGCACCCCTAAAATCCTAAAATCCATTATATATATATTATATATGTATAATATATATATAATACATACATATGTATGTATTATATATATATTAGAGCCCAGATGTCTACTGACAGATGAATGGATAAACAGGATTTTATTTATATATATATATAATATATATATATACTTTATATATTTATATATATAATATATATTATATATATAAATATATATATAAATAAAATCCTGTTTATCCATTCATCTGTCAATGGACATCTGGGCTCTTTCCATATTTTAGCAATTGTGGACATTGCTGTTGTAATCATTGGGGGTGCAAGTGTCCCTTCGAATCACTATCTTTGTGTCCATTGAATAAAGAGCTAGTAGTACAATTGCCAGGTCATAGAGTAGTTCTATTTTTAACTTTTGGAGGAAGCTGCATACTGTTTTCCAGAGTGGCTGTACCAGTTTGCATTCCCACCAACAATATAAGAGGGTTCCCCTTTCTCTGCATCTTCATCAACATCGGTTGTTTCCTGAGTTGTTAAATTTCAGCCATTTTTTAAAAATAAACATATAATGTATTTTTATCCCCAGGGGTACAGGTCTGTGAATCGCCAGGTTTACACATTTCATAGCACTCATCATAGCACATACCCTCCCCAATGTCCATTTCCCCACCACCCTCTCCCGTCCCCCCTCCCCCCAGCAACCCTCAGTCTGTTTTTTGAGATTGAGTCTTTTATGGTTTGTCTCCCTCCCAATCCCATCTTTTCATTTTTTCTTTTCCTACCTCCCCCCAACCCCCCCGCATTGCATCTCCACTTCCTCAAAATTTCAGCCATTTTTCTTGGTGTGAGATGGTATCTCATTGGGGTTATGATTTGTATTTCCCTGAGACAAGTGATGTGGAACACTTTTTCATGTGTGTTAGTCATTTGAACATCTTCTTTGGACAAAATTCTGTTCATGTCTTCTGCCCATTTCTTGACTGGACTTTTTATTTTTGGGGTATTGAGTTTGATAAGTTCTTTATAGATTTTGGATATTAGCCTTTTATCTGATATGTCACTTGCAAATATCTTAGCCCATTCTGTAGGTTGTCTTCTAGTTTCATTGCCTGTTTCTTTGGTGTGGAAAAGGGTTTTATCTAGATGAAGTCCCAATAGTTCATTTTTGCTTTTGTCTCCCTTGCCTCTGGATATGTGTCTAGGAAGAAGTTGCTGTGGCCAAAGTTGAAGAGGTTGCTGCCTGTTGTTTTCCTCTGGGATTTTGATGGATTCCTGGCTCACACCTAGGTCTTTCATCCATTTTGAATTTATTTTTGTGTATGGTGTAAGAAAGTAGTCCAGTTTCATTTTTCTTCATGTGGCTGTCCCATTTTCCCAACACCATTTTTGGTGTTTTTTTCCATTCGGTATTCCTGCTGTGTCGAAGATTAGTTGAGCTAGAGCTGAGGGTCCATTTCTGGGTTCTTTATTCTGTTCCATTGAACTATGTGTCTGTTTTTGTGCCAGTACCATACCATCTTGATGATTACAGTTTTAAAATACAGCTTGAAGTCTGGAGTTGTGATGCCTCTGGGTTTGGTTTTCTTTTTCAACTTTCCTTTGGCTGTTTGGGGTCTTTTCTGTTTCCATAAACATTTTAGAATTGTTTGTTCCAGTCTGTGAAAAATATCGATGGTATTTTGATAAGGATTAATTTAAATGTGTAGTTTGCTTTGAATAGTATAGCCATTTAACAATATTTGTTCTTCCAATCCATGACCATGGATTTTTTTTTTCCATTTCTTTGTATCTTCTTGAATTTCTTCCATAAGTGCTCTATAATTTTCGGAGTACAGATCTTTTATCTCTTTGGCTAGGTTTTTTCCCTAGGTATCTTATCGTTTTTGGTACCATTGTAAATTAGACTGATTCTTTGATTTCTCTTTCTTCTGTCTCATTGTTTGTGTATAGAAATGCAACTGACTTCTATGTATTGATTTTTATATCCATCCATTTTGCTTAATTCCTGCATCAATTCTAGCAATTTTTGGGTGGAGTCTTTTGGATTTTCAAAGTAGAGTATCATGTCATCTGCCAAGAGTGAAAGTTTGACTTCCTTGATGATTTGGATGCATTTTATTTCTTTCTGTTGTCTGATTACTGGAGCAAGGACTTCCTGTACCATGTTGAACAATAATTTTGAGTGTGGACATCCCTGTCATGTTACTGACTTGTTGCTGTTGAGGAAGATGTTACCTGTGAATCTTTTTGTATATGACCATTATGATGTTGAGGTAGTTCCCTCTGTCTTTCCTTTTTTTTTTTTTTTTTTTTTTTTTTTTTTTTTTTTTTTTTTTTTTTTTTATTTTAATAAACATATAATGTATTTTTATCCCCAGGGGTACAGGTCTGTGAATCGTCTGGTTTACACATTTCACAGCACTCATCATAGCACATACCCTCCCCAATGTCCATTTCCCCACCACCCTCTCCCATCCCCCTTCCCCCCCGCAACCCTCAGTCTGTTTCTTGAGATTGAGTCTTTTATGGTTTGTCTCCCTCCCAATCCCATCTTTTCATTTTTTCTTTTCCTACCTCCCCCCAAACCCCCCCACCTTGCATCTCCACTTCCTCATATCAAAGAGATCATATGATAGTTATATTTCTCCGATTGACTTATTTCGCTAAGCATGATACCCTCTAGTTCCATCCACGTCGTCGCAAATGGCAAGATTTCATGTCTTTTGATGGCTGCATAGTATTCCATTGTGTATATATACCACATCTTCTTTATCCATTCATCTGTTGATGGACATCTAGGCGCTTTCCACAGTTTGGCTATTGTGGACATTGCTGCTATAAACATTCGGGTGCACGTGCCCCTTCGGAGCACCACGTTTGTATCTTTAGGATATATACCCAGGAGTGCAATTGCTGGGTCGTAGGGTAGCTCTATTTTCAGTTTTTTGAGGAACCTCCACACTGTTTTCCAGAGTGGTTGCACCAGCTTGCATTCCCACCAACAGTGTAGGAGGGTTCCCCTCTCTCCGCATCCTCGCCAGCATCTGTCATTTCTTGACTTGTTAATTTTAGCCATTCTGACTGGTGTGAGGTGGTATCTCATTGTGGTTTTGATTTGTATTTCCCTGATGCCGAGTGATGTGGAGCATTTTTTCATGTGTCTGTTGGCCATCTGGATGTCTTCCTTGCAGAAATGTCTGTTCATGTCCTCTGCCCATTTCTTGACTGGATTATTTGTTCTTTGGGTATTGAGTTTGATAAGCTCTTTATAGATTCTGGATACGAGCCCTTTATCTGATATGTCGTTTGCAAATATCTTCTCCCATTCTGTCAGTTGTCTTTTGGTTTTGTTAACTGTTTCCTTTGCTGTGCAAAAGCTTTTGATCTTGATGAAATCCCAATAGTTCATTTTTGCCCTTGCTTCTGTCGCCTTTGGCGATGTTCCTAGGAAGAAGTTGCTGCGGTGGAGGTCAAAGAGGTTGCTGCCTGCATTCTCCTCAAGGATTGTGATAGATTCCTTTCGCACATTGAGGTCCTTCATCCACTTTGAGTCTATTTTCGTGTGTGGTGTAAGGAAATAGTCCAATTTCATTTTTCTGCATGTGGCTGTCCAATTTTCCCAGCACCATTTGTTGAAGAGGCTGTCTTTTTTCCATTGGATATTCTTTCCTGCTTTGTCGAAGATTAGTTGACCATAGAGTTGAGGGTCTATTTCTGGGCTCTCTATTCTGTTCCATTGGTCTATATGTCTGTTTTTGTGCCAGTACCATACTGTCTTGATGATGACAGCTTTGTAATAGAGCTTGAAGTCTGGAATTGTGATACCACCGACTTTGGCTTTCTTTTTCAATATTCCTTTGGCTATTCGAGGTCTTTTCTGGTTCCATATAAATTTTAGGATTATTTGTTCTATTTCTTTAAAAAAAATAGATGGGATTTTGATAGGGATTGCATTAAATGTGTAGATTGCTTTAGGTAAAATAGACATTTTCACAATATTTGTTCTTCCAATCCATGAGCATGGAATATTTTTCCATTTCTTTGTGTCTTCCTCAATTTCTTTCATGAGTACTTTATAGTTTTCTGAGTATAGATTCTTTGCCTCTTTGGTTAGATTTATTCCTAGGTATCTTATGGTTTTGGGTACGATGGTAAATGGGACTGACTCCTCAATTTCTCTTTCTTCTGTCTTGTTGTTAGTGTAAAGAAATGCGACTGATTTCTGTGCATTGACTTTATATCCTGACACTTTACTGAATTCCTGTATAAGTTCTAGCAGTTTTGGAGTGGAGCCTTTTGGGTTTTCCACATATAGTATCATATCATCTGCAAAGAGTGATAGTTTGACTTCTTCTTTGCCGATTTGGATGCCTTTAATTTCTTTTTGTTGTCTGATTGCTGAGGCTAGGACTTCTAGTACTATATTGAACAGCAGTGGTGATAACGGACATCCCTGCCGTGTTCCTGACCTTAGCGGAAAAGCTTTCAGTTTTTCTCCATTGAGAATGATATTTGCGGTGGGTTTTTCATAGATGGCTTTGATAATGTTGAGGTATGTGCCTTCTATCCCTACACTTTGAAGAGTTTTAATCAGGAAGGGATGCTGCACTTTGTCAAACGCTTTTTCAGCATCTATTGAGAGTATCATATGGTTCTTATTCTTTCTTTTATTAATGTATTGTATCACATTGATGGATTTGCGGATGTTGAACCAACCTTGCAGCCCTGGAATAAATCCCACTTGGTCGTGGTGAATAATCCTTTTAATGTACTGTTGGATCCTATTGGCCAGTATTTTGGTGAGAATTTTCGCATCTGTGTTCATCAAGGATATTGGTCTGTAATTCTCTTTTTTGGTGGGATCCTTGTCTGGTTTTGGGATCAAGGTGATGCTGGCCTCATAGAATGAGTTTGGAAGTTTTCCTTCCATTTCTATTTTTTGGAACAGTTTCAGGAGAATAGGAATTAATTCTTCTTTAAATGTTTGGTAGAATTCCCCTGGGAAGCCGTCTGGTCCTGGACTTTTGTTTGTTTGGAGATTTTTGATGACTGTTTCAATCTCCTTACTGGTTATGGGTCTGTTCAGGTTATCTATTTCTTCCTGGTTCAGTTGTGGTAGTTTATACATCTCTAGAAATGTATCCATTTCTTCCAGGTTGTTAAATTTGTTGCCATAGAGTTGCTCGTAGTATGTTCTTATAATTGTTTGTATTTCTTTGGTGTTGGTTGTGATCTCTCCTCTTTCATTCATGATTTTATTTATTTGCGTCCTTTCTCTTTTCTTTTTGATAAGTCTGGCCAGGGGCTTATCAATCTTATTAATTCTTTCAAAGAACCAGCTCCTAGTTTTGTTGATTTGTTCTATTGTTTTTTTAGTTTCTATTTCATTGATTTCTGCTCTGATCTTTATGATTTCTCTTCTCCTGCTGGGTTTGGGCTTTCTTTGTTGTTCTCTCTCCAGCTCCTTTAGGTGTAGGGTTAGGTTGTGTATTTGAGACCTTTCTTGTTTCTTGAGAAAGGCTTGCACTGCTATATATTTTCCTCTCAGGACTGCCTTTGTTGTGTCCCACAGATTTTGAACTGTTGTGTTTTCATTATCATTTGTTTCCATGAATTTTTTCAATTCTTCTTTAATTTCCTGGTTGACCCATTCATTTTTTAGAAGGATGCTGTTTAGTCTCCATGTATTTGCGTTCTTTCCAAATTTCCTCTTGTGATTGAGTTCGAGCTTCAGAGCATTGTGGTCTGAAAATATGCAGGGAATGATCTCGATCTTTTGGTACTGATTGAGACCTGATTTATGACCCAGGATGTGGTCTATTCTGGAGAATGTTCCATGTGCACTAGAGAAGAATGTATATTCTGTTGCTTTGGGATGGAATGTTCTGAATATATCTGTGATGTCCATTTGGTCCAGTGTGTCATTTAAGGCCTTTATTTCCTTGTTGATCTTTTGCTTAGATGATCTGTCCATTTCAGTGAGGGGAGTGTTAAAGTCCCCTGCTATTATTGTATTACTGTCGATGTATTTCTTTGATTTTGTTATTAATTGGTTTATATAGTTGGCTGCTCCCATGTTAGGGGCATAGATATTTAAGATTGTTAGATCTTCTTGTTGGACAGACCCTTTGAGTATGATATAGTGTCCTTCCTCATCTCTTATTATAGTCTTTGGCTTAAAATCTAATTGATCTGATATAAGGATTGCCACCCCAGCTTTCTTCTGATGTCCATTAGCATGGTACATTGTTTTCCACCCCCTCACTTTAAATCTGGAGGTGTCTTCGGGTCTAAAATGAGTTTCTTGTAGGCAGCATATGGATGGATTTTGTTTTTTTATCCATTCTGATACCCTGTGTCTTTTGATTGGGGCATTTAGCCCATTAACATTCAGGGTAACTATTGAGAGATATGAATTGAGTGCCATTGTATTGCCTGTAAGATGATTGTTACTGTATATTGTTTCTGTTTCTTTCTGATCTACTACTTTTAGGGTCTCTCTTTGCTTAGAGGACCCCTTTCAATATTTCCTGTAGAGCTGGTTTGGTGTTTGCAAATTCTTTCAGCTTTTGTTTGTCCTGGAAGCTCTTTATCTCTCCTTCTATTTTCAATGATAGCCTAGCCGGATATAGTATTCTTGGCTGCATGTTTTTCTCGTTTAGTGCTCTGAATATATCATGCCAGTTCTTTCTGGCCTGCCAGGTCTCTGTGGATAGGTCCGCTGCCAATCTAATGTTTTTACCCTTGTATGTTACAGACTTCTTTTCCCGGGCTGCTTTCAGGATTTTCTCTTTGTCGCTAAGACTTGTAAATTTTACTATCAGGTGACGAGGTGTGGACCTATTTTTATTGATTTTGAGGGGCGTTCTTAGCATCTCCTGGATTTTGATGTTTGTTCCCTTTGCCATATTAGGGAAATTCTCTCCAATAATTGTCTCCAATATACCTTCTGCTCCCCTCTCTCTTTCTTCTTCTTCTGGAATCCCAATTATTCTAATGTTGTGTCGTCTTATGGTGTCACTTATCTCTCGAATCCTCTCCTCGTGTTCCAGTAGTTGTTTGTCTCTCTTTTGCTCAGCTTCTTTATTCTCTGTCATTTGGTCTTCTATGTCACTAATTCTTTCTTCTGCCTCATTTATCCTGGCAGTGAGAGCTTCCATTTTTGATTGCACCTCATGAATAGCTTTTTTGATTTCAACTTGGTTAGATTTTAGTTCTTTTATTTCTCCAGAAAGGGCTTTTATCTCTCCAGAGAGGGTTTCTCTAATATCTTCTATGCCTTTTTCGAGCCCGGCTAGAACCTTGAGAATTGTCATTCTGAACTCTAGATCTGTCATGCTACCTATGTCTGTATTGATTAGGTCTCCAGCCTTCGGTACGGCCTCTTGTTCTTTTTTTTGAGGTGAGTTTTTCCGCCTTGTCATTTTGTCCAGGTAGGATTTGCTTTCTCCTGCTGTGGAATTCCGCTGTTCTTGGTGACTGAAGTTGGTTTTGGATGGTTTCTTGTTGATCTTCTGGGGGAGGGGCCTGTTGTAGTGATTCTCAAGTGTCTTTGCCGCAGGCGGAATTGCACCGCCCTTGCCAGGGGCCGGGCTAAGTAATCCGCTCGGGTTCGCTTTCGGGAGCTTTTGTTCCCTGAGCGCTTTCCGTAGAGTTCCGGAGGACGGGAATGAAGATGGCGGCCTCCCAATCTCTCGGCCCGGAGGAGCCGAGAGCTTGGGGTTCCGCTCCTCAGTGCGCTCTCAGAGCAAAGCGCCCAATAGCCCCGCCTCCCTGGCTTGCGGTCGCGCCTCGAGGAAAGCAGTCAATTGTTGGAGCTGGAGAAAAGCGCCGGGTCGCTTTTGTCTCCCGGGCCTGCGGCCGCGCTCCGAGCCCACCCAGCCTGCGACCGGCACAAGGTAACCCCGGGCTTAGAGCTCACTCCTCGGCTTTGTCGCTATAGCCGGCTTCCCCGCTCTAATACCTGCGAGCTCTGCGGCACTCAGACACCCCCAGTCCTTCTGTGACCCCGCGGGTCCTGGGGTTATGCTGACCCCGCCTGGGTTTCCCCCCAGTTTAGCCTCTGGAGCGATGTCTCCCAGTGGAGCCGACTTTTAAAAGTCCCGGTTTTTTGCTCCGTCGCTCCGCCGCTTGCCTGGTGCCGGCCCCTCCCCCCGGGGTCTATCTTCCCGTCGCTTTGGATTCACTTCTCCGCAGGTCCTACCTTTCAGAAAGTGATCGATTTTCTGTTTCTGGGATTGTTGCTCTTCTTCTCTTCGATTTCCCGTTGGATTTATAGGTGTTCACAATGGTTAGATAAGCTATCTAGCTGATCTCCTGCTACCCGATGTCGTCTCAGCCTGCTACTTCTCCGCCATCTTGACTCCTCCACTCTCTGTCTTTCCTTTGTTGAGTATTTTTTTATCAAGAATGAATGCTGTATTTTGTCACATGTTTTCCTGCATCTATTGAGAGGATCATGTGGTTTTTATCCTTTCTTTTATTAATGAGGTGTAACACATCAATTGATTTGTGGATATTGAACCACCCCTGCAGTGCTGGAATAAATCCCACTTGGTTATGGAGAATAATCCTTTTAATGTACTGTTGGATTCTATTAGCTTATATCTTGGTAAGAATTTTTGCATCCATGTTCATCAGGGATATTGGTCTGTAATTCTCCTTTTTAGTGGGTAATTGGTCTGGATTTGGGATCATGGTAATGCTGGCTTCATACAATGAGTTTGGAAATTTTCCTTTCGTTTCTATTTTTTTTTTAACATTTCAGAAGAATAGGTATTAATTCTTCAAATGTTTGGCAGAATTCCCTGGGAAGCTTTTCAGCTCTGGACTCCTGTTTTTTTTTTTGTTGCTTTTTTTTTTTTTTTTACTAATTCAATTTCTTTGCTGGTGATCATTCTGTTCGGTGTCCTATTTTTCTTCTTTTAGTTTTGGTAGTTTTTATGTTTCTAGCAATTCATCCATTCTTCCAGATTGCCTAGTTTCCTGGTGTATAATTGCTCATAATATTCTCTTATAATTCTATTTTTTCGATGTTAGTTGTGATCTCTCATCTTTCATTCATGACTTTTTTTTATGTAGGTCCTTTCCTTTTCTTTTTTATAAGTAAGGCTTGGGGTTTACCAATCTTGTTAATTATTTCAAGGAACAAGCCTAGTTTTGTTGGTCTGTTCTGTTTTTTTTTTAATTTTTATATCTTTGATTTCTGTTTTAATTTTTATTAATTCTCTTCTCCTGCTTGAGATAGACTTTATTTGCTTTTCTTTTTCCAGATCCTTCAGGTTGTGTATTTGAGACTTTTCTTTCTTCTTGAGGATGTCCTGTATTGCTTTATAATTCCCTCTTAGGACTGCCTTTGCTGCACCCCAAAGGTTTTGAACTATGGTGTTTTCATTTTCATTTGTTCCCATGTATTTTTTTAAATTCTTCTTTAGTTTCCTGGTTGACCTACTCATTGTTTAGTAGCATGTTCCTTAACCTTCATGTATTTTTTTGTCCTTCCAAATTTTTTTCTTATGGCTGACTTCAAGTTTCATAGCATTGTGGTCTGCAAATATGCTTGGTATGATCTCAGTCCTTTTGTAACAGTTGAGTCCTTATTTTAACTCAGTATATAATTTATTCTGGAGAATGTTTGATGCACACTCACAAATAATATGTATTCTATTGCTTTAGGATGAAATGCTCTGCATATATCTGTTTAGTCCATCTGGTCCTGTGTGTCCTTCAAAGCCCTTGTTTCCTGGTTGATCTTCTGCTTAGATGATCTGTCCACTGCTGTGAATGTGGTGTTAAATTCCCCTGCTATTATTGTATTATTATCAGTTTCTTTAATTTTGTTATTAATTGATTTAGTATTTGGCTGCTCCCAAGTTAGGGTTATAAATATTTATAATTGTTACACCTTCTTTTTGGATATACCCCTTTATTTTGATATAAGATATCCTTTTTCATCTTTTTTTTTTTTTTACATTTTTTGGTTTAAGATCTAGTTGTCCTAACATAGTGATGGGTACTCCCACTTTGTTTTGATGTCCATTGTCATGGTAAATATTTCTCCACCCTCTCACTTTGAATCTGGAGGTGTCTTTGGGTCTCTTTTAAGCAGCATATCGATGGGTCTTGTCTTTTTATCCATTCTGATACCCTATGTCTTTTGATTGGAACATTTAGTCTATTTACATTCAGGGTAATTATTGAAAGATATGGAAGGAACTAGGAGGTATTATGCTAAGCCAAATAAGTTAGTGAGAGGAAGACAAATACCATATGATGTAACTCCTATGTGGAATTTAAGAAACACAAGAGATGAACATAGGGGAAGGAAAGGAAGAATAAAATAAATGAAAAAAAGATGGAGGCAAACCACAAGAGACTCTTAAATATAGGAAACAAACTGAGAGTTGCTGGAGGGGAAATAGGTGGGACATTGGGTAATTAGGTGACAGACATTAAGGAAGGCACTTGATGTAATGAGCACTGGGTATTATATGCAATTAATAAGTCACTAAATTCTACCCCTTTAACTAATAAAAAAAAAGATATGAATTTAGTGCACTTGAATTACCTGTAAAGTCTCTGTTCCTGTAGATTATTTGGTTTTTTTCCTAATCTTTGTTAATTTTTGTCTCTCTTTCCATTCAGAGGGTTCCCTGTAATATTTGTTGCAGGGATGGTGTAGTGTTCAGTAACCCCTTTAGTTCTGTTTGTCTTGGTAACTCGTTACCTCTCCTATTCTGAATACAGCCTTTCTGGATAAAGTTTTCTTGATTGCATATTTTCCCCATTTAGCACATTGAATATACCATGCCAGTCCTTTCTGGCTTGTCAGTTCTCTGTAGACAGGTCTGCTGCCAGCCTTATATGCCTATCTTAAAGATAAAAGCCTTGTGTGCCTATCTTCCAAGGCACAAGATAGGTTAAGGACTTTTTCTTCTGAGCAACTTTCAGCATTCTCTCTTTATCTTTGTACTTTGCAAGTTTCACTATAATATGTATTGGTATTGACCTTTTTTGTTGCTGTTGTCATTTTGACTGGAATTCTCTGTGCCTCTTGGACTTGAATGCCTGTTTCCTTCCCCAAATTAGGGAGGTTCTCAGTTATAATTTGTTGAAAGAAATCTTATGTCCACTTCTCATGCTCTTTTTCTTCTGGGACTCCTGTGATACAAATATTTTACTTTATGCCATCACTGTGTTCTCTGTCTACCTTTGTGATCTAATAGTTTCTTTCTCTCGTCTTTTCATCTGCATTATTTTCTTCAATTTTATATTCTATAACACCTATCTTCTCCTCTCTGTCTTTAATCCTCCTAGTGATTATATCCATTCTTCTGTCATCTCAGTTTTAACATTTTTTATATCAGCCTGACTTTTATCCCTGTAGGAAGGGTTTCTCTGCTGTCTTCTATGCTTCTTTCAAGTCCAGCTACTAGTCTTATAATTGTTGATTTAAATTCTTGTTCAGGTATATTGTTTATATCTGTTATTAGCAAGTCCCCAGCTGTGATACCTTCCTGACCTTTCTTTTGCAGAGAATTCCTCTATCTTGTCATTTTGGCTAAGTATGTATCTTTTGCATGTTATGAAAGCTTGTTATGTTTCCAGCATCTTGGAGTAATGTTAAATTAAAAGGAGGTCATACACTGTCCAGGGCCTGACACTTCATGATGTGTTTCTGGTGTACGTTGCATAAACCCTGCTGTTGCAGTTTGGCTGTTTTGTTTTTTTTTCAATGGATCATCTTCTGCAGAGTTCCTCCTTGCTTGCAGTGGGGAGTGTTTGGACCTTTACCTAGGTGTGCTTTGACTTGTTTGTTGAAAAATAAACCTGTAAAAAAAGAATGAAAGAAATAGAAAAAAGAAAAGAAAAAAAAGCTTGATTCAAAAATAAAAGAAAGGGAATGAAGAAAACTAAAAACTTTAAGCCTGATTCCAAAGAAAAAGGAAAAAAAAAGATAAAATGAAAAGAAAAAAAAAGATGATAAAAAAAGAAGATGCAAGAAATGAAAAAAAAACTAACAAAAAACTATAATTGTAATTGAAAAGAAAGAAAGTAAGTAAGAGGAAGGAAATACAGCCTTTTCTTATTTGGAGCAGAACTGAATGGGATGCTGTGAGGGTCTGTATGATCAGTGGACTTGGTGCATGCTGTCAGTGTTGCTCTTTTGAGGGAGAGGCCTGCTGTACTGGCTCAGAGTCAATCCCTGCCCCAGTAAAAAAGGGACTTGGCTGTACTGGTTGAGTCCATCCCTGCCCCAGCTAAAAAATAAAAATAAAGAAATATATTAAAAAAATCTTGCCTAGCACAGTGGGGCGGAGTTTGATGCAAGCGCCTTCCACCTCCACTGGAGGGGATGGGGGTGCTATGTTGCTCTCTGATGTGCTACTGTGTTCATGGCGGTGGTGGAGGGGGGTAAAGTGGAGACACCCAACACTTTCATCCCTGGATGATGGATCTCAATCCCCGCTGTTCTAGAAGCCCTTACTGAAAAGCAAGGGCCATCAGCTCCCTGGCACCAAGCAAGAGAGCATTTATCTTTGATGCCACTGGGATTCAAAACTCCAAATCTTAAAGTAACTGGTACCACTCAGATCTGCTCCTTCCTCTAGGTTAGAAGCTTTCTGCACTCTGACTAGTGTTCTTTGTCCCAGAAAAACCGTCTCCCACTTGCTGGATGTGCAGATTCTACACTTTGGCAACACAAAAGCTGGAACCAGGTTATTCAGTTTCTGCAAGTGCCTTTGTTCCCTGATGTTGATGAAAGGCCATTTGCTGGTGCCTGCAGGGTCTTTTGTCCTTGGAGAGAATATATGCCCTCTTCCAAATGTACTCCAGGAAGGGGATTGATTTCTCCCAGTGAGACCCCTGGGATCACTACACCATTTTGTGTGCACTCTTGGGCCAGAGCCTTCCTTTTCTTCTGGAGTGTATGCTACAGCAACTCTCCTATGAAAGTCATGAACTTCCAAAAACTCAGAGGTACATCCACTGTTTGCAAAAACAAACAAACAAACAAAATCCTGCACCATTCAGTTCCTCCAGCTCCCCAGTCTGTAGTCTGGAGAGGTCTTCTTGAGCAAACCCAATGCTGCAATCTCTCAACCCCTCTCTCACTCTCTCCCTTTCCTCTTCCTGCCAACATGGTTCCCTCCACTCTGCAGCACAACAACTTTTTCTCCTCCATTTCAGTTCCATGCACCTTGTGCCTGCCATGTTGTCTCTCTCCAACCATAGAAATCCTTCTTCAAATTCTCAGATCAGTTTCCTGGGTGCTCCAAGTGATTTGACCTCAAACCTGTGTTCAAGGGACTAGGAAAACCCCAGGTTTTCCTACCCCCTACGTGTTTGCCATCTTAACTCTTCCAGGATCTTGTGGTTCTTGTCCTTCCTTTTATTAATGTGGTATTAATGTTGATTGATTTGGGAACACAAAGCCACCCTTGAAACCAGGAATGAATCCTGCTTGATTGTGGCGAATGATTTTTTTTAACATACTATTGGATTCAGTTTGCTAATATTTTATTGAGAATTTTTGCATCCATATTCACCAGGGATATTAACCTATAGTTTGTTCTTTTACTTTTTTTTTTTTAAATCAGGGTAATGCTGGCCTCAAAGAATGAGTTTGGAAGTTTTCCTTCCATTTCTTTGTTCTCTTTCTTTCTCTCTCTTGTTGAATAGTTTGAAAAGAATACCTGTTGACTCTTCTTAAATTGCTTGTTAGAATTCGTCTGTCATCTGGCCCTGGACTTTGGTTTTTAGGTATATATATTTTTTAAGATTTTACTTATTTATTTGTCAGAGAGAGAGAGAGAGAGTGTGTGTGTGTGTGTGCAAGCAGGGGGAGGGGCAGGCAGAGGGAGAAGCAGGCAGAGAGAGAAGCAGGTTCCTTGCTGAACAAGGAGCCCAATGCAGGACTTGATCCCAGGACCCAGGGATCATGACCTGAGCCAAAGGAAGACACTTAACTCACTGAGACACCCAAGCATCTCCGGGATATTTTTTATTACTCTTTTTCGTAGGAGAGTTGCTGTAGCATACACTCCTGATTCAATTTGTTTGCTGGTTATTGGTCTGTTGAAGTTTTCTCTTTCTTCCTGTTTCAGTTTGGTAGTTTATATGTTTCTAGGAACTTAATCTGTTTCTTGAAGGTTGTCCAGTTTGATGGCAGAGTTTTTCATAATTTTCTCATAATTGTTTCTGGTGTTGGTTATTATTTCTCCTCTCTCATTTGTGATTTTATTTGGGTCCTTTCTCTTTTCTTTTCAATAAGTCTGGCTAGGGGTTTATCAATTTTATTAATTTTGTCAATGAATCAGCTCTTGGTTTAATTGATTTGTTATATTGTTTCTTTAGTTTTTATATCATTTATTTCTGCTTAAATTTTTATTATTTTCCTCATTCTGTTGCCTTTAGGCTTTATTTGTTGCTCTTTTTCTAGCTTATCTAGGTGTAAGTTTAGGTTGTTTATTTGAGATTTTTCTTTCTTCTTGGGTAGGTATGTATTCCTATATACTTCCTTCTTAGGACTGCTTTTGTTGTATCCCAAAACTTTTGGGATAATGAATGAACACTATGTGTTCATTTTTATTTGTCTCCATGTTTTTTGTTTGTTTGTTTGTTTTTGGTTCTCTGATTTCTTTGTTGACCCCATCATTGTTTTGTAGCATGTTGTTTAACCTCCTTGCATTTGGGTTTACAGATTTCTCCTTGTGGAAATAGTCTTGATTTCCAGTTTCATTGTGTTATTGTCAGAAAGGTGCATGGTATGACTTCTGTATTCTTTTATTGGTTGAGGCCAATTTTATGATCTAATATGTGATCTGTTCTGGAGAAAGTTCCATGTGCAATTGAAAGGAATGCATATTTTATTGTTTTAGGATGGAATACTGTGACTATATCTGTTATATTCATGTGGTCCAGTGTATCATTCAAAGCCATTATTTACTTACTGATTTTCTGTTTAAATGATCTGTCCATTGATGTAAGTGGGGTGTTACCCTCCCTTTCATATTATGAACTTCCCTTTCATATTACATTATTATAATACAATCAATGAGTTTTTATGTTTGTTATTAATTATTTTATATATTTATGTGCTCCCATGTTGGGTGCATAAGTATTTAAAATCATTATATGTTCTTGTTGGTTTGTCCCCTTTATGATTATATAATGTCCTTCATTGTTCCTTGTTACAGTCTTTTTAAAAATGTTTACCTTGTCTGATATAAGTATTAATATTCTGGCCTTTTTTTTTCAGATTTTATTTTTATGTTATTATTTGAGGGAGAAAAAGAGAAAGCAAGTGTGAGCACTAGCAGGGGGAGGGACAGAGGGACAAGCAGACTCTTGGCTGAGCCTAGAGCCTGGTGTGGGACTCGATCCCAGGACTTTGGGATCATGACCTGAGCCAAACGAAGATGCTTAACCAACTGAGCCAACCAGCCACCCCTACTCTGTCTTTCTTTTGACATCAATTTGCATGGTAGATGTTTTCTCATCCCCTCAACTTCAATCTTCAGGTATCTTCAGGTCTAAAATGAGGCCCTTGTAGGCAACATATAAATGGTCTTGTTTTTTATCCATTCTGATACTCTATGTCTTTTGATTGGATCATTTGGTTTGCATTCAGAGTAATTACTGATAGCTATGTATTTATTGCCATTCTATTGTTTTGCCATTGTTTCTGGAGATTTTCTCCAATCCTTTCTTCTGTCACTTTTTTCTCTCTCATTTGTACTCAAAGAGTCCTCTTTAATATATCCTGCAGGGTGGTGTGGTCACAAACTCCTTTAGTTGTTGTTGTGGTTTTTTTGTTTGTTTTATTTTGTTTTGTTTTTTGTTTTTATTTTGTTTTGTTTTTGGTCTGGGAAAGTCTTTCTCTCTCTGTATTCTTGGCTGTAGGTTTTTCACTTTGAACACATCATGCCACTCCCTTCTGCCTTGCTGTATTTCTGTTCGGAAATCTCCAGCTAGCCTTCTGTGTCTTCCATTTTAAGATAAGTACTTCTTTTGTCTTGATGGTTTTAAGATTTTTTTTTTTCTTCATCACTATGTTTTGCAAATTTAACCATGATGTCTTGGTGTTGGCCTGCTTTTGTTGATTTTCATAGGCATTCTCTGTGCTCTTGGATCTGGAAGTCTGCTTTCTTCCCCAGATTAGGGAAGTTTTCAGTATTTTTTTCTTCAAGTAAAATCTCTGCTTCTGGGATTGTTACATTTGATGGGATCACTGAGTTCCCTAAGTCTATTCTCATGTTGAATAATTTTTCTTTCTCTCTTATGTTTAGTTTTGTTATTTTGTACCATTTTGTCTTCTAGGTCACTGATTCCTTCCTCTGTTTCATCCATCCCACCATTTATCCTATCAAGTGTGTTTCTAATCTTGTTTATTGCACTTTGTGATTGATTTTTTAATTTTTATATTTATTTTTTAAACATTTTATTTATTTATTTGAGACAGAGAGAGAGAGCACAAGTATGGGGAATGGGTAGAGGGAGAGGGGCAAATAGCTATGGTGATTCCAGGGCCCAACATGGGGCTCAATGCCAGGACCCTGGGATCATGACCTGAGCCAAATGCAGATGCTCAACCAACTGAGCCACCCAGGCACCTGACTGATTCTTTTTTAATTCCATTTCTTTTTTTTTTTTTTGGTCTGTCATAAGCCTCTCCCTGATGTCTTTTAATCTTTTCTCAAACCCAATGCGTATCTTTTTGATTCTTTCTTTAAATTCTTCATCAAGCATATTACTTGTATCTGTTTTGCTTAATTCTCTATCTGTGGCTTTATCTTCTTTCATTTGGGGTAAATTCCTACATCTTGGAATTTTGTCTCAGTCTCTACCTTCTTTTGTGTGTAATGAAATCCAGTTATGTCTTCTGCTCCTGAAACTCATGACATTTTGAAGAAGAGATCATGTAGTGTCCAAAGCCTCGCAGTTCAAGGAGTGTCTCTAGTGTGTGTTGTGTGTTTTCTGCTGTTGTTTGTCCGTTCTCTCCTTCAGGCCAGTCATGTGCACAGGCTCTCCTTGGCTGCTGTGGACAGTGTTTAGTCCCTGACCTGAATGTAGTGAGTTTTAATTAGGTGTGCTTTGGTCTGCTTATGAAATGTAACCTGTCATCACCTACACTTGAACTGAGAACCTGTAGAACTCTCTGATTAGGAGACTTGACATAGGCAGGATTTTGAACTATTCTTTTGGGAGAGGGGCCTGCTTCATTGTGACTGAAGCAAACTTGACTGAGAAGGGCAGTCCCACTAGAGTGTAGGCACGTGAGACTGCATGTATGCCCTTTAGGCAACCAGTGTCAGCACTGTGCTGTTTCCTGCAGGTGACTCTGTTTTTATGCTGAGGGGTGGGGTAGGGAATTGGTGCCAGCACACTCCTTTGTTCCTGGAGAGGTGTCTCTGTAAATGCTGCTTCTCAGAGACATGCTCCAAGAATAGTGAATCATCTACCCACTGTGTGCCCCAGGCACTCTCAGTATTAATGTTTTCACACTGTCTGCCCCTCGGTTGTTTGTCTGCTTTCTCTTCAGGACTAGCAGAGTGCCCTCTGGGCTCTATCTCAGGCAAGCCAGTTGACCTTTCAAACTCCAGGCTTTAAGTCCCGCTGGTCACAAGAAATCATAAAATTAGTCCCTCTCATTTTCGAAACCAGCCACTGTGGGAAAATATTATCCCTGTGCATTTCCCATGTGTGTTCTTACTACTCTTGTTCTTCTCCAAAACCACAGCTCTCCACCCCCCTCTGCAGCACCCACAGTCTATTTCCCTCTAAAGCAAATCTCTGAACCTCTTATCTTCTTCAGTGTGGCCTCTTCTCTCCCTTCAGTTGTGGAGTTTGTTCTCATTCTTTAGGTCTATTTCTTGGTTGGTTTTTTTTTTTTTTTTGGATCATTTGGCAGTTATGTAGTTGTGGTCATGGGACAAGGCAAGCTTAGGGTCCCCTTCACTCTGCTACCATCTTCCTTTTAGTCAAGATGTATATGAAGACATATCTATTTTAATTAAACCAAAAAGCTCAAAGTATCTTTCACTTACTAAATATTTATCCTAGATCCCTGGAGCTTGAAAACCATTTGGTTTACATTTTTATATTTTTGAGTGTTTTACAATACTTTTGAATGTTTTACAATACTTGATTTGATAAGTGCCCTTTTTTAAAAAAAAAGATTTTTATTTACTTATTTGACAGAGATCACAAGTTGGCAGAGAGGCAGGAAGAGAGAGAGGGTGAAGCTGCTCCCTGCTGAGCAGAAAGCCCAATGTGGGGCTCAATCCCAGGACCCTGAGATAGTGACCTGAGCCAAAGGCAGAGGCTTAACCCACTGAGCCACCCAGGAACCCCATAAGTGCCCATTTTTTAAGACAACTAAATAGAACCATTTTACAGATTATTTTGGCAATACCATTTGGAGGTAGAAAAAATATAACAGATTTACAACATACATACGTGCAGAGATGCACATATACAAAAGCTGAAATATCTCTGTTTGTAGAGACAAACAGAGATATTTTAGCTTTTGTATTAAAATTTATCCATGATGGAGATTTAATAATGCGGTACTCAGTAGTATATAAAATAAGTGTCAGATACAAACTATGCTTCTGTAAGTTGAAACAAATTGAGGTTATCTTTTCAGATGGCTAAAACTTTTTATTAATATTTGTGGAGAAGACACCTACGATTTTTAATTCACTTAATTTCCAAATAACTTTCCCCCCTTTTTTTTCCTGGTAAGAATTATTTCCCTAAGGTTTGAATTTCAAAGGGATGTCTGAGATAGAGGTCGCTAGAGAAAAACAGGTAGGACATTTACAACTTAGAGGAAAAGGAAAAAAAAATTCTTCAAAGGAGGGCTTTTGTTTCCTAAATCCAGATGTATGACCTAGTGGAGACAGGAGACTTCCTCATAGAGGGTGCAAAGGATACCATCCCTCCAAAATGCAGAACCACTATCAATTTACCTAAAAGAAAGGCTTAGGCAATTCCCCTAAGGGCTGGCAATAATTGGTAGGTCTCTAGCTCCAGTGAAGCTCAACCATTTTTGTCCAGCCATATTGATCCAGAAATGGGATGCAATTCTCATCTCTATCCAGCCATATTTTTGGGCTCCCAATGCTATGGTTGGCAAGCTATGTTCTCAGCACACACACCAGTTGTCACGAAGAGACAAAGGATCAATAATCAATCCCTCTGGATTGTTAAGGAAGGGACTACATGAAATTTTACCTTTCTTTATCGACTTTTCACTGATAGCAATTTGGGAGAGTTGACTTTAGTAAGAATTCTCAGAACCTTTGCTGGCTTCTCCCACCTTTCTCAGGATTTCATCTGAAGCCTCTGTAGTAAGTGGGGTTTACAGTAGAGAGAGTGTATCTCTGGTGTCTACCAGAATCTGGCAAGATTTCCCATCAATTTTAATTTTAGTTTCCCCTTAGCTGTTTAAGGGAATAACTGGTAAAAAAAAATTACAGGAGAATCCCTTGGAGCCCCTAAATCCTCAGATGGGCCTATATGGGGGGCCTCTTCATAGGGTACCATAAATGTACCCTCAAATTGTCTGTAAGGCCACTAAGTTGACAAACTTTTGCTTACAGTTTATAATCCATTCAGAGTAGAATGACAATTCAGACACAGGATTAGTAGAATGAATACTCAAAAGAAGGATAGAGGGGAAGAGTAGGAGTTACATTAGTCTTACAGTTTCTGTTTTGGATATCTTTTGTATCTTTAGTTCTTCGTTACTCTTTTGCAATGAATCTTTCAATGAAACTATTGAAATTTTGAAGGCTTTTGGAAACTCACACATGTCAATTAAGATAGCTATGGAACATTATATCAAAAACTAATGATGTACTTATTATACCTTGGCTAATTGAATTTAAATAAAAAAATAAAATAGCTATTCCATTCTGTTTATTTAACTTAACAATTCTTTTTTTTTAATTTTTTATTTCTTCTCAGCATAACAGTATTCATTGTTTTTTCACCACACTCAGTGCTCCATGCAATCCGTGCCCTCCCTAATACCCACCACCTGGTTCGCCCAACCTCCCATCCTCCGCCCATTCAAAACACTCAGGTTGTTTTTCAGAGTCCGTAGTCTCTCATGGTTCAACTCCCCTTCCAATTTTCCTCAACTCCCTTCTCCTCTCCATCTACCCTTGTCCTCTATATTATTTGTTATGCTCAACAAATAAGTGAAACCATATGATACTTGACCCTCTCTGCTTGATTTATTTCACTCAGCATAATCTCTTCCAGTCCCGTCCATGTTGCTACAAAAGTTGGGTATTTGTCCTTTCTGATGGAGGCATAATACTCCATAGTGTATATGGACCACATCTTCCTTATCCATTCATCTGTTGAAGGGCATCTTGGTTCTTTCCACAGATTGGCGACCGTGGCCATTGCTGCTACAAACATTGGGGTACAGATGGCCCTTCTTTTCACTACATCTGTATTTTGGGGGTAAATACCCAGTAGTGCAATTGCAGGGTCATAGGGAAGCTCTCCTTTTAATTTCTTGAGGAATCTCCACACTCTTCTCCAAAGTGGCTGCACCAACTTGCATTCCCACCAACCGTGTAAGAGGGTTCCCTTTCTCCACATCCTCTCCAACACACGTTGTTTCCTGTCTTGCTAATTTTGGCCATTCTAACTGGTGTAAGGTGGTATCTCAATGTGGTTTTAATTTGAATCTCCCTGATGGCTAGTGATGATGAACATTTTTTCATGTGTCTGATAGCCATTGGTATGTCTTCATTGGAGAAGTGAATGTTCATATCTTCTGCCCATTTTTTAATATGATTGTCTGTTTTGTGTGTGTTGAGTTTGAGAAGTTCTTTATAGATCCTGGATATCAACCTTTTGTCTGTACTGTCATTTGCAAAATCTTCTCCCATTCCGTGGGTTGCCTCTTTGTTTTGTTGACTGTTTCCTTTGCTGTGAAGAAGCTTTTGATCTTGATGAAGTCCCAAAAGTTCATTTTCGCTTTTGTTTCCTTTGCCTTTGGAGACATATCTTGAAAGAAGTTGCTGTGGCTGATATCGAAGAGGTTACTGCCTATGTTCTCCTCTAGGATTCTGATGGATTCCTGTCTCACGTTGAGGTATTTTATCCATTTTGAGTTTATCTTTGTATACGGTGTAAGAGAGTGGTCGAGTTTCATTCTTCTACATATAGCTGTCCAGTTTTCCCAGCACCATTTATTGAAGAGACTGTCTTTTCTCCACTGGATATTTTTTCCTGTTTTGTCGAAGATTATTTGACCATAGAGTTGAAGGTCCATATCTGGGCTCTCTACTCTGTTCCACTGGTCTATGTGTCTGTTTTGTATCCCAGTACCATGCTGTCTTGGTGATCACAGCTTTGTAGCAAAGCTTGAAATCAGGTAACGTGATGCCGCCAGTTTTATTTTTGTTTTTCAACATTTCCTTAGCAATTCGGGGTCTCTTCTGATTCCATACAAATTTTAGGATGATTTGCTCCAGCTCTTTGAAAAATACCGGTGGAATTTTGACCGGAATGGCATTAAAAGTATAGATTGCTCTAGGCAGTATAGATATTTTAACAATGTTTATTTTTCCAATGCAAGAGCATGGAATGGTCTTCCATCTTTTTATGTCTTCTTCAATTACGTTCATGAGTGTTCTGTAGTTCCTCGAGTACAGATCCTTAACCTCTTTGGTTAGGTTTATTCCCAGGTATCTTATGGTTCTTGGTGCTATAGTAAATGGAATCAATTCTCTAATTTGCCATTCTGTATTCTCATTGTTAGTGTATGAGAAAGCCACTGATTTCTGTACATTGACTTTGTATCCTGCCACGTTACTGAATTGCTGTATGAGTTCTAGAAGTTTGGGGGTGGAGTTTTTCGGGTTTTCCATATAAAATATCATGTCATCTGAAAAAAGAGAGAAAAGAAGAAAAGACTTCTTCATTGCCAATTTGGATACCTTTTATTTCTTTTTGTTGTCTGATTGCTGTTGCTAGAACTTCTACTACTATGTTGAACAAGAGTGGTGAGAGTGGGCATCCTTGTCCTGTTCCTGATCTCAACAGGAAGGCTCTAAGCTTTTTCCCATTGAGGATGATATTTGCTGTGGGTTTTTCATAGATAGATTTGATGAAGTTCAGGAATGTTCCCTCTATCCCTATACTTTGAAGCGTTTTAATCAGGAACGGATGCTGGATTTTGTCAAAAGCTTTTTCTGCATCAATTGAGAGGATCGTGTGGTTCTTCTCTCTTCTCTTATTGATTTGTTCTATCACATTGATTGATTTGCGAATGTTGAACCATCCTTGTAACCCAGGGATGAATCCTACCTGGTCATGGTGGATAATCTTTTTAATGTGCTGTTGGATCCTGTTTGCTAGGATCTTGTTGAGAATCTTAGCATCCATATTCATCAGTGATATCGGTCTGAAATTCTCCTTTTTGGTAGGGTCTTTGCCTGGTTTGGGGATCAGGGTAATGCTGGCTTCATAAAAAGAGTCTGGAAGTTTTCCTTCTGCTTCAATTTTTTGAAACAGCTTCAGGAGAATAGGTATTATTTCTTCTTTGAAAGTTTGATAGAATTCCCCAGGGAATCCGTCAGGTCCTGGGCTCTTGTTTTTTGGGAGGTTTTTGATCACTGCTTCAATCTCGTTACTGGATATCGGTCTATTCAGTGTGTCAATCTCTTCCTGGTTCAATTTTGGGGGTTTATAGTTTTCCAGGAATGCATCCATTTCATCTAGGTTGCTTAGCTTATTGGCATATAACTGTTGATAATAGCTTCTGATGATTGTTTCTACTTCCTTGGTGTTAGTTGTGATCTCTCCCTTTTCATTCATAATTTTATTAATTTGGGCTTTCTCTCTTTTCTTTTGGATTAGTGTGGCCAATGGTTTATCAATCTTATTGATTCTTTCAAAAAACCAGCTTCTAGTTTCGTTGATACGTTCTACTGTATCTCTGGTTTCTACCTCATTGATCTCTGCTCTAATCTTGATTATTTCCCTTCTTACGTGTGGAGTTGGTTTGATTTGTTGTTGATTCTCCAGTTTTTTAAGGTGTAGAGACAGCTGGTGTATTCTGGATTTTTCAATGTTTTTGAGGGAGGCTTGGATGGCTATGAATTTCCCCCTTAGGACCGCCTTTGCTGTATCCCATAGGTTTTGGAGTGAAGTGTCTTCGTTCTCATTGGTTTGCATAAATTGTTTAAGTTCTTCTTTGATCTCCTGGTTGATCCAAGCATTCTTAAGCAAGGTGGTCTTTAGCTTCCAGGTATTTGAGTTCCTTCTGAACTTTTCCTTGTGATTGAGCTCCAGTTTCAAAGCATTGTGATCTGAGAATATGCAGGGAATAATCTCAGTCTTTTGGTATCGGTTGAGCCCTGATTTGTGACCCAGTATGTGGTCTATTCTGGAGAAGGTTCCATGTGCACTTGAGAAGAATGAGTATTCTGTTGTTTTAGGGTGGAATGTTCTGTATATATCTATGAGGTCCATCTGGTCCAATGTGTCATTCAATGCTCTTATATCTTTATTTATTTTCTGCTTCGATGATCTGTCTATTTCTGAAAGAGGCGTGTTAAGATCTCCTACTATTAATGTATTCATATCAATATGACTCTTTATCTTGATTAATAGTTTTCTTATGTAATTGGCTGCTCCCATATTGGGGGCATAGATATTTACAATTGTTAGATCATCTTGGTGGATAGTCCCTTTAAGAATGATGTAGTGTCCTTCTGTATCTCTGACTACCGTCTTTAGTTTAAAATCTAATTTATCTGATATGAGAATCGCTACCCCGGCCTTCTTTTGAGGCCCATTGGCGTGAAAGATGCTTCTCCATCCCTTCACTTTCAGTCTGGGTGTATCTTTAGGTTCAAAATGGGTCTCTTGTAGACAACATATGGATGGGTCCTGTCGTTTTATCCAATCTGCAACCCTGTGTCGTTTTATGGGTGCATTTAGGCCATTCACATTGAGAGTGATTATTGAGAGATACGTTTTTATTGACATTGTGTTATCTTTGAAGTCTTTCTTTCTGTCGATTGTCTCTATATTTCTGTTCAATGCTATTCTTAGGATTTTTCCTCTTTTATAGAACCCCCTCCTTAATATTTCCTGCAGTGTCGGCTTGGTGGTTGCATAGTCTTTCAAGCCTTGCCGGTCTTGGAAACTCTTTATCTCTCCATCCATTTTGAATGTCAGTCTTGCTGGATAAAGTATTCTTGGCTGCATGTTCTTCTCATTTAGTGCCCTGAATATATCTTGCCAGCCCTTTCTGGCTTGCCAGGTCTCTGTGGACAGGTCTGACGTTATTCTGATGGGCTTTCCTCTGTATGTAAGGAGCTTCTTTGTCCTAGCAGCTTTCAAGAGATTGTATCTACAATTATGATTCCTCAATTTTACTATGAGGTGCCTGGATGTTTTTTTTGAATTTATAATCTTGGGGGGGGACCTTTCTACTTCTAGTACATGAACACTTGTTCCATTCGCAAGATTGGGAAAATTTTCATGAAAAACTTGTTCCACTATATCTTCTAGACTTCTTTCTTTCTTCTCCCCTTCAGGGATTCCAATAATTCTGACGTTGGAACGTTTCATGGCATCATTTATTTCCCTGATTCTGTTTTCGTGGCTTCTAAGCTGTTTGTTCCAGGCTTCCTCCTGATCCTTTCTCTCTATCTGTTTGTCCTCCAGATCACTAATTCTATCTTCTGTCTCAGTTACCCTAGCTTTTAGAGAATTTAGATTAGATTGGAACTCATTGAGAGCGTTGTGAACCTCATCCCTGGTGGCCTTCAGCTCTGCCCTAACATTATGAACCTCCTCTCTGGTGGCTTTCAATTCTGCCCTAATCAATTCCGTTTGGTCATCCATGGCTTTCTCCAACCTAGCTATTGCCTGGATAATTGTTAGCCTGAATTCTCTTTCTGACATATTGTCTATGTTGATAGCCGTTAGCTCTGTTGCAGAAGGCCCATCCTCTGTATTTCTCTTCTGTTGGGGATTCCTCCTCCTAGTCATTTTGGTGAGAGATGACTGGACAGATGTAGCTGGATGTATTGACCGTAGTGCAGTCAAGGTGCACCCTGGAATGCTTCTGAGCACTCAGGATTCCCCACCCAAATGAGAGAAAAAAGAAAAGAAAAAGAAAAAAGAGGGAGAGAGAGAGACAGGAAAAAAAGGGAAGATAAAAGAGAAGGTTCAGCCCAAATGGGCCCCAGGGTAAGATTTATGACGTATACAAACAAAAACAGACAAACAAAAAGACTGATAAAAGTATATGACGAGAGAAAATATATATATATATATATATATATATATATATATATATATATATATATAAGCAAAAAAAAGGAGGAGCCTAGTCAAGAAGAACCCCAAGTATAAGATTTATATACTATCAGGACAAACATAAATACACAGAGACACTGGCAGAAGAAAAAGATGGGAGCATGGTTATAGATTCTCGGTGTGGGCGAGGAAAGTTATTTTGATTCTTCCTGGATGTATCTTGATATCTTTGTTAAAGGACTCAACTTTCCTAAGAAAAAGGGGGATTAAAAATTGGTTCACCTATAGGGGTAGCATTGCTTGGAGAAAGGGGGTTACCTTGAAGTTTAACTCTATATGAATATTAGAAAATAAAAATAAAAAAGGAATAAACTGGAATAAACTAAATTAAAATTTTTTTTAAAAATTAAGAAAATGGAAAAGCAAAAGAAAAACACATGTGTATGTATCAAAAAATTCAGGTTAGAAGTTTATCATGGAATTTGATGTACTGGACATCTCACTGTGATGGTAAATAGGTTAAAAAATTATCTATATAAAAAAAGAAAAAAAATGAACCAGAATAGTGGGAAAGAATTAAAAATAAAAGTTGTATCTATGAAGTAGTGGTGGTTGTTCTCTTGTAGTCTTTTTTTTTTCTTTCCTGATTTGTTTTCTGGGGGAGGGGGCTGCCACGTGGGTTTTCAGTCAATGATGTTCCCTGAGTTAAGTCCTCCCGACCCCCTCAAGGGGGTGGGCTCTGAGAAAAACAGTTTTTTCAGGTTTTTGTTCTCTGGAGGTTTTTATGTTTGTTCACTTCTTTTCTCTCGCCTTGACAGCTTTTGATGGTTTTTGGAGGTTTAGAGGAAAGAAAACTGCACCCCAACCTCCCTCTCAGAGAGAAACCTCAGTCTGCTCCCCTGCAGGTGCTGCAGCCGCTGGGCCACTGGCAGAGCAGGTTCTGAGTCACGGTCCCTGGGGACGCAGGATCTCCTGCTTGTACGCAAAACCAAGGCAGCTGTGGCTGTCTGGGCAGCTCCAGAGCGCCAGAGAGGTTCCAAGCAGCGATCGCACACTGAGATTTTCCCGCTGGCTGGGGCTAAGAGCGCTGGGCTTGCGCGCACCTCTCCCAGGGGAGGGTTTGGGGCGTGGCGCCTCCAGCTCTATCGGCTCTATCGCCGCGTGGGTCTATCGCCGCGTGGGTCCGAGAACACCAGGCTGGGCGTTCGTGCACCTCTCTCAGGGGAGGGTGAGGCACGCGCCCATCTTCAGTAAGGTGCGCGTTCTGCCGTCTGGTGTGGCTCCCAGCCCCTCACGGGAGCCGGACTCCACCCGTTCTCGGGCGCACTGGCGGCTCCGGGACAAAGACCAGGTTTCTCCGCCACACTCTCTGGCTCAGCGCCAGGGGAGGCTGCCCTGGGTCTGGGGACTTAAGCCCCTATCCCTAGCCTCCCCAATTCCCACAATTTCCCCGCGCGATCGTTTGCTGTTTTGAGTGCTTTCAACAAGACTCCAAGTTAATGCTGGTCCCCAGATGCAGGGCACTCTCGTGTTGGGGTATTATATTCCAATCGGTCGCCTCTGGTGGCTCCCTCCCCCTTTTGTTTATCTTCCGATATCAGTCCGACGTTCCCACTCCACTTTACCTGCCCACTGGCGTCTTCTGGCCCCCGTAGAGATCCAGACGTGTATAATTCTGATCTCAGGCTGATTTCATGGGTGATCGGAGTTCTTTGGTAGGTAATCAGCTCACTTCAGGGTACAGGTTGAAAAGGCGCCTCCTCCTACTTCCCCGCCATCTTGTCTCCTTCCCGACATTGTGTTATCTTTGAAGTCTTTCTTTCTGTCGATTGTCTCTATATTTCTGTTCAATGCTATTCTTAGGATTTTTCCTCTTTTATAGAACCCCCTCCTTAATATTTCCTGCAGTGTCAGCTTGGTGGTTGCATAGTCTTTCAAGCCTTGCCGGTCTTGGAAACTCTTTATCTCTCCATCCATTTTGAATGTCAGTCTTGCTGGATAAAGTATTCTTGGCTGTATGTTCTTCTCATTTAGTGCCCTGAATATATTTTGCCAGCCCTGGCTTGCCAGGTCTCTGTGGACAGGTCTGACGTTATTCTGATGGGCTTTCCTCTGTATGTAAGGAGCTTCTTTGTCCTAGCGGCTTTCAAGAGATTGTATCTACGATTATGGTTCCTCAATTTTACTATGAGGTGCCTGGATGTTTTTTTGGAATCTATAATCTTGGGAAGAGACCGTTCTGCCTCTAGTACATGAACGCTGGTTCCATTCGTGAGATTGGGAAAATTTTCATGGAAAACTTGTTCAACTATATCTTCTAGACTTCTTTCTTTCTCCTCCCCTTCAGGGATTCCAATAATTCTGACATTGGAACATTTCATGGCATCATTTATTTCCCTGATTCTGTTTTCGTGGCTTCTAAGCTGTTTGTTCCAGGCTTCCTCCTGATCCTTTCTATCGGTTTGTACTCCAGATCACTAATTCTATCTTCTCAGTTACCCTAGCTTTTAGAGAATTTAGATTAGATTGGAACTCATTGAGAGCATTGTGAACCTCATCCCTGGTGGCCTTCAGCTCTGCCCTAACATTGTGAACATCATCCCTGGTGGCTTTCAATTCTGCCCTAATCAATTCCGTTTGGTCATCCATGGCTTTCTCCAACCTAGCTATTGCCTGGATAATTGTTAGCCTGAATTCTCTTTCCGACATATTGTCTATGTTGATAGCCATTAGCTCTGTTGCAGAAGGCCCATCCTCTGTATTTTTCTTCTGTTGGGGATTTCTCCTCCTAGTCATTTTGGTGAGAGATGACTGGACAGATGTAGCTGGATGTATCGACCGTGGTGCAGTCAAGGTGCACCCTGGAACGCTTCTGAGCACTCAGGATTCCCCACCCAAATGAGAGAAAAAAGAAAAGAAAAAGAAAAAAGAGAGAGAGAGAGAGACAGGAAAAAAAGGGAAGATAAAAGAGAAGGTTCAGCCCAAATGGGCCCCAAGGTAAGATTTATGAAGTATACAAACAAAAACAGACAAACAAAAAGACTGATAAAAGTATATGACAAGAGAATATATATATAAAAAGTAAGAACCTTGTCAAAAAGAACCCCAAGTATAAGATTTATATACTATCGGGACAAACACAAATACACAGAAACAGTGGCAGAAGAAAAAGATGGGAGCGTGGTTATAGATTCTCAGTGTGGGCGAGGAAGGTTATTTTGATTCTTCCTGGATGTATCTTGATATCTTTGTTAAAGGACTCAACTTTCCTAAGATAAAGGGGGATTAAAAATTGGTTTACCTATAGGGGTAGCATTGATTGGAGAAAGGGGGTTACCTTGAAGTTTAACTCTATATGAATATTAGAAAATAAAAATAAAAAAGGAATAAACTAGACTAAACTAAACTAAAATTTTTTAAAAAATTAAAAAAAAAGAAAAGCAAAAGAAAAACACAGGTGTATGTATCAAAAAGTTCAGGTTAGAAGTTTATTATGGAATTTAATGTACTGGACATCTCACTGTGATGGTTAATAGGTTAAAAAATTATCTATAAAAAAGAAGAAAAAAAAATGAACCAGAATAGTGTGAATGAGTTAAAAATAAAAGTTGTATCTATGAAGTAGTGGTGGTTGTTCTCTTGTAGTCTTTTTTTCTTTCCTGGTTTGTTTTCTTGGGGAGGGGCCTGCCACGTCGGTTTTCAGGCAATGTTCCCTGAGTTAAGTCCTCCCGCCCCCCTCAAGGGGGTGGGCTCTGAGGAAACTGGTTTTTTTCAGGCTTTTGTTCTCTAGAGGTTTTTGTTTGTTCACTTCTTTTCTCTCGCCTTGACAGCTTTTTATGGTTTTTGGAGGTTTAGAGGAAAGCAAACTGCACCCCGACCTCCCTCTCAGAGAGAAGCCTCAGTCTGCTCCCCTGTGGGTGTTGCAGAGCCTATATAAATTCCCACTTGGCCGCTGGCAGAGCAGGTTCCTAGTTGCGGTCCCTGGGGACGCAGGATCTCCTGCTTGTATGCAAAACCACGGCAGTGGCGGCTCTCTGGGCAGCTCCAGACCACCAGAGAGGTTCCAAGCAGTGATCGCACACTGAGATTTTCCCGCTGGCCGGGGCTGGGGGTGCCTGGTCTTTCTGGGTCTAGCCGGGCTTGCGCGCACCTCTCCCAGGGGAGTGTGTGGGCCGCGCGCGTCTCAGGCTCTAGTGTGGCACAGGTCCCAGAGCACCAGGCTGGGCCTTTGTGCACCTCTCTCATGGGAGGGTTTGGGGCGCGCGCATCTCAGGCTGATAGTACATGTGTGTTCCGCCATCTGGCGCAGCTCCCAGCCCTTCATAGGAGCTGGACTCCACGCCTTCTTGGGCGCGCTGGTGGCTCAGGGACCAAGACCTGGTTTCTCTGCCACACTCTCTCTGGCTCAGCGCCAGGGGAGGCTGTCCTGGGTCCGGGGGCTTAAGCTCCTGTCCCTAGCCATCCCGATTCCCACAATTTTCCCCCACAATCCTTTGCTATTTTGAGTGCTTTCAACCAGACTCCAAGTTAATGCTGGTCCCCAGATGCAGGGCACTCTCGTATTGGGGTATTCCTTTCCAATCGATCACCTCTAATGGCTCCCTCCCCCTTTTGTTATCTTCAGATATCAGTCCAATGTTCCCACTCCGCTTTACCTGCCCCCTGGCGTCTTCTGCCCTTGTAGAGATCCAGACATGTATAATTCTGATCTCATGCTGATTTCATGGGTGATCGGAGTTCTTTAGTAGGTAATCAGCTCACTTTAGGGTACAGGTTGAAACGGCCTAACTTAACAATTCTTAACAATCTCATCTAATTGGAACATTCCTCATAATGACCATTATAATTCTAGGTTGTTTTTAGTAAGATTGGTTGATGCATGTGAGGAGAGATTGTAAATTTTTTTAACATATAACCAGTAGATTTCCTAAAAGTGCAGTCATCCTTACAGCATTTAAGTGATTAGGACCCCATTTTTGGAGTTTTCCTAAGAGAAAGAAAAAAAACCTATAGCCTAAGAACTGTGCTTAGGGTTTAGACTTGGTTTTGTCTTACAGTATAATTCTTATGGGATACTTCTTTTTCGTGGTGGATAGTCTGCTATTTGTCCAACACGTGACCAGGTGTCTCTTTGCATGGAATTTTCTTGTGGGTGGTGAGCAATCTATTGTGAAACTTGATCATCTGTGACTGTCTTATTCTTACATGAGAGTTTTGTGCTTCAGAGACAAATGTCTTTCATATAAAGGTCATGAGCACTCAAGCAGCATATAGGTGCTCAAAGCATGCCCACTGATTTTACTTTTAGGTTTGCTTTTAGGAAAAAAACCACAAGTTTAAATCTAAATTAAGGCATTCTAAGTCAGAAACCAAGCACATTCTAATTCAGAAGCTCAGTGCATTCTAATTCAGCAACTGAACACATTCTAATTCAGAAACCAAAAGAGTGTCACCAAAAGGACAATTTGTCCTTTCAAAATCTTGAATAAAGTCAAAGAGCTCAACCAAAAGGAGAGAGCTCAAAATCTAAGAGAAGTCTCACTATGCCTGAAGCAGAAGACCACTCAAATAATCCTTGAGCACAAGGGTCTCACTGCAGGAACCTCAGTCAATTCCAAGGGTCATCATTACTCCAGTGGTCATATCCTTCTGATCCTGTTTCTAACACCATGAAATGTCAACCTAAATAAACAGGTAAACAGAGTCAAGTTCAAAATACCGGATATTGAGCTCAGGGGTAGCAGAGTGTTTGCAATTTGGGAAATGCATACTGTAGCAAGCTATAGGTAAGTATGTTGAGGGTTTTGTGCAGGCTATATTTATTTGCAAGGAGTGCAAAAAAAAAAAAAATGGGACTAAGTTCATCCAGAGCCCAGGCAGTAAGTTCACTGACTTGAGGACTGGGAGAGATTTTTGGTGGATGAAGTCTTGGTCGTCTATAAATTAAGCATTTAAGGGAAATTATTATATTAGTTCTTAAGTTCCATTTTTCTGAAGGCACATGCATGAGGTCTTTCTTTTCATATCTTCTGGTTCTATTTTAGATTACAGTCCTCTCACAAGAGTCATTTATTCTTTGAGTACTTTTTCAACCGCATATTATAATTCTCTCCTTTGGGGACTCTAATCACATAAATGTTAGATATTTTGTTATAATTCTTCATGTCTCTGAGGCTCTATAATTTTTGTTGCTTATTTTCCTTCTGTTTAGATTGAGTGACTTCTAATGTTCTATTATCCAGGTTTTATTTCCCTCCTTCCTCTTTAATCTGCAATTGACCCAATCCAGTGAGTTTTTTATTCCAGTTATTTTAATTTTCAGTTCTAAAATTTCCACTTGATTATCCTTTACATCTTCTGTTTCTTTCCTGAGATCATTATTTCTTTGATAAGACCATTTCCACTTACTTCAAGTATCTTCATAATTGCTTATGAAGCATTTCCATATCTGCTTTAAAATATTTGTCAGATTATTCTCATTTCTGTGTCTTCTTGTTATTGTTATCTATTGGTTATCTTTTTGTATTCTAGTTGATAATTTCCTGGTCTTGTTAGGATGAGTGATTTTCAATTTTAATCTGGTAATTTTTGCATTGTGTTATGAGACTTTGGATCTTAGTTAAACTTTCTGTTTTAACTTTTTTTGATGCTGCTCTAACAGATAAGTGCAGAACTATCTTATTATATTTTGGTGGTAGAGGTTACACTTTCAGCTTCTGTTGACACCAAAAGGGGAGATCTCTTCATTATTGCTGGGCAGAGGTGGGAGTTCTGGCTCCCCACATGATTTCTAGTGATTAGGTGGTGGAGAGATGGGGTTTGTTACTGGATGTGGTTGAAAGTTCTGCTTCTTATTTGGCATTCTGTGATGCCAAACTGGTAAGGGTGTTAGGGCTTCTGGTTACAGTCTTGCAAGAGTCATAGTCTAGGCTAATCCCTTGGCATTTGCTTGCAAGTATTGGAGTGGCCCCATAGTATTTTGTGTGTTATTTTTTGACTGGACTAAAGCCGCCATTTTAAAAAAAAAAGTAGTATTTTCTTGCTAGGATACCCCTTTCTTTTCCTTCATTTAGAGAGAACAAGATTTTGTCAAGGGTTTTATTGGCTGCATGCATTGGCATTTCTAGAATGCTACATTATTCAGATGAATTTTGAGATATACGAGGCCAAATGAAAACCCGAGGAACTAACTGCCATATTATCCTTCACCTCCCAAGGTTCCTAGCTATTCTACTTATGTTTGTTTCATACATAATGTCCAGGGACTTTGGTTATACTGAGTAGGAGAAATAGGGGGAAAAAGTGTTATCCATCTATCCAGAAGCAGAAAATATAGAAGAAGATTTAAAATCCCTGAGAGGGAGTTAAGATGATGGAGGAATATGGTACCCTAAGTTTGGTTCTTCAAATAAGCTAGATAGTTATCAAATGATTCTGAACATCTGAGGAATCAGTCAAAGATCTGAGAAAAGAAATGCTGCAACTATACAAGTACAAAAGCGGCCCCTTTTTGGAAAGTAGGTGTGGAGACTTGAATCTGGGATGATATAACTGAGGATACAGTGGATGGAAAGGAACCTGCTTAAGGAGGCTACCACAAAGTATTATAAACAATGGAATACAAAACCAGAACTTTTAGAAGTCTGCTGCTGTATTGTATGTCCCTGGCTTAAAGGTGCTCAGGTGTTGAAGTGCGATAGAATTCCAAGTGTGAAAGTGTGGTCTAAGGATCCCCAGGGTCCCAAGAAAAATGGGGTTGCCTGAATGCAGCAGAGTTCCCAGGCAGAAAAGTGGGGAAGCCAGCTGAAAACAGTCTAGGTGATGGCTTTCTGCTCTGTGTTGCCATAAACTGCAAACCGCTGTACGGTTGTGTGACTGCTTTGCTGGCAGGAGTTCAGCAAAAGGCAAAAGTATGGTGAGACAATGCCCCCCCCCCAACGGGGAGGAACAATGCATGTCTGTGCCTCAGGACTCTAAAATTTGGAGTTTTGAAATTCAGTCGCATGCCTGAGATAAAAATGTTTGGCCACAGGCTAAGTGAACAGAGTTTTAACAGAAACCCAAGAACACAAGAATGATTTATTGTTTTTCTATAAGGGCTCACTGAAGAGTGGAGGATGGGAACATTCAACTCCCGGGCTAGAGAGTGGGGCATCGCCACATTGATCCCACCCATCCATGCTGAAAACCTTCAGGTAGCAAAACGGTGCTCATTAGTAGAATCCAGAACCACAAACACCAAACCCTGGTGTATTTCCATTTCCACTAGGGCAAGTGCACCTGAGAATTAGTACAACAGGCCCATTCCCCAAGAAGGCTGATATGAGCAACTGGCTTACACCAAGTTTACTGATCATAGAGGGTTGCAAAACTTCAGCTCTTGGGGAAAACAAGATACAGCATTCACTATTTCTTTGTTTTATTATTTAGGTTCTCAGTTGTTTTTTTTTTTTTAGTTATAATTTCTCATTTTTTTCAATTGTTTTTGTATTCTCTTTAAAATTTTATATATGTGTTATATATATATAATTTCTGTTCACTGTATTTAATTTTATTTTGTGTATGTATATGTCTTTATTTCTTATTTTAAGATCTAGTGTCTTGTAACAAGTAGACCAAAACACATCGAGGTTCAGCTTTTCTGTTTTGTTCGGTTTCTTGTTTTTTTTTTTTCTTGTTTCATGTTTTTGGTTGTTTTGTTTTGTTTTTCTGTTGTCATTCTTGTTAATGTTGTTTTTTGCTGTTTTTTTTTCTATTATTTTTTGGACAAAATAACCAGATGGAGAAATTCACCCCAAAAGAAAGGACAGGAGGTAGTACTCACTGCCAGGGATTTAATCAATATGGATATAAGTAAGAGGTCTGCACTAGAATTTAAAACAGTAATTATAAAGACAGTGGCTCGGCTTGAAAAAGGTATGTAAAACTTTAGAAAATCCCTGAGTGTAATAATAAGAGAACTAAAATATAGGCCAAAATTAAAAATGCCATTACTGAGATGCAGTCCCAAATGGAAGCTATAAATTTGAGCACAAACAAGGCAGAAGAGCAAGTCAGTGATATAGAATATAAAATGATGGAATATAAAGAAAATGAAAAGAAAAGAGAAAGAAAACTACTGGATAGTGAAGGAAGACTTCAAGAACTCAGTGATTCCTTAAAGTGAAATGTTTCTGGATAATAGGGGTTCCAGAGGATGATGAGTAGGAGAGAGGGGCAGAAAGTTTATTATTATTATTTATTTGTTTGTTTATTTTTTATTATGTTAGTCACCATACAGTATGCCATCAGTTTTTGATGTAGTGTTCCAAGATTCATTGCTTACATATAACATCCAGTGTTCCATGCAATACATGCCCTCCTTAATACCCATCACTGGCCATTCCCCTAACCCCTTCCCCTCCAAAACCCTCAGTTTGTTTCTCGGGGTCCACAGTCCCTCATGGTTCATCACCCCTCCAATCCCCCCCTTTATTTTTCCCTTCTTTCTCCTAATGTCTTCCATGCTATTCCCTATGTTCCACAAATAAGTGAAACCATATGATAATAGACTTTCTCTGCTTGACTTATTTCACTCAGCATAATCTCCTCCACTCCCATCCATGTTGATGTAAAAGTTGGGTATTCATCCTTTCTGATGGCTGAGTAATACTCCATTGTATATAGGGACCACATTTTCTTTATCCATTCTTCTGTTGATGGGCATCTCAGCTCTTTCCACAGTTTGGCTATTGTGGACATTGCTACTATGAACATTGGGGTGCATATGGCCCTTCTTTTTACTACATCTGTATCTTTGGGGTAAATACACAATAAGTCAATTGCCAGGTTAGAGGGTAGATCCATTTTTAATTTTTTGAGGAATGTCTGTACTGTTTTCCAAAGTGGCAGAAGGTTTATTTGAACAAATTATAGCTTCCCTCTTCCGGGGAAAGAAACAGACATTGAAATCCAGGAGGCACAGAAAACCCCTCTCAAAATCAATAAAAGTAAGTCAAACTTTCACATAAAATAGGGAAGCTTGCATATTTCAAAGATAAAGAGAAAATCCTGAAAGCAGCTTGGGACAAGAGTTTCTTAACCTACAAGGTTAAACATATAAGGCTGGCAGCAGACCTGTCCACAGAGAGCTGGCAGGCCAGAAAGGACTGGCATGATATATTCAAAGTGCTAAATGGGAAAAATATGGATCCAGCAATATTTTATTCAACAAGGCTATCATTCAGAATAGAATGAGAGATAAACAGTTTCCAGGACAAAGAAAAAGTACTGGAATTTGTGAACACTACACCAGCATTGCAAGAAATATTGAAGGGGATCCTTTGAGCGGAGAGCAAAAAAGTAAAAAAAAAAAGACCAAAAAAGAGCAGAGACAATCAACAGGAACAGTAATATAGTGTCACTAAATTTATATTTTTCAAAAATTTCTCTGAATGTAAATTAACTAAATGCTCCAGTCAAAATACATAGGGTATCAGAATGGATTTAAAAAATGACCCATCTAGGCGCCTGGGTGGCTCATTGGGTTAAAGCCTCTGCCTTTGGCTCAGGTCATGATCTCAGGGTTCTGGGATTGGGCCCTGCATCGGGCTCTCTGCTCAGCGGGGAAGCTACTTCCCCTCCTTCTCTCTCTGCCTGCCTCTCTGCCTGCTTGTGATCTCTGTCTGTCAAATAAATAAATAAAATCTTTAAAAAAAATGACCCATCTATACGTTGTTTACAAGAGACTCATTTTAGAACCAAAGACATTTTCAGATTGCAAGTGAGGGGTGGAGAACAATTTATCATGCCAGTGGACATCAAAAGAAAGCTGGAGTAGCTATCTGTATATTACACAAACTAAATTTTAAACCAAAGACTCTTATGAGAGATGAAGGACATTGTAGGGGTGCCTGGGTGGCTCAGTGGTTAAGCCTCAGCCTTCGGTTCTGGTCATGATCTCAGGGTCCTGAGATTAAGCCACACATCAGGTTCTCTGCTCAGCAGGGAGCCTGCCCCCCGCCCCCGCCTGCCTCTCTGCCTATTTGTGATCTCTGCCTGTCAAATAAATAAAACCTTTTTAAAAAAGGACACTATGTAATAAAAAAAGGAGTCTATCCAAAAAGAAGATTTAACATTGTAAATATTTATGCTTCCAGCTTGGAAGCAGCCAAATATATAAATCAATTAACAAAATTAAAGAAACTCATTGATAATACAATAATAGCAGGGGACTTTAACACACCACTCACATCAAGGGACAGATGATCTAAGCAGAATATCAACAAGGAAACAAAGACCTTGATTGACACACTGGAGCAGATAGACTTAACAAATATATTAAGAGCATTTCATCCTAAAGCAGCAGAATACACATCCTTCTTGAGTGCACAGTGACATTCTCCAGAGTAGGTCATACACTTCATCACAAATCAGGTCTCCATCTGTACAAAAAGACTGATATTATACCATGCATATTTTTGGACCACAATGCTATAAAACTGGAAGTTAGCCACAAGAAAAAGATTTGGAAGGACAACACATATATGGAGAGTAAAGTACACCTATTAAGGAATGAATGGATCAACCAGGAAATTAAGGAAGAACTAAAAAATATATGGAAGCAAATGAAAATGAAAATACAACAGTTCAAGACTGCAGCAAAGGTGTTCCTAAGAAGGAAATACATAACAATAAAGTCCTTCCTCAAGAAACAAGAAAAGTCTCAAATACACAACCTAACCTTACATCAAAAGGAGCTAGAAAAGAACAGCAAATAGAGCCTAAATCCACCAGGAGAAGAGAAATAATAAAGATTAGAACAGAAATCAATGACAGAGAAATTTTTAAAAAGGCAGAAAAGATCAATGACACTAGGAGCTGCTTCTTGGAAAGAATTAATAAGATAAATATACCCCAATCCAGATTTATCAAAAAGACAAGAGAAAGGATCCGAGCAAATAAAAGCATGAATGAAAGAAAAGAGTGACAACCAACAGCAAAGAAATATAAATAATTCTAAGAGAATATTATGAGCAATTATATGCCAAGAAATCAGGCAATCTGGAAGAAATGGATGCATTCCTAGAAACATATAAACTCCCAAAATTGAAACAGGAAGATATAGAAAACCTGAACAGACCCATCACCAGCAAAGAATTTGAATCAGTAAACAAAAATCTCCCCACAAATAAGAATTCAGGGCCAGATGGTTCCCCAGGGGATTTAAATAAAGAATTAATGCTTATTCTTATGAAACAGTTTCAAAAAATAAAAAGGGAAGGGAAACTTTCAAAGTCATTCTATGAGGTCAGCATTACCTTGAACTCAAAACCAAAGACCCCACTAAAAAGGTGAATTGCAGACCAATATCCCTGATGAATATGGATGTAAGTATTCTCACCAAGATCCTAGCTAATAGGATCCAACAGTGCATTCAAGGGATTATTCACCATGACCGAGTGGGATTTATTCCTGGGTTGCAAGTGTGGTTCAACATCCACAAATCAATGTGATATACCACATCAATTAAGGAAAAAAAAGGACAAGAACCATATGATCTTCTCAATAGATGCAGAAAAGGCATTTGACAAAATACAGCATATTTTCTTCATAAAAATCTCCACTGTGTAAGGATAGAGGGAACATACCTCAATATTGTTTAGAGTTATATATGCAAAACTCTTTTTAAATATTTTATTTTTATTTATTTATTTGATAGAGAGACACACAGCTAGAGAGGGAACATAAGCAGAGAGAATGGGAGAGGGAGAAGCAGGCTTCCTGCTGAACAGGGAGCCTGATGCAAGGCTCTCTATTCCAGGACCCTGGGATGGAGCCTGATGCAAGGCTCTATTCCAGGACCCTGGGATCACGACCTGAGCCAAAGGCAGACATTCAACGACTGAACCATCTAGGCACCCTATGTATACAAAACCCATTGCAATTACCATCCTCCACCTGGCAAAACTGAGAGTTTTCCCCTAAGTTCAAGAACATGACGGGGTTGTCCAATCTCTCCACTGTTGTTCAACATAGTACTGGAAGTCCTAGCTTCAGAAATCAGACAACAAAAAGAAATAAAAACATCCAAGTTGGCTAGGAAGTAAAACTATCACTCTTCTCAGATGATGTGATGTGCTATGTTGAGAACCTGAAAGACTTCCCCCAAATATCAGTAGAACTGATACACGAATTTAGAAGAGTGGCAGGATGTAAAATCAATGCAGAGAAGTCAGTTGCAGTTCTATACCCAAACAATGAGGCAGAATAAAGAGAAATTAAGGAATTGATCCAATTTGCTATTGCTTCAAAACCCAAAGATACCTGAGAATAAACCTAACCAAAAAGGTAAAGGATCTGTACTCTGAAAACTATAGAACACTTATGAAGGAAATTGCAAAAGGCACAAAGAAATGGAAAAACATTCCATGTTCATGGATTGGAAGAACTAATATTGTTAAAATGTCTATGCTACCCAAAGCAATCTACACATTCAATGCAATCTCTGTCAGAATACCACCAACAGTTTTCATAGAGCTGGAACAAAAAATCTTTAAAGATTTTATGTATTTATTTGAGGTAACTCATACTTTACTGGTTATAGTCATATTCTTTTTTAAAAGATTTATTTTTTTTATTTGATAGAGGGAGTCTGTGCATGAACAGCAGGAGGGGCAGAGGGAGAAAATCTCAAGTTGACTCCCCACTGAGAGTGGAACCCAAAGCAGGGCTCGATCTCACAACACTGAGATCATAACCTGAGTCAAAATCAAGAGTTGGACACTCAACAAACTGAACCACCCAGGTGCCCCTAAAGTCACATAATTCTTTATTTTTAATTATGTTATGTTAGTCACCATACACTACATCATTAGTTTTTGATGTAGTGTCCCAAGATTCATTGTTTATATACAACACCCAGTTCTCCATGCAATACATACCCTCCTTAATACCAACCACCAGGCTCACATAATTCTTAGAAGAGGTTTACAAATATGTTGCAGCAGACTTTGAGTTATCACCAGATAATTGTTTTGGTTAAATACTAGATATTTATTTTTATTTTTATTTTTATTTATTTTTTTAAAGACTTTATTTATTTATTTGACAGACAGATCACAAGTAGGCAGAGAGGCAGGCAGAGAGAGAGGAGGAAGCAGGCTCCCCGCTGAGCAGAGAGCCCGATGTGGGGCTCGATCCCAGCACCCCGGGATCATGACCCGGGCTGAAGGCAGAGGCCCCAACCCACTGAGCCACCCAGGCACCCCAATACTAGATATTTTGTACCTCAATAAAATATGCTGAAAAACGATTGTGAAAGATAATTTAATTCACTGCAAAATTGACTTTGAGGTTGTGTGGGCCACAGTGCTGCAATATTATGAATACAGTTTTTCTTTGGCATCCATTATTCAGTGCTCTTTTTCTTTTTCTTGGTGTCTCTCTCATTTTTCTTTATTTTGTTCTGTTCCCACTAGTTTATGCTAACGTGTTAACTATTTAACAAAAGTTTTAGTTGTTTTGGGGGTTTAAAGTATACTTCTTTTCCTGTAAGGGCTTGTGGAGCAAGGGATAACACCATTTCCCCCTTCTTTCATAGTATATATCCCTGCCTCAGAACCCCCAGTTTTCCAGTCTCAAGAGCCTTAAGCTTTGAGGAGTGACAGATCCAAGTGTTTCCTATGAGACATTTGTCTTGGTTTCATCAGGCCTGCATGCGATCCAGTAACTTGAGAAAGCAACTGCTCTCCTAAGCACCAGTTGGGCATGGCCTCTACCTCTAAGAGTGAACTTGAGTTACTTGAATTTTGTGTGCCCAAATTTTGTCAAAAGACAAAATAAGGAGAGAAGAAGAAAAACATTTGACCAGCTCTTGATGTTATGAGAATAAAGTGATATAGGGGATAGTTATTTAACATTCCTCCAGGTTAAAAGCTTTTCAAAATTATGTCATAAGGTATTATGACATGGTCATCTCTACTAACTACCCTTCTATAATGCTACTTGTAATAACTTTCAGGTCTTAAAAATAACAGCACTCAAGAAATATGCCATACATTTTTCAAATAGAAGTAAACAACCAGTGAACTCATAGAATTCCTTAAGCACATGAGTTCACTAAAATCCATGACTATAAAAGGATAAATATCTATGAAGACATATTTTTTTTTCATTTGAAACCTCAATGTCATGTATTTTTGTGTTTCCCACTACATCTAATTAGCTAAGAAATCTTTTGAATTCTTCATTTTAAGTACTATATCTGTTTTCTATTCCTTTCCCATTGAATGTGGCTACTGAGTAAAATGATGACAGGAATCTTCAAGGAGATTTCATGATAAGGCAGTATGGACATTATAGATTTAGGGCTATAAATTAATTTTTAGCACTTAACTAAGATGATTTAAGTGGGCTTTCATATTTACTGAGAAAAAAACTGAATATTTATTTTTTAAATGTAATTGGTAACTATAAATCTATTCAAGCTTTTCTGTTTTAAAATCCAAAACCATTTTGTCTCAGTTTCCTTGCTTCCTCCGTCTTTGAGGATGAAACTTTCCTGACTTTCTTTTTCATTGAAACCTGTCACTTCTTATTCTATCCTTTGGAATTCTATTCTCCATAAAACTGGCTGAAGAATGGCCATGTAATTTCCCCTGCATTTCCTTCCTAACTGCTCCAAAGATAAACACACAATACCCTTTTTAAAATCTTTATTTATCTTTTATTTTTTTAATTTTAAAGGATTTTTTTATTTGAATTCAATTAGCCAAGGTATAGTACATCATTAGTTTTTGATATAATATTCAATGATTCATTAGTTGCATTTATCACTCAGTGCTCATCATATCAGATGCCCTTTTTAATGCCCATCACCCATTTACCCCATCCCCCGCCTAACTTCCTTTTCACAACCTTCAGTTTTTTCTGCCCTAGGCAAGAGCCTCATATGGTTTGATTCACTTTCTAATTTCTTCCCATTCAGTTTCCCCCAATGACCCCTATTGCCTTCTGCACTATTCCTTATGTTCCACATATGAGTGAAACCATATGATAATTGTGTTTCTCTGACTGACTTATTTCACTTAGCATAATCCCCTCCAGTTGCATCCATGTCATTGTAATGATAGATATTCACCCATTCTGAGTAATATTCCATTGTATATATGAACCACATCTTCTTTATCCATTCATCCATTGAAGGGCATCTCAATTTCTTCCATAGTTTATCTATTGTAGACATTGTTTTATGAACTTTGAGGTGCATGTGCTTCTTCTTTTCACTACATTTGTATCTTTGGGGTAAATACCAAGTAGTGCAATTGCTGAGTCATAGGGTATCCCTATTTTTATCTTCCTGAGGAACCTCCATACTGTTTTCCAGAGCACCTGTACCATCTTGCATTCCCACCAGCAGTGTATGAGGGTTCCCCTTTCTCCAGATCCTCCACAATATTTGTTGTTCCCTGATAGCTAATTTTAGTCATTCTTACTGGTTTAAGGTGATATCTCATTGTGGCTTGGATTTGTATTTACCTGATGGCAAGTGATGTGGAGAATTTTCTCATGTGTATGTTGACCACATGTATTTCCTCTTTGAGAAAGTATCTGTTCATGTCTTCTGCCCATTTCTTGACTGGATTATTTGTTTTTTGGGTGTTCAGTTTGAGAAGTTCTTTACAGATCTTGGATATGAGTCCTTTATCTATAATGACATTTGCAAATGTCTTCTCCCATTCTGTAGGTTACCTTTTAGTTTTGGTGATTGTTTCCTTTACTGTGCAAAAGCCTTTTATCTCGATGAAGTCCCAATAGTTCATTTTTGCCTTTGTTTCCCTTGCCTTTAGAGATCTGTCTTACAAGAAGTTGCTTTGTCCAAGGTTGAAGAGGTTGCTGCCTGTGTTCTCCTCCAGGATTTTGATGGATTCCTGACTCACATTGAGATCTTTCATCCATTTTGAGTTTATCTTTGTGTATGGTGTGAGAGAATGGTCCAGTTTCATTCTTCTACATGTAGCTGTCCAATTGTCCTAACACCATTTATTGAAGAGACTGGCTTCTTTCCATTGGATATTCTTAACTGCTTTGTTTATGATTAGTTGAGCCCAGAGTTGAGGGTCCATTTCTGGGCTCTCTATTCGGTTCCAGTGATCTAGGTGTTCGTTTTTTGCCAGTACCATGTTGTATTGTCTTTGTAATATAGGTTGAAGTCAGGCATTGTGATACCCCAGCTTTGGTTTTCTTTTTCAACATTCCTCTGGCCAATTCAGGCCTTTTCTTGTTCCATACAAGTTATAGGATTGTTTGTTCCATCTCTGTGAAAAATATCGATGATATTTTGGTAGGGACTGCATTGGAAATGTCAATTTCTCTGGGAGCATAGACATTTTAGCAATGTTTATTCTTCCAATCTATGAGCATGGAATGTTTTTCCATATATTTGTGTCTTCCTCAATTTCTTTCATAAGTGTTCTGTAGCTTCTAGAGTACAGATATTTTACCTCTTTGTTTAGGTTTATTCCTGGGTGTCTAATGGTTTTTGGTGCAGTTGTGAATGGGGCAAATTTCTTAATTTCTCTTTCTTCAGTCACATTGTTAGTATTTAGAAATGCAACTGATTTCTTTGCATTGATTTTGTATCCTGCTATGTTGCTGAATTGTTGTATGAATTCTAACAAGTTTGTGATGGAGTCTTTTGGGTTTTCCACATAAATTATCATGCCATCTATGGAGAGAGAGAATTTGAATTCTTCTTTGCCAGTTTCAATGCCTTTTATTTCTTTTTGTTGTCTGATTGCTGAGGCTAGGATTCTAGTACTATGTTGAACAGTGGTGAGAGTGGGCATTCCTGTCATGTTCCTGACCTTAACGGAAAAGCTCTGTTTTCCCCATTGAGAATATTTGTTGTGAACTTTTCATAGATGGATTTTCTGATACTAAGGTGTGTTCCCTCTATCCCTGTATTTTGAGGTTTTAATCAAGAAAGGATGCTGTATTTTGTTTAATGATTTCTCTGCATCGAGAGGATCATATGTTCTTGTCTTTTCTTTTATTAATGTGCTCTATCATGTTGATTGGTTTGAGAATATTGATCCACACTTGCATCCCAGAAATAAATCCCACTTGGTCATGGTGAATAATCCCTTTAATGTACTGTTAGATCCTATTGGCTAGGATACTGGGGAGTATTTCTGCATCCGTGTTCATCAAGAATTTTGTCTGTAATTCTCCTTTTAATGGAATCTTTGTCTGATTTTGTTGTCAAGATAAAGCTGCCCTCACAGAACAAGTTTGGAAATTTTCCTTCTATTTCTATTTTTTGCAACAGCTTCAGTATGATTTCTTCTTTAAATATTTGTAAAATTCCCCCGGGAAGCTATCTGGTCCTGGACTCTTGTTTTGAGGGAGGTTTTTGATTACTGCTTCAATTTCCTTGCTAGTTATTGGTCTGTTCAGATTGTCTATTTCTTCCTGTTTCAGTCTTGGTAGTTTATAATTTTCAGGAATGTATCCATTTATTCCAGATTGCTAAATTTTTTGGCATATAGGTCCTGTTAATAATCTCTAATAATTGTTTCTATTTCCTTGGTATTAGTCACTATCTTTACCCTTTCATTCATGATTTTATTAAGTTTGGATTCTTTCAATTTTCTTTTGGATACGTCTGCACAGAGGTTTATTGATCCTATTAATTCTTTCAAAGAACCAGCTTCTAGTTTCCTTGACATGTTCTACTGTTTTTCTGGTTTCTATTTCATTGGTTTCTGCTCTAATCTTCATTATTTATCTTCTCCTGCTTGGCTTAGGCTCTATTTGCTGTTCTTTCTCCAGGTTATTTAGGTGTAAGGTTAGCTTGTGCATTTTGAATTTTTCTAATTTTTTGAGAGCGGCTTGGATGGCTATGTACTTCCCTCTTAAAATCGTCTTAACAGTATCCCATAGGTTTTGAACTGATGTTTTTCATTCTCATTAGTTTCAATGAATTGTTTAAGTTATTCTTTAATTTCCTGTTTGACCCATTCACTCCTTAGCAGGATGCTCTTTAATCTCCAAGTGTTGAGTTCCTTCTAAATTTCTTCTTGTAATTGAGTTCTAATTTCAAAGTATTGAGGTCTGAAAATACGCAGGGAATAATCTGTCTTTTGGTATTGGTTGAGACCTGATTTGTGACCTGTGTTATGTCAATTCTGGAGAAAATTCCATTTTCACTTGAGAAGAACATTATATATATTATGTATATTTAATATAGAATGAGTAATCTGGTGTTTTAGAATGGAATGTTCTGGACATATCTATGAACTCCATCTGGTCCAACTTGTCATTCAGCTCTTGTTTCTTTATTGAAGTGCTGCTTAGATGATCTGTCCATTGGTGTGAGTGGAACATTGAAGTCCCTTACTATTAATGTATTATTATCAAATGTTTCTTTACTATATTAATTGGTTTATGTAACTGGTTGCTCCCACGTTTGGGCATAGGTATTTACAACTGTTAGATCTTTTTCTTGGGTAGAACCTTTAAGTATGATATAGTGTCCCTCTACATCTCTTACTACAGTCTTTGGTTTAAAATATCATTTGGTTGATATAAGGAATTCCAACCCAGTTTTATTTTGAGGTCCATTAGCATGGTAAATAGTTCTCCATCACTTCACTTTCAATCTGGAGGTGTCTTTAGGTTCAAAATGAGTCCCTTGTAGATAGCATATGGATAGCATATGGTCCTAGATAACATATGGTCCTGCTTTTTTATCCAATATGATACTCTGTGTCCTTTTATTGGAGCATTCATTCCATTTACATTTAGAGTAACTATTGAAATATATGAATTTAGTGCCATTGTATTGCCTGTAAAGTCCCTGTTTCTCTAGATTATCTCTGTTACTTTCTGGTCTATGTGACTCTTGGAGTCTCTCTTCACTTACAGGATCCCCCTTATTTTTTGCAGGGTTGGCTTGGTTGTTACATATTCTTTTAGTTTCTCTCTGTCATGGAAAATCTTGATCTCTCCTTCCATTCTGAATAATAGTTTTGCTGGACAAAGTATTCTTGGCTGCATGTTCTTCCCACTTAGTATCCTGACTGTATATTGCCAGCTGTTTCTCCCCTGCCAGGTTTGTGTGGATAGGTGTGATGTTATTCTGATGTTCTTCCCTCTATAGGTAAGAAATCTCTTCCCCCTAGCTTCTCTTTCTTGGCTCGAAGAATTGCAAACTTCACTATTATATGTCAGTGTGTTTATCTATTTTTATTGATTTTGGGAGAGTTCCTCTTGTTTCTTGGACATGGATGTTTGTTTCCTTCCCCACATTAGGGAATTTCTCAGCTAATATTTGCTCAAATATACCTTCAAAACCTCTCTTTCTGTCCACCCCATCTTGGATTCCAATGATCTTGATATTGGTTCTTTTCAATGATGATTAAATCCTCTAAGTCTCTCTTCATGTCCTGTGAGTTCTTTTCTTCTCTTTTCTTTAGTTTCCATCCTTTCCATCAGCCTGTCTTCTAGATCACATATTCTCTCTTCTTCCTCATTGACCCTAGTTGTTAAAACATTCAATTTAGATTGCATCTCATTCATAAGATTTTTAAGTTCGGCCTGACTAGATCTCATTTCCGCCCTTAGAGATTCTGTATTTTCATGTATGTGTTTTTTGAGCCTAGCTATCAGCTTTATAATTGCTATCCTGAATTCTATCTCTGACATCTTGCTCATATCCATATCCATTAGTTCTGTGGCAGAGGACATTGCCTCTGGTTCTTTTCTTTGTGAATTCCTCTTCCTAGTCATTCTGTCAAAGGACGGTTGAGTGAAAGAACAAAGTCCAAACTATCAACTACTACCCAAGCAAAATTCGCCCTAGGAAAAACCTGAAGTTTTCAGAAGCTACCACAGATGTGCAAACAAATTCAGAATTATTCAAAACAATAAAAAAAAAAGCGGGGCGAAGAAAGACTATAATCTCTCAGGGTGGACAAAGCAGGGTGATCTGCCTATTCCTGATTGATCTTTTTTTCTCTGTGTTAGGAGACACTGTATCCCAAAATTGCAAAGAAATCACAATAAGATAAAATTGAATAGAGTGAAAAAGGGACTAGTATGAGGCATAATTCTATAAAATGAAGATGTGAAAAAAAAAGTTAAAAATCTACTTAAAAACATAAGTTGGGAAATAAAAATCTATTTGAAATGGGAACAGAAAGAAAAAAAGAAAAAGAAAGAAATAAAAAAGAAATATAAAATTTTAGCCTGAAATATAAATGAGTCATGAAGGATCACCTGGAGCTCAATATATTATTTTCTCATAGTAGTTGAGTTTTATAGTCTTGTGGGAAATAAGCTTGTCATTCACCTGTTCTTTCAGTATCTTCTGGGGGAGGGACTTGCTGCTCAACTTCTCAGAGTTCTTTGCCTTAGTGGAGTTGCCCCACCCCTTGTCAGGGGGATGGGCTTAATGTGAGCTAGTCAATCTGTGTGGCTTTTTTTTCCCTGGCAGCTTCCTATGCCTCTTTAGAGGGTTAGAACAAATATGACCATGTGGGAATCTCTGGCTCAGAGCCACAATATCATGGTCTCTCTTTTCTTCAATAAACCCTCCAGGTCAAACTATCTCCACTTCTGTGTGTACCAAACTCCACAGACTCATGTTATTCATGTCTGCTGCAACTCTCCTGGGGAGTTCTGGGGACCTGTGGGGGTCTCTGTGCTTTGTGCCTTTGCAAATGCAAGCGGCCATGGGCTCATATATGCATCCTCCTCTGATGATCCCAGGTCATGGTTGGTTGCAGTCCCAGTGCCCTTTTGGGGGCCACACCACCCTGAGAGCCGTTGCCCAGTCATTAACTCAGCTGTTAAATAGCCCACAACTTCTCATCCTTTTCAGGGTGCTCAGGAAATGAGCAGTCTCTCTACCAGTCTGGGTTCCTTCACTGCACAGTAACTTTTTGTTTTGTACTCCTGGTAGTTTATTTTTGCTTTTGTTTTCCTTGCCTAAGGAGACATATTTAGAAAACTGTACTTAAGGCCATGTCAAGTAGATTACTGCTTGTGTTTTCTTCTAGGAGTTTTATGGTTTCAGGTGTCACATTTAAGTATTTAATCTCCTTTAAAGTTTTGTGTATGGTGTACTAAAGTGGTCCATTTTGATGTTTTTGCATGTTGCTGGCCAGTTTTCCCAGCACCATTTATAGAAGAAACTATTTTCTCACCATTGTATATTCTTACCTCCTTTGTCATAGATTATTTGATCATATAAATATGGATTTATTTCTGGGCTCTCTGTTTTGTTCCACTGACCTATATGTCTTTTTTTTTTTTGGCTAGTCCAATACTGCCAAATGATTACTATATATACAAATCAATTACAAATTGATTACTATAGCTTTGTAGTATATCTTGAAATATGGTATTGTGATGCCTCCAGTTTTGTTCTTCTCCTTTAAGATTGCTTTGCTTCGTCACAATCCTTTTGTATGATGACATTTTATTCTAAACACTTTTGGGAACAGAGAATTGAAAAAAGTGCATGAACAGTTTTGTTTAATTCTGTAGGCATTTGTTATTGGCTGTTAATAGTGTCTAATCAAACATTGGGCTATCTCTTAGGATATAAAGATATATAAGATCTTTAATGTATCACATAATGATAGGGGGGCATTATAGATCTCCAGTAGATCACAGTCTAGTTTATAATGTTACAAAGCTCTTCATAATGTCACAAAGCTTCTTAATCCTGTGACATAATGTTCCTTAAACATACTATATATAACTAAATTATTATAATTATTATTAATAACTATTAACTACAAAAAATGCCATACCTTGACTGTATTTCTATTATAATTTTCATTTCTGACTTTCCTTTACTTTTAGAAAAGGATGAACAAATTTATCTTACCAGCCTCTCCAACTAAACTGTGAGATAAAACATATCCTACTGAATTCCTACTACTATCCCATCTAGTGCTCTAAAGACCTAGTAGAATTTTGGGGGAAAAGCACAATGGAAATTACCACTTAATCACAAGTATCACAAAAAAATACTAAGTGTTCCTATTTTCCCTTTTCTCTTTCTTGTCTTTTTACCATTGAAATATATGGATGAATTTCTTGTATTAGATTCGGGGGAAGTGGGAAATGATATACTGATTTAAGAAAAGCATATGAAGAATATAGGATACCCTTTATTATTAAAGGAGATGCATGCAAATATTTTATTTCATTTGAACGTTAAATTTATCCTGATTTTTTTAAAAATAGCTATTGGTATCTATCAAACAGATTCCAGATTTTGTCTGGCTTAGATAATTCTGATGAAGAGGTACCAGCATCTTTCCATAAGTACCATGAATAGTTATGTGCTTGTAGTATGTTTAAGGAACATTATATCACAGGATTAAGAAGCTCTCTAGAAAAAATTGAACAAGAGAAAATACTAAGAAAAAATACAGGACATAATATTTTAATTAAAGGGAACGAAGTTCTTTAAACAAAGTTCTATTCTGATTATAAAAGTAACATACATTTGTTATAGAAAACTTCAAAAAATGCAAAGAAGAAAATCAATGAATCATCAGTACCTCCTCCTCAATGCCTGAAATAACCTTTGTTATTGTATCTGTGACTTTCTTTTTTTCTCTTTATATTGCCCTACGTTAATTGTGGTCATACTAGTAAACAATTTTATTTCCCATTTTTTATGAACGTTATTTTTATTTAAACATTTCCCCCATGTGATTAGAATTATTTTCAAACATTTTTGATGACTGTGTGATAACCTATTTAATGGCTGTGTTAAGATTTACTTAATAATTTCCTTATTAGACATTTAGGTCAAAGAGTTTTTATTTTTCCATTATAAATGAAGCTTGTGATAAACATTTTTTGGTGTAAAACTTTGCATTTTGGATATCTCTTTAGCGTAGATATCACTGAATTTCTTTCTAAAATAGTTTTATGAGTTTACATTCTTATCAACAATAAATACACAATTTATTAAGGATTGAATTGTTTTCAAATGCTTATTAGACATTCATATTTCCTCTTTTGCAATTTTTTTTTGTTCTTTGCTCATTTCTCCATCACATAACTTTTAACAGTTATTCCAGAATCAAAGAACCACAAAAAGAAAATCAAAAGCCTGAGCACCACAAGAACATTCAGGAAAACTATGCTGGAAACATATTCTTATACACTTGATATTATTTTTTTTAAGAAGATTTATTTATTTATTTATTTATTTATTTTATATAGAGAAAGAGAAAGCATGAGTGGGAGGAGCAGAGGGAGAGAGAATCCCAAATAGACTCCAAGCTGAACATGGAGCCAGAATGGGGCTTGATCTCAAGACCCTGATCACAACCTGAGCCCAAACCAAGAGTCAGATACCCAATGAGTGCACTACACAGTCACCTCAACCCTTGATATTATTTCTAACTATGTTAAGAAAACTTGTGGTGAAAAAAATGTATTATTGAAAACCACTGTTGTCCTTAATAGAGATAAAATAAGTATTATGTGAGTGAGCAAAAAATGAAGAATTGGTTATTATATGGTCAGGTCAGAATATATATATATGTTCTGACCATATATATATATATTCTGACCATATATATATGGTCAGGACTATATATATAGTGTGTGTGTGTGTGTGTGTGTGTGTGTGTATACACATACATACATATATATATGCATATATATATATGAAAACTCAACTCCTAATATATATATATATATTAGGAGTTGAAAACTCAACTCCTAATATATATATTAGGAGTTGAGTTTTCAAGCATGTATTAAATGAAGTCCTGGTTTTTATTTCATTTATTTATTCAACAAATATTGTTTGGGCAGTTACTATATTCCAGGCACTGGAGTACAGTAGTAAGCAAAGCAGACAGAATTGCCTGTCTTCATAGGCTCTTTCTAGAAGGACCATTGCCACAGACTAGCAGCATTAGCATCACCTGCGAGTTTTTTTTTTTTTTTTTTAGAAATGTTGATACTTAGGCCCAACCCTAGACTTCCTGAATCTGCATTTTAACAACATCCTTAGATGGTTATCATGCACATTAAAGTTTGATAAACACTAATCCAGTGGATTTGATAGGCAGTAGGAAAGTAATCTGGGAAGAAGCATGAGCAAAGACATGGAGAGACACTGAGCAAAATATATTCAGAAAGTTAAATATAGTTTGGTAAAGAAAGCAGAACTGTTTACTAAATGCTGTGTGGTCTGTGTGTTTGTGTCACCCCAAAATTTATACACTGAACTCTTAATCCCTTAGGTAATTGCATTAGAAATTGATTAAGTCATGGAGGCAGAGCCTTCACAATTGGGATTAGTTCCCTTTTATAAGTGACCCCAGAGAGCTAGCTCACTTTTTCTGTGGTGTGAGGTTACAGTGAAAGGACAGCTGCCTAAGAGGAAGGCCCTCATCAGACACTGAATCTGTAAGCACCATTATCCTGGACTTCCCATAAATGTGAGAAATAAAGGTTTCTTGTTCATAAGGCACCCAGCCTCTTATTTTGGTATAGCAGCACAAACTTGTTAAAACACTAAGAGATAAGATTTGTGGGGCTTGAATGTTGAAAGCTTAGATTTCATCTGTCGTTTATTGGGTGGTTTTCCATTGGGCTATTGGATATATGAATCTGGGATTCAGAGGATAAGATAAGGCAGAAGAAATATATTTGACAGTTTGCAGAGTAGGAGCAGGGTTGAAATTCACAAATATGGATTAGATATCCTATGAAAAAGATAGAATGTGACAAGAAGGGAACTAAGAACAGAACTCCATGAAAAACAATATTTAAGATGGAGAAAAGAGAAGAGTCCATGATGGAAACTGAAAAGGAATTAGAGGTAGAATGAGGACCAGAAGAGCTAGTCCTAAAGTGAATTGCATAAAGAATTTCAAGAAGTAAGGAGGAACTACAGTATCCATTACTATGAAAAGTTAAATAAGATAAATTCTGAAAAATAAATATTAGATTTGTAAATAGGCAGTTATTGATGATCTTAGAAAATTCATTTTTAGTGGAGTTGTGGGGGGACGCCTGGGTGGCTCAGTTGGTTAAGCCGCTGCCTTCGGCTCAGGTCATGATCCCAGGGTCCTGGGATCGAGTCCCGCATCGGGTTCCTTGCTCAGCAGGGAGCCTGCTTCTCTCGCTGCCTCTGCCTGCCTCTCTGCCTACTTGTGTGTACTCTCTCTCTCTCTCTGGCAAATAAATAAAATCTTTAAAAAATTAAAAAAATTTTAGTGGAGTTGGGGGGAAAAAGCCAGATCACCTTCATTTGAAATATGAATGGGAGGAACTAGAGAGTGTGCAAGTAGACTCTGAGTAAACATGCCTATGAATGAGGAGGAATAACATATGTAGGTAGGTTCCACGTGTAGGAGAGGCACCCCTGTTTGCTCTCTCCCTGTATCTCAGCTTTGTTTTAAGATCTTTAAAATCATCTTTATATGCTGAGATGTAAGATCCAGTAATAAATGTAATAGTAATGTTAACATTATTGAATGCTTACTCTGTGTGAGGAACTCTGCTAGGTTCTGGGCATATATTATATCATTTAATAATTACAACAATCTTATGAGAAAGACAAGGATAACATGATATTTCTGAGGTTGCACAAATGATTAATAGTAGAGTTAGGAGTTGAACATGAACAGTCTGATTATTTAGCCTATACTTATAATCATTATAATCATTAAGCTATACTGCCTCCCAAATAGAGAAGAGATGGGTAAAAAACAAAAAAAGAGGAGATAATGGATAAAACAAAGTCCTTAAAATATATGGGAACACATGCCATTCAGAGTATTCAGAAGTTAAAGTATAGGCCTTTTAGCACAAAGAGGGACAACTCTTTCTTCCACTTAGGAAAGAAGAGAGTAAGGATATGCTTGATATAGAAATGTTTGGGAACTTTATAAATTTGTGCTTAATTTAAATATGCAAGCCCACACTTTAACACTTTCTATACCCTTAATCCTGGTCTCCATCTGACATACTATATATTTATTGACCTGTCTTGATTATTATTTTGATCCCAGGAAAATGGTAATTTTATATTCTTGATGAAAATAGTATCAGTGGAAAAATGGTAGTAGAAACCCAAGGGAATGATTTGAGAAAAATAATAATTGAAAAAAATCAATACAGTAATTATAGAACACTTTGAAGTTTTGTGGTAAGTCATAGAATGGAGTGGAACAATAGTATGTGGAGAAGGTAGCATGTGGAGAAGGTAAATGTTTCTTTTAGAATGGGAAGACATGAATATGTTATAAGCTGAGGAAGGGAGCCGGTTGACAGAAACATGAAGGATACCAGTGGTAGTAAATCATTGACACCAGTCTGATGGATGTGGGATCAAGGTCATATTTGAAGAAGTTACCTTTATTGGGGAAGAGATATGTATCTTTTTCTTATGGAAATGGAGGTGGTAAAGATGGGTACATCTTTACAGTTACAGGTGTATGTGTACATTATCTATCTCTCTCATTATACTGTACAAGAAGTTTGTGTATGTTGTTCACTGTTCAATGCTCGGTGCCTGAACTGTGATGTAGCTTACAGTAAATGCACATTTACTTGGATGGAATGAATATTCATAGATAAGTTCAGAGTTATAAGGGAAAGAATTAGAGGAACCTTTCACCTGATACTTTCTATTATATCTTTAACCATAAAAAAGACAATTTGTGTAAAAATGAGGGTGATGGGTAAAGGAATCTTAAACTCTGCCTCTATAAAGAGTTAAAATTAGTGATCAGCATTAAGGGGGCACATGACGTGATGCATACTGGGTGTTACATGCAACTGATGAATTATTGAACTCTGCATCTGAAACTAATGATGTACTATATGTTGGCTAATTGAATTTAAATTTTAAAAAGGTGGAAGCAAAATGACAGCCCAGAATTATTTGCGGCCCAGATGAGGTTGAACTTTTTCTCTTTCAAACTTCTATTGATGTAACTGGTGTAAAGCACTCTACGCACTGGCATATGGTTGTCCTTAAGTAAATGTTAGTTCCTTCCCCCCGTTTCCTGATAGCATTTACTTATTAAGGCATGTTATCTCAGTACTTCCAGATTGTATACTTCTTGATAATGTAGACTGTGTGTTATATATCTTTGTATTCTCGACTCCCTTCTTTCCTTGACACAATGACAATAGAAATAAGTGAACTCCTGTATTGTGTTTTACAATTTACAAAGGTTTTTATACAAATTACCTCATTTAATCTTTAGAATAACATACGTATTAGGGGCTTTTGATAGGTGAGTACACTGGAGCTCAGAAAGATGTAATGGCGTGTTCTAGATTCTAGAGCAAGCAAGTGGATAAACAGAACCCCAAATATTGCTAGCTACTAGATCTCAAGGCACACCAACTAACTGAATGTGTATGATATGGTAAAGATGAATCTTAACGATGGATGGAATTGGTAGACTAATAAAGTGAGTCAGAGACAATATCACTGAACTCCAGGACTTTTTAAACATTAGCAACATATAAATTGAGAAGAGAAACTAAAGGGGATTAAATAATATGTTTGGGTTTTTTGGTTTATTTAATTTTTTTATTAAGTTCAATTAGCCAACATATAGTACATCATTCGTTTTTGATATAGTGTTCAATGATTCATTATTTGCATATAACACCCAGTGCTCATGAGATCACATGCCCTCCTTAATGTCCATCACCCAGTTTGGATTTGGATTTTTACATGTGAATTATTATATTGCTGGGATATCAAAAAATAGGTGAGCTACAAGACAGTAACTTCTTCCTCCTTTTACCAATTCTGATCTATTCTTTACACAGCAGCCATCCTTTAAAAATATAGCTGTGACTTTAATGAGTTAGTGAAGCAATCAAAGAAGAAATAAAATAATACATGTAGACAAATAAAAATGAAAAGAAGCAATTGTCCAAAATCACTGTGACACAGCAAAAGCAGTTATAAAAGAGAAATATAGCAACAGAGGCCTACCTCAAGAAATACAGAAAAGCCCAAATAAAGAATCTAACCTTACACCTAAGGGAACTGGAAAAAGAAGAACAAAGCCCAAAGTGAATGAATAGAAGGACAAAAATAAGGATCAGAGCAGAAATAAATGACAGAGACTTAAAAAATTAAAAAAAAATCAATGAAACCATGAACCAGTTTTTTGAAATGATAAACAGTATTGATAAACCCTTAGGCAGACTCATCAAGAAAAAAAGAGAAAGGATTCAAATAAAATCATAAACAAGGGAGAAATAAGGGCTGACACCACAGGAATACAAAGAATTAGAAAGAATAATATAAAAAAATCATACACCAACAAGACACAGATGTGGAATTTAAGACACAAAACAAATGAGTAAAGGGGAAAAAAAGAGATAAATTAAAAAACAGACTTCTTAAAATTTTAGTTATTAAACAGTGCAGTATTGTTTTCTGGAATAGAATTCAGTGATTCATCACTTACATGAAATACCCAGTGCTCATCACAAGAGCACTCTTTAATAACAGTCACCCATCTAGCCCATCCCCACCTCCCTCCATCAACCCTCCATTTGTTCTCTATTATTAAAAGTCTATTATGTTATGGCTTGTATCCATCTCTCCCATTTTTTTTTCTTTTCCCCCTTCCCATATGACATTTGGGCTTTCTCCATAGTTTGACTATTGTTGCTAATGTTATTATAAACATTGGGGAGCATGTACCCAATCAAATCTGTATTTTTGTATCTTTTGGGTAAATACCTAGTAGTGCAATTGCTGGATCATAGAGTAATTCTACTTTTAAGTTTTTGAAGAGTCTCCAAACTGTTCTCCAGAGTGGCTCTCCCATTTTGCATTCCCACAAACGGTACAAGAGATTTCCCCTTTCTCCAGGTCTTGTCAACACCTGTTGTTTCTTGTGTTATAAATTTTAGCTATTCTGACAGGTGTGAGGTGGTATCCCATCATTAATTATGAACAAACTGATGGTTATCAGAGTGTAGGAGAATGGGGGATGTGTTCAATAGGTGAGGTGGATTAAGTTGTACATTTGTGATGAACACTGAGTGATATATGAAATTGTTGAATCACTATAATGTACACCTGAAACTAATAAAACATTGCATGTTTAAAAAAAGAAGAAATGTACAAATTCCTAGAAACATAAACACTTATATAACTGAATCAGGAAGAAAACTAAAATCCAAACAGACCAATTACTAGTAATGAAATTGAGTTGGTAATCAGGAATACAACAGAATATAAAAGTCCAGGACCAGATGGATTCACAGGCATATTCTACCAGACATTTAAAGAAGAGTTCATACCTATTCTTAAACTATTAAAAAAGTAGAAAGGTAAGGAAAGTTTCCAAATATATTCTAATAGTTCAGCATTACCCTGATACCGAAATTCTAAAAAAAAGACACAGCAAAAAAGAAAACTAAAGGCCAATATCCCTGGTGAACATAGATGCAAAAGATCTCAACAAAAATGCTAGCAAACTGCATTCAACAATACATTGAAGGATGAGTTACCCGGATGAAGTGGGATTTATTTCAGGGATGCAAAATGATTCAATATTCACAAATCAAATGATATACCACATTAGTAAAATGAAGGATAAAAGCCATGTGACACAAAGATCCAGAAAGAGCATTTGAAAAATTCAGCACTTATTCACGATAAAAATGCTCAAAAAAGTGGGTTTAGAGGGAAAATACCTCAATGTATTGAAAGCTGTTTATGAAAAGCCCATAGAGATTTTCATCAAGGATCACTTTTTAAAAAATTTTTATTTTAATTACTGTTAGTTAACATAAAGTGTCATATTGGTTTCAGGTGAACAATACAGTGATTCAACACTCCTGTACAATGCCTGGTGCTCATCACAGGTGCACTCCTTAATTACCATTCCCCCACCCTCCTCCAGTCTAGTAAACATTGCTTTGATCTCTATAGTTTAGAGTCTGTTCCTCAGTTTGCTTCAATCTCTCCCTTTTTTGTCCATTTGTTTGTTTGTTTTCTTTCTTAAATTGCACATATGAATGAAAACATATGGTGACTGTCTTTCTGGCTGACTTATTTCATTATCACAATACTCTCTAGCTCCATCTACATCTTTGCAATGGCAAGATTTTGGTTTTTTGATAGCTGAGTAATATTCTATGTCATGGATATACCACATTGTCTTTATCCATTTGACTGTCAAAGGACAATTAGGCTGTTTCCATAATTAGACAATTGTAGATAATGCTGCTAAACATCAGGGTGTATGTACACCTTTGATTTAGTATTTTCACATACTTTGGGTAAATACATAGTAGTGCAATTGCTGGACTGTGGGATAGTTCTGTTTCGAAATTTTTGAGGAAACTCCGTACTGTTTCCCAGAGTGACTGCACAAGATTGCATCCCCACCAACAACACAGGAGGATTCCCCTTTCTCTTCATCCTCACCAGTTCCTGTTGCTCCTTGTGTTAATTGTAGCTGCTCTGATGTGTGTTGAATTGTAATCTCAACATTCCTCCTGCCTCATTGTTTGTATATAGAAATGCAACTAACTTCTGTGCATTGATTTTATAACCTGCCATTTTGCTGAATTCCTGTATTAATTCTAACAATTTTTTGGTGGAGTCATTCAGATTTTCTACGTAGAGTATGATGTCATCTCCAAAGAGTGAAAGTTTGGCTTCTTTGTTGATTAAATGCCTTTCATTTCTTTCTGTTGTCTGATTGCTGTGGCAAGAATTACAGTACTGTGTTGAACAATAATGGTGAGAGTGGACATCCCTGTCATGTTCTTGATGTCAGGCGAAAAGCTCTGTTTTCCCCTTGAGGAAGATATTACATGTGAAACTTTCCTGTAAAAACGTTATGTTGTTGAAGTATGTTTCCTCTATCCCTACTTTGTTGGGGGTTTTTATAATGGTTGTTGTACTTTTTCAAATGCCTTTTCTGCATCTATTGAGGGAATGATATTGTCTTTTTAAAAATTTTTATTTTATTTTTTCAGTGTTCCAAGATTTATTGTTTATGCAACATACCCAGGGCTCCATGCAATAAGTGCCCTCCTTAATACCCATTACCAGGCTCACCCATCCCCCACCCACACTCCATTTCAAAATTCTCAGTTTGTTTCTCAGAGTCCACAGTCTCTCATGCTTCATCTCTCCCTCCAATTTCCTCCAATTAACTTTTCCTTTCCTTCTCCTAATGTCCTCTATGTTATTCCTTATGCTCCACAAGTAAGTGAAACCATGTGATAATTGACTCTCTCTGCTTGACTTATTTCACTCAGCATAATCTCCTCCAGTCCTGTCCATGTTGATACAAAAGTTGGGTATTCATCCTTTCTGATGAAGGTGTAATATTCCATTGTATATATGGACCATATCTTCTTTATCCATTCACCTGTTGAAGGGCATCTCGGCTCTTTCCACAGTTTGGTGATTGTGTGCATTGCTGCTATGAACACTGGGGTACATAGGGCCCTTCTTTTCACTGCATCTGTATCTTTGGGGTAAATACCCAGTAATTCAATTACAGGGTCATAGGGTAGCTCTATTTTTAATTTCTTAAGGAATCACCACGCTGTTTTCCAAAGTAGCTGCACCAACTTGCATTCCCACCAACAGTGTAAGAAAGTACCCCTTTCTCCACATCCTCTCCAAAACTTGTTGTTTACTGTCTTGTTAATTTTGGCCATTCTAACTGGTGTAAGGTGGTATCTCAATGTGGTTTTGATCTGAATCTCCCTGATGGCTAATGATGATGAACATTTTTTTCATGTGTCTGTTAGCCATTTGTATGTCTTCTTTGGACTGTTCATGTCTTCTGCCCATTGTTTGATGTGATTATCTGTTTTTGTGTGTTGAGTTTGAGGAGTTCTTTATAGATTTGGATATCAGCCCCTTATAGTGTCATTTGCGAATATCTTCTCCCATTCCGTGGGTTGACTTTTTGTTTTGTTGACTGTTTCCTTTGCTGTGCAGAAGCTTTTGATCTTGATAAAGTCCCAAAATTTCATTTATGCTTTTATTTCCTTTGATTTGGAGACATACCTTGAAAGAAGTTGCTGTGGCCATTGTCGAAGAGGTTACTACCTATGTTCTCCTCTAGGATTTTGATAGATTCTTGCCTCATGTTGAGGTCTTTTATCCATTTGGAGTTTGTCTTTGTGTATTGTGTAAGAGAATGGTCGAGTTTCATTCTTCTACACATAGCTTTCGAATTTTCCCAGCACCATTTATTGAAGAGACTGTTTTTTCCCCCCCACTGGATATTTTTTCCTGCTTTGTCAAGGATTTTTTGACTATAGAGTTATGGGTCCATTTCTGGACTCTCTGCTTTGTTCCACTGGTCTATGTTTCTGTTTTTGTGCCAGTACCATGCTGTCTTGGTGATCATAGCTTTGTAGTAAAGCTTGATATCAGGCAACATGATGCCCCAGGTTTGTTTTTCTTTTTCAATAATTCCCTAGCGATTCAGGGTCTTTTCTCATTCAGTACAAATTTTAGGATTGTTTGTTCCAGCACTTTGAAAAATGCCAGTGATATTTTGATCAGGATGGCATTGAAAGTGTAGATTGCTCTGGGCAGTATAGACATTTTAACAATGTTTATTGTTATAGTCCACAAGCATGGAATATTTTTCCATCTTTTCCTGTCTTGCTCAATTTCTTTCATGTGTGTTCTGTCGTTTCTCAAATAAAGATCCTTTACCTCTTTGGTTAGATTTATTCCAAGTTATTTCATGGTTCTTGGTGCTATAGTAAATGCAATTGATTCTCTAATTTCATTTCTATAGTTTCATTGTTAGTGTATAAGGAAGCAACTGTGCATATAAAAAAAAATTTCTGTGCATTGATTTTGTATCCTGACACATTACTGAATTGCTCTATGAGTTCTAGTAGTTTTGGGGTGGAGTCTTTTGGGGTTTCCATATAAAGTATAATATCATCTGCAAAGAGAGTTTGGCTTCTTCTTTGCCAATTTGAGTACCCTTTATTTCTTTTTGTGGTCTGAATGCTGTTGCTAGTACTTCTAGTACTATGTTGAACAAGAGTGGCAAGAGTGGGCATTCTTGTCATGTTCTTGATCTCAAAAGGAAGGCTGTCAGCTTTTCCCCATTGAGAATGATATTCACTGCGGGTTTTTCATAGATAGATTTTATGAAGTGAGGAATGTTCCCTCTATTCCTATACTTTGAAAAGTTTTAATCAGGAAAGGATGCTGTAGTTTGTCAAATGTTTTTTCTGCATCAATTGAGAAGACCATATGGTTCTTCCCTCTTATTGGTTTGTTCTATCACATTGATTAATTTGCGAATGTTGAACCACACTTGTATGCCATGGATAAATCCCACCTGGTCATGGTGGATAATCTTTTTAATGTACTGTTGGATCCTATTAGCTAGGATCTTGTTGAGAATCTTGGCATCCATATTCATCAGGAACATTGTTCTGAAATTCTCCTTTTTGATAGGGTCTTTGCCTGGTTTGGTGATCAGGGTAATGCTGGATTCATAGAAAGAGCCTGGAAGTTTTCCTTCTTCTGTTTTTTTTTGAAACAGCTTCAGGAGAATAGGTATTATTTTTTCTTTGAATGTTTGGTAGAATTCCCCAGGGAATCTGTCAGGTCCTGGGCTCTTGTTTTTGGGGAGGTTTTTGATCACTGCTTCAATCTCGTTACTAGATAGTGGTCTATTCAGGTTGTCAATTTCTTCCTGTTTCAGTCTTGAAAATTTATAGGTTTTCAGGAATGCATCCATTTCTTCTAGGTTGCTTAACTTACTGGCATATAACTGTTGATAATAATTTATGATGATTGTTTCTATTTCCTTGGTGTTAGTAGTGATCTCTCCCCTTTCATTCATAATTTTATTAATTTGTGTCCTTTCTTTTTTATTTTGGATTACTTTGGCCAGTGATTTATCGATTTCATTGATTCTTTCAAAGAACCACCTTCTGGTTTCATTGACGTGTTCTACTGTGTCTCTAGATTCTAACTCATTGAACCCTGCTCTATTCTTAATTATTTCCCTTCTTATGTGTGGAGTTGGCTTAATTTGTTTTTGATTTTCCAGTTCCTTGAGGTGTAAAGAGAGTTGATGTATTCAGGATTTTTCAATTTTTTTGAGTGAGGCTTGGATGGCTATGTATTTCCCCCTCAGGACTGCCTTTGCCATATCCCATAGTTTTTAGTCCAATGTGTTTTCATTTTTATTGGTTTCCATGAATCGTTTACATTCTTCTTTTATTCTGAGGTTGTTCCAAACATTCTTGAGCCAGATGGTCTTTAGCTTCCAAGTGTTTATATTCCTTCCAAACTTTTTCTTGTGGTTGAGTTCCAGTTTCAAAGCATTGTGGTCTGAAAATATGCCGTGAATAATCTCAAAATCTCAGTATTGGTTGAGCCCTGATTTGTGATCCATTATGTGGTCCATTCTGGAGAAAATTCCATGTGCACTCAAGAAAAATGAGTATTTTGTTGTTTTACATTGGAATGTTCTGTATATATCTTTGAGGTCCATCTCATCCAATGTGTCATTCAAAGCTCTTGTTTCTTTATTGATTTTCTGCTTGCGTGATCTGTCTGTTACTGAGAGTGGTGTGTTAAGAACCCTTGCAATTAATGTATTCGTATTAATATGACTTTTTATTTTGATTAACAGTTGGCTTCTGTAGTTGGCCACTCCCATATTGGGGGCATAAATATTTGCAATTGTTAGAACTTCTTGGTGGATAGACCCTTTAATAATGATCTAGTGTTCTTCTGTAATTCTGACTAGTCTTTAGCTTAAAATCTAATTTATCTGATATGAGAATTGCTATCCCAGATTTCTTTTGAGGCCCATTGGTATGAAAGATGCTTCTCCATCCTTTCACTCTCAGTCTGGATATATCTTTAGGTTCAAAATGCATCTCTTGTAGACAGAATATGGATGAGTCCTGTCCTTTTAGTCTGCAACCCTGTACCTTTTTATGGGAGCATTTAGGCCATTCACATTGAGAGTAATTATTGAAAGATAAGTTTTTATTGACATCACGTTGCTTATGAAGTCCTAGTTTCTATAGATTGTCTCTGTAAATTTCTGTTCTATGTCACTTTTGGGTTCTTTCTTCTTTTATAGAATCCCCATTAATATTTCATGTACTTCTGGCTTGGTGGTGTCATACTCTTTTAACCCATGCCGGTCTTGGAAGCTCTTTATCTCTCCCCATTTTGAATGTCAACCTTGCTGGATAATGTATTACTGGCTGCATATTCTTATCATTTAGTGTCCTGAATATGTCTTGCCAGCCCTTCCTGGCTTGCCAAGTTTCTGTGAACAGGTCTGAAGTTATTCTGAAGGTCTTTCCTCTGTACTAAGGAATCTTTCTCCGTAACTTTCCTTAAAACCTCCTGTATGAAATTATCAATCGAATTTCACTATTAAGTCTCTGGAGGTCTTTCTATACTCATTGATCTTGGGGGTTATCCTTTCTGCCTCTACGACACAAACACTTGTTCCATTCCCCAGATTGGAGAAATTTTCATCCCGAATTTGTTCAACTATATCTTCTAGTCTTCTCTCTTTCTCCACCTACTCAGGCATCCCAATAATTCTGACGTTGGAATGTTTCATGGCATCATTTATTTCCCTAATTTTGTTTTCATAGCTTCTAAGCTGTTTGTTGAGGCTTCCTCCTGATCCTTCTTTTCTATCAGTTTGTCTTCTAGATCACTAATTCTATCTTCTGCCTTGGTTACCCTAGCGGTTAAAGTATTTAGATTAGATTGGATCTCATTGTTTACATTTTTAACCTCTGCCAGATCGGCTCTCACTTCTGCCCTTAGAGATTCTATGTTGTCACTAATGGTTGTCTCCAACCTAGCCATTGCCTGGATAATTGTTACCCTGAATTCCCTTTCTGACATACTGTTAATGTCCATATCCAATAGTTCTGTGACAGAGTTCTCAGTCTCTGAATTTTTCCTCTGTTGGGTGTTCCTCCTCCTAGTCATTTTGGTGAAAGGTGGTTTAGGAGATGTATAGTTGAATATATCAAACGTGATCATGGCAAGGTGCACCCTGGAAACTTTCAGAGCAATCAGAAGTCATCATGAAGGAAAAAGGAAAAAAAAATAGAGAAAGAGGAAAAAAAAGAGAAAAAACCCACCCCAAAGTGAGATTTATAAGGCACATAACAGAAATGAATGAACAAAGAGATAGACAAAAGTAAAAAGATAAGAAAAAATGAAAAATCTAGCCAAAATGAACCCCAAGAATAAGATTTATATAATACTAGAACAAAAATATATACAGAAATACTAACAGAAGAATAAGATGGGAGAATGGATATAAATCCTCGATGTGTGAAAGGAAGGTTATTTCGGTTCTTCTAGGGTGTATCTTTTATCTTTGTTAAAGGACTCAACTTTCCAGAGATACAAGGAAATTAAAACTGGCTTATATATAGGGGTAGTATTGAATAGAGAAAAAGGATCACCTTGAACCTTATATCTATATGTATAGTAAGAAGAAAAAAAGAAACATAGGTATACGTACGAAAAAGTTCTAGTTAAAAAGTTATTCTGGGGTGCCTGGGTGGCTTAGTGGGTTGAAGCCTCTGCCTTCGGTTCGGGTCATGATCCCGGGGTCCTGGGATCGGGCCCCGCATCGGGCTCTCTGCTTCCTGGGGAGCCTGCTTCCTCCTCTCTCTCTGCCTGCCTCTCTGCCTACTTGTGATCTCTTTCTGTCAAATAAATAAATAAAATCTTTTTAAAAAAATTTATTCTGGAATATGTTGTATTAAACCTCTAGTTGTAATGGTAAGTAGGTTTAAAAAGTTAAAAGAAGAATTGTGAGAATGATTTTTTTTAAAAAAAAGAAAGAAAGAAAAGTTGTATCTTTGAAACATACAGGTTTTGGGGCAAAACCGGGAGCTTAATATATTGTTTTCCTCTGATGTTGGGATTTTACAGTTTTATGGGGACCTTATTGTTATTGTCCTCTTGTTCTTTTGGCTTGTCTTTTGGCAGCGGGGCCTGCTGCATTGTTTTTCAGTCAATCTTGCTTGGGCTGAATCACCCTGCAAGGGGCTGGGCTCTCTGGAAACCGATTTTTCAGGGTTTTGTTCTCTAGAAGTTTTTGTTCTTTGGCGGCTTTTGGTGGCTTTGGGGAGGTTTAGTGGAAAGTAAACTGTCCATATCCCGACCTCCACCTCAGAGAGAAGCCTCTGACTACTCCCCTCTGGGTTGTCCAGAACACACAGCCTCCCCCTCTGCAAACTCCACTGAACACCCCAACCTTCTACAGACAGTGCACAACCTCCCTAGCCACCGTCCCAGTGGTCGCCCGAGTCCCCCACTTGTCTCTACACACCCATGCCACTAAAAATGCAAGCAATATTGGTCCAGGCAAGCTCAAACCTGGGTGACTGTTGTTGCCAGGACTGCTGTCTGGGGTCCACACCCATACCGGGTGCACTGAAACCCAGAAAAGGCGTGGGCTGCGGGAGGCTGTGGGCTGAGGGACCCCGACCAGAGTTCGTGCAGGCTCTCTCAGGCATGGGCAGGAGTGCGACCAGCCCGAGCAGTGGTGCAAGCAGCAGAAGGCTGCGGGCTCAGGGACCAGGGACTGGAGGCCCCAGTGGACCCCCTCTGGCATGGGTGGTCACCAGTGGTGATCATCCTGCACCCGTGGGCTTAGGCCCTTGCCCATGACCACCTGATTCCACAAGTTGTCCCTTAAGATCTTTTGCTTTTTTTGAGTGCTTTTAACTAGACTCCAAGTTAATGTTAGTCCCCATTCACAGGGCACTTTTATGTTGGAGTATGACTTTCCAACAGGTCACTTCTAGTGGCTCCCTTCCCACTGATATCAGAGGATATCAGTCTGAGCGTTGTCACCCCACTTTACCTCTCCACTGATGTCTTCTGCCCCTGTAGAAATTCAGAAGTGTATAATCTTACATCTCAGGCTGATTTCATGGGTGTTCAGAGTGTTCTAGTAGATATTTAGCTCACTTTAAGGAACCAGCTGAAACAGGCTCTCCGACTTCTCTGCCATCTTGCCTCTCCTCTTTTGCATTCTAGATGATATGGTTCTTATCATTTATTTTATTAATCTATTTTATCATGTTGATTGATTTATGGATATTGAAATACCCTTGTAACCCAGGGGGGAAAAATCCCGCTTGATTGTAGTGATGATTATTTTAATGTACTGTTGGATTTGAATTGCTGCTAGGTTTTGTTTTGTTTTGTTTCGTTTTTGAGAATTTTTCCATTCATGTTCATCAGGGATATTGGCCTGTAGTTTTTATTAGTGGTATCTTTATCTGGTTTTGGTATCAGAATGATGTTGACCTGTATTTAGAATTCCTTCCTTTTCTTTCCCTTTGAAATTGTTGAGAAAAAATAGGTATCAATTCTTATTCTAATGTTTGGTCCAAAGCAAGAAACAAAATGTCAGGTGTATTTGATGTCTTTTTTTTAAATTTTTCATTTAAATTCAATTTAGTTAACGTATAGTGTATTATTAATTTTAGGGGTAGAATTCAGTGATTCATCAGTTGCAAAAAACACCCAGTGCTCGTTACATCAAGTGCTCTCCTTAATGCACATCACCCAATTGGCCCCCAAAACTACCCCTTGCCCCCCAGCTTCCTTGTTTATTTCCCATAATTAAGACTCTCTGGTGGTTTCCCACCCTTTCAGTACTTATCTTATTTTGTTTTTCCTTTGTTTCTCCTCTGTTTATGTTTTGTTTCTTAAATTACACATAAAAGAGAAATCATATGGTATTTGTCTCTCTGACTGACTGATTTTGCTTAGCATCATGCCCTCTAGCTCCATCCATGCCATTGTAAATGGCAAGATTTAATTCTTTTTGTTGGCTGAGTAATATTCCTCTGTGTGTGTGTGTATGTCTGTCTGTTTGTGTATGCACGCACACACACCACCTCTTCTTTATTCTTTCATCCTTTGATGGACATCTGGGCTCTTTCCATATTTTGGCAATTGTGGACAATGCTGCTATAAACAGTAGGGTGCATGCATTGTGCCCCTGCGAATCACTCTTTATCCTTTGGATAAATACCTAATAGTGCAGTTGCTAAGTCCTAGGATAATTCTATTTTCAATTATTTAAGGAATGTATGTACTCTTTTCTAGAGTGGCTGGACAGGTTTGCATTCTGACCAGCAGTGTAAGAGAGCACCTCTTTCTCTGCATCCTTCCCCAAATCTGTTGTTTAGTGAGTTGATAATTTTAGCCATTCTGATTGGAGTGAGGTGGTATCTCATTGTGGTTTTGAATTGTATTTCCCTGATGCTGAGGGATGTTGAGCGCTTTTTGATGTGTAAGTTAACCATTTGAATGTCTTCTTTGAGAAATGTCTGTTCATGTCTTCTATCCATTCCATTACTGGATTTTTGAATTTCGGGTGTTGGGTTTGGTAAGTTCTTTATAGAGTTTGGATAGTAGCCCTTTGTCTGGTTTGTCATTTGCAAATATCTTTTGCCATTTCATCGAATGCTTTTTACTTTTGTTGATTGTTTCCTTTGCTGTAGAAAAGCTTTATATCCTGATGAAATCCCTATAGTTCATTTTTACTTTTGTTTCCCTTGCCTTTGGAGACAGGTTTTGTTTTGTTGAGTGTTTCCCTTGCTGTGCAGAAGCTTTTTATCTTGATAAGGTTCCAATAGTTTATTTTTGCTTTTGTTTACCTTGTCTTTAGAGCCATGTCTTGCAAGAAGTTACTGTGGCTGAGGTCAAAGAGGTTACTGCTTGTGGTCTCCTCTAGGATTTTGTTGGATTACTGTCTCACATTTACTCATCCATTTTGAGTTTATCTTTGGGTATGGCGGAAGAAAGTGGTCTAGTTTCATTCTTCTGCATGTGGCTGTCCAATTTTCTCAACACCATTTGTTGATGAGACTGTCTTTTTTCCACTGGATATTCTCTTCTGCTTTGTCAAAGATTAGTTGATCACAGAGTTGAGGATCTATTTCTGGGTTTTCCATTCTGTTACTTTGAACTGTGTGTCTGTTTTTGTGCCAGCACCATACTGTCCTGATGATTACAGTTTTAAAAGACAGCTTGAAGTCTGGAATTTTGATGCCTTCAGCTTTGGTTTTCCTTTCAATGTTACTTTGGCTATTTGGGGTCTTTTCTGTTCCCACACAAATTTTAAAATTGTCTGTTCCTGCTCTGTGAAAAATGATGGTTGTATTTTAATAGGGATTGCATTAAATGTGTAGTTTGCTTTGGGTAGAATATACATGTTAATAATATTTTTTTTCCAATCCATGAGCATGGAATTTTTTTTCCCTTTCTTTGTGTCTTCCTCAATTTCTTTCATAAGTTTTCTATACTTTCCAGAGTACAGATCCTTTACCTCCTTAGTTAGGTTTATTCCTAGGTATCTTATGATTTCTGGTGCAATTTTAAACAGGATTGATTCCTTGATTTCTTTTTCTTCTACTTCATTGTTAGTTTGTAGAAATGCAGCAGACCACTGTGTTTTCATTTTATATCCTGCCTCTTTGCTGAATTCCTGTATGAGTTCTAGCAATTTTTTGGTTGAGTTTTTTTGGGTTTTCTACATTGAGTATCATGTCTTCTGCAAAGACTGAAAATTTAACTTCTCCTTTGCCAATTTGGTTGCCTTTTATTTCTTTTTGTTTTCTGATTGCTGAGGCTAGGACTTTTAGTATTAGGATAAACAAAAGTGGTGAAAATGGGCATCTGTGTCATGTTTCTGATCTCAGGAGAAATGCTATTGAGGATGATATTCATTGTGGGTTTTGTGTATATGATGTTTATGATATGAAGGTATGTTCTCTCTATCACTACATCATGGAAGTTTTTTTTATTTCAATAAAGAGAGGGTAGTGTATTTTGTCAAATGTTTTTTTCTGCATCTATTGAGAGGATCATTCTTTAATACTGTGGCATATAATGTTTAATTTCTTGATGTTGAACTACCTTTGCAGCTCAGAAATAAATCCCACTTGGTCATGGTGAATAATCCTTTGAATGGACTGTTGGATCCTATTAGCTTGTATCTTGGTGAGAATTTTTGCACCCATGTTCATCAAGGATGTTGGTCTGTAATTCTCCTTTTTAATTGGGTCTTTGTCTGGTTTTGAGATTAAGGTAATAATGGCCTCATAGAATGAGTCTGGAGGTTTTCTTTCCATTTCTATTTTTTTGGAACAGTTTTAGAAGAATAAGTATTAGTCCTTTATTTTTATTTTTTTAACATCTTAATTTTAGTTTATTTTTCAGTTTTCAAAGATTCATTGTTTATGCACCACACTCAGGTTCCATGAAATGGGTGCCCTCCTTAATATCCATTACCAGGCTCACCCACACCTCACACCCACTCCCTTTCAAAACCCTCAGTTTGTTTCTCAGACTCCACAGTCTTTCATGCTTCATCTCCCCCTCTGATTTCCCCCAATTCACTTTTCCTTTCTTTCTCCTAATGTCCTCCGTGTTGTTCCTTATGCTCCACAAGTAAGTGAAACTATATGATAATTGACTTTCTCTGCTTAACTTATTTTATTCAGCATAATCTCCTCCAGTCCTCTCCATGTTGATACAAAAGTTCAGTATTCATCCTTTCTGGTGGCTGTGTAATATTCCATTGTATATATGGACTATATCGTCTTTATTCTTTAGCCTGTTGAAGGGCATCTTGGCTCTTCTTTAAATGTTTGGTAGAATTCTCCTGGAAAACCATCCAGCCCTAGAATCTTGCTTGTTGGTTAATTTTTTATTAAAGATTCAATTTCTTTGCTAGTTAGGGGTCTGTTCACCTTTCTCTGCCCCCCTTCTCTTTTTTGGTAGTTTGCATGTTTCTAGGAAACATCCATTCCTTCCAAATTGCCTGATTTTTTTGGCATATAATTGCTCATTAATATTCTTAGAATTGTTTGTATTTCTTTGGTGTTTGTTGTGATCTCTCCACTTTCATTCGTGATTTTTATTTATCTGGGTTCTCTCTCTCTCCTTGATAAGTCTGGATACGGGTTTGTGAATTTTTTTAATTCTTTCAAAGAACCAGCTACTACTTTTCATGTTCTGTTCTATTTTTTTTTAAATATATCACTGATTTCTGCTCTAATATTTTTTATTTCTCTTCTCCTGCCAGATTTAAGCTTTATTTGCTCTTCTTTTTCAAGCTCCTTTTGGTGTGAGGTTAGGTTGTATATTTGAGACTTTTCTTACTTCCTGAGTAAGGCCTGAATTGCTATATACTTCCCTCTTAGATCCACCTTGCTGCATCCCAAAGATTTTGAACTGTCATGTTTTCAGTTTCATTTGCTTCCATGTATTTTTTTAAAATTCTTTTTAATTTCCTGGTTGACCCATTCATTCTTCAGTAGGATATTCCTTAACTTCCTTGTATTTGTTGTCCTTCAAAATTTTTTCTTGTCATTGAATTCAAGTTTCATTGTGGTCTGAAAATATGCATGGTATGATCTCAGTCTTTTTGTACCCCTTGAGATTGGATTTGTGACACAGCATATGATCTATTTTGGAGAATGTTCCATGTGCACTCGAAAATAATGTGTATTCTGCTGTTTTAGGATGAAATGCTCTGAATGTATCTGTTAAGTACTTCTGGCCCAGTGTGTCATTTAAAGCCTCAGTTTCCTTGCTGATCGTCTGCTTAGATGATCTGTCCATTGCTGTGAGTTGGGTGTTAAAGTTCCATGCTATTATTGTATCATCATCAATGAGTTCTTAAAATTTGTTATTAAGTGAATTTTACATTTGGCTGCTCCCAAGTTAGAGGCATAAATATTTACAATTGTTAGATTTTCCTGTAGTATAGACCACTTTACTATTATAGTGTCCCTCTACATCTTTTATTACAGTCTTTGGTTTAAAATCTAGTTTGTCTGATGTCCATTGGCATGATAAATGGTTCTCCACTGCTGACTTTCAAACTGGTGGTATCTTTGGATGTAAAATGAGTCTCTTGTTCATATCATATCAATGTTTATCATATCATATCAATGTTCTTTTTTAATCTATTCTAATACCTTATGTCTTTAAATTAGATTATTTAGTCAATGTACTTTCAGAGTAATTATTGAAAGTCATGAATTTAGTGCCATTGTATCACCTGTACAGTCATTGTTCCTGTAGATTGTCTCTTTTTCTTTCTGGTCTTTGTTACTTTTGTTCTCTTTCTGCTCAAATGGTCCCCTTTAATATTTGTTGTAGGTGCGGTGTAGTGTTCCTGAACATGTTTGGTTTCCACTTGTCTTGGAAACTCTTATCTCTCCTATTTTGAATGACAGCCTTGCTAGATAAAGTATTCTTGGGTGCGTATTTTTCCCATTTTGTACATTGAATATATCATGCCAATCATTTCTGGCCTGCCAGGTCTATGGGACAGATCTGTTTCCAGCCTTATGTATCTAGCCATTTAGGTGAAGAATGTCTTCTCCTGAGCTGCTCTCAGGTTTTTTTCTCTTTATCTTTGTATTTGCATGCTTCAATATAATATGTAGAGGCATTGACCTATTTTTGGTGATTTTGATGGACATTCCCTGTGCCTCTTGGACTGAAATGTGTGTATCGTTCCCCAGATTAGGGAAGTTCTCATGTATAATTTGTTCAAATAAACCTTCTGCTCCTTTTTCACTCTTCTTTTTCTTGTATTCTTTTAATATGGATAAGTATTTTACTTATGGAACCACTGAGTTCACTAAGTCTACCTTTGTGATCTAATATTTTTCTTTTCCTCTTTTTGCTACTTCATTATTGTCCAGAATTTTATCGTCTGTGTCTCTGATTTGTTCTTTTCTTCATTAATCCTTGTTTTTAGTGTGCACTTGGGACTGCATTTTGGTTATAACATATAATTTTGGCCTGACTGTGTTTTGGTTCTTTTATCTCTACAGTAAGGTATTCTCTAGTGTCTTCAAAGCTTTTTTCAAGCCCATATAATCCTTGTTTTAAATTATATTTCAGATATCTTACCTATATCCCTACTGATTAAATCTCTTGCTGTGAGTGCTACCTCCTGTTCTTTCTTTTGGGGTGAATTTCTCCAACTCATCATTTTGTTCAGAAAAAAAAAATGAAAGAAAAGTAGAAAACAACAAAAACAATAATAAGAACAGCAATACCAAAACAAAACAAAACAAAACAAAAAAACTAGATCCTGAGTGTATTTCAGTCTGCTTGTTAAAAGAGACTAGGTTGCAAAATAAAAACAAAAGAACGTGCATGCACACACACACACAAGTGTAAGGTATATAAAGTATATATAAAAATAAAAAAAATAGAAAAAATGAAATGACTAAAAAAACTAAATGAATAAAGAATAAAAAAACAGAAAATGCTTGATACTCTTTTCACATGGAGCTGAAGCTTTACTGCTTTCTATGATCAGCAAACTTGGTGTAAGCGAATTGTTGGTGCCTGTCTTTGGGGAAGAGGCCTGTTGTCCTGATTCCCAAGTGGACTTGCTCCAGTGGAAATGCACCTCCAGCTCTTAGGGAGGTAGTGCTTGGTGTAAGCAGCTCTGGACTCCACTCAGTGGTGCTGTTTTGCTCACTGGAGTCTTTCAGCACTGCTGGGTGGGATGAATATTGTGGTATTCTGCTCTCTATCCCTAGAGCTGATAATTCACACACACTCCCTACTTTTCAGTGAGCTCTTACAGAAATGCAATCAATCACTTTTGTCTCCCCAGTTTCCAGCAGAACTCTGTGTTCATCCTGCCTGTGTCCAAGCCCCCCCCCCCCAGGCATGCTACTGAGTTTCAAAACTCCAAATTTTAAGGACTCCCATGGTGTTGACCCACGCTGTTTCTCTCCAGGGACGGTCTCACCAGCTTCTGAGTTTTGCTGGACCTGTCCCAGGAAAGCAGTTGCTTGACCATGCAGAGGTTCCCAGTTTATGGCAACACATAACTCATTGTTCTCAGCCAGCTTCCATGCTCCTATGCATGGCAACCATGTTGCAGTTAGATGTTACCCATTCTTCTTGTGACCCATGGGATCCTTAGACCATTTCACCACCTGAGCACCTTTAAGTCAGGCACATTCTCCCAATGTAGCAGACTTCTAAATTTCTTATTTAGAAATTATTTTCTTAGAAGAAAAGTTATTTTCTTAGAAATTATTTTCTTAGAAGCACTTCACTGCTTATAGTACGTTACAATAGCCTCCTTAAACAGTAATGTTTTGAGGGATGGTTTGGGCTGCCAGGAAATGGAAGGGGTAGGAGAAGGAAATATGGTAATTTGGCTGTTTTTTCTTGAGTTCTTTTGCAGCCAGAGTTGCATTGGGACACCTTCTAGGACACTTTCACAGTGAAGCAGGAAAAGATTCATCATATTCCGTACAATGTGAATGAGCACCTGCCAGGTGCTGGGTCTGCCTTTCCTTCTCAGTCATGTCAGGGAGAACAGAAATGAGAGGCTTTTCATGATTTTCCGACATCTCCAAAAAGGCCTAGAAGTGTTTCTCTATTCATCTTGTGAGCTTTGAAAGTTTTCACTTCCAAATGCAGAGATCCAGATCATCTCCCCAAGGGAATCCTCCCTTTCTTCTGGATAAGTTTCTCAAGGACAGAAAAAAGTTTGCATACAATTTGGTATTTAACAACACGCCTAACAAATGTCTTGTCCATGGCAGGCATCCTGTGGGTGCATGGTCAATGAGTCAATGCCTAAAGAGATGTCTTCTCCTTTGGATGTTTAAAAGTAATTATTTAGGGCACTTGCATGGCTCAGTGGGTTAAACCTCTACCTTCGACTCAGGTCATGATCCCAGGTTCCTGGGATGGAGCCCAGCATCTGGCTCTCTGCTCAGCAGGGAGTCTGCTTCCTCCCCCCTCTCTCTCTGCCTGCCTCTCTGGCTACTTGTGATCTCTGTCTGTCAAATAAATAAATAAAATCTTAAAAAAATAAATAAAAGTAATTATTTAATTCAAAGGGAAACAAGCTCCCTATGTGTATAGCAGCATTATATTCAATAGCCAAATTATGGAAGCAGCCCAAGTGTCAACTGATAGATGAATACACACATATGTGTGTGTGTGTGTGTGTGTGTTATAATTGTTTTAAAGTCTATTTTGTCCAATATAAGTAATGGGATATTATTCAGCCATAAAAAGAATGAAACTTGTCCTTTGCAATAACATGGAGGGAGCTACAGAATATAAGCTTAGGAAAATAAATCAGTTAGAGAAAGACAAATACCATATGATTTCTCTCATTTTTGGAATTGCAGAGACAAAACAAATGAACAAAGGAAAAAAAGAGAGAGAAAGATATATCAAGAAATAGGCTCTTAACTATAGAGAACAAACTGATGGTTACCAGAAGGGAGGGGGAATGAGGAGATGGGTGAAATAGGTGATGGGGATTAAGGAGGATACTTATGACAATGAGCACTGTATGTTGTATGGAGGTGGTAAATTGCTATATTGTACACTTGAAACTAATATAACACTATATGTTCACCATTTAAAAAAATAAATGTTTGTTAGAATTTGCCTGTGAATCCATCTGGCCCTAGACATTTGTTTGTTGGAAATTGTTTGAGTATTGATTCAATTTCTTTTCTGGTTATCAGTGTGTTCAACATTTTGTTTCTTTCTGTTTCAGTTTTTGTAGTTTATATGTTTCTAGGAATTAACCCATTTATTCCAGTTTGTCTAATTTGTTGGCATATAGTTTTTCATAATATTCTCTTACAACTGTTTGCATTTCTATGGTGTTTGTTGTTATTTCTCCTCTGTCATTTGTGATTTTGTTTATTTGGTTCCTTTTTCTTCTTTTTGTTAAGTCTGGCTAGAGGTTTATCAATTGTATTAATTTTTTCAAAGAACTATTTCTTGGTTTCATTGATCAGTTCTGATGTGTTTCTAAAATTTCTGTATCATTGATTTCTGCTCTAATCTTTATTATTTCCATTCTTCTGCTGGTTTTAGGCTTTATTTATTGTTCTTTTTCTAGCTCCTTTAGATGTTTATTTGAGATTATTCATGGTTCTGATAATAGACATGTATTGCTATGTACTTTCTTCTCAAGACAGCTTTTTATGCATCCCAGAGTTTTGGATCATTGCATTTTCATTTTCATTTGTTTCCATGCTTTAAAAAAGATTCTTCTTTTATTACCTGGCTGACATATTCATTGTTTACTAGCATGTTGTTTACCTTCCATATATTTGTGGTCTTTCCCGTTTTTTTTTTTTTTTTTCTTGTTAATGACTTCTAGTTTCATAGCATTGTGGTCAGGAAAGTTTCATGGGATGGTTTCAATCTTTTTGTAGTTGTTGAGGTCTGTTTTTTGACCTAACATGTGATCTGATTCTGGAGGATGTTCTACGTGCACTTGAATGGAATATGTATTTTGCTGTTTTAGGATAGACTGCTTTGAATACTATCTGTTAAGACCATCTTGCCCAGTATGTCATTCAAAGACATTGTTTCCTTGTTGATTTCCTGTTTAGATGATCTGTCCCTTGAGATAAGTGGGGAGTTAAAATCCCCTACTATTACTGTATTATTATCAATATGTTTGTTTATATTTTTTATGGATTGTTTTATATATTTTGGTGGTCCTATTATGGGTGTATAAATATTTGCAGTGATTATATCCTCTTGCTGGATTGTTCTCTTTGTGATTATATAGTGCTTTTTGTTGTTTTTGTTGTAATATTTGTTTTAAAGTCTATTTTGTCCAATATAAGTATTGATATTCTGGCTTCCTATTGACATCTACTTGTGTGATAATGTTTCTCCATCCCCTCAGTTTCAATCTACAAGTGTCTTTAGGTCTAAAATGAGTCTCTTGTAGGCAGCACATAGGTGGGTCTTTTTTTATTTAATCCATTCTGACACCCTATGTCTTTTGATTGGAACATTTAGTCAATTAACATTCAAAGTAATTATTGGTAGATATGTACTTGTCACCATTTTTTTACTTGTTTTGTCATTGTTTCTGGAGAATTTCTGTGATCCAGTCTTTGTTACTTTTTATTTTTCCATTGCACTCAAATAGTACCCTTTAATATTTCTTGCAGAGTTGATTTAGTGATCATGAACTCCTTTAGTTTTTGTTTTTCTGAGAAACTCTTTCTTTAAGATTTTATTTATTTATTTGAAAGAGAGAATGGGAGAGAGAGAACAAGAGGGAGGAGGGTTAAGGGAGAGACAGACTACTCACTGAGCAGGGAGCCTGATGTGGGACTCGGTCCTGGGACTCCAGGATCGTGGCCTGAGCCGAACCAGTCACTCAACTGACTGAGCCACACAGTCACGCTTCTGGTAAACTTTTAATCTCCATTTCTATTCTGAATGATAGCCTTACTGAATGGAGAATCCCTGGATGGAGATACTTTTTGAATACATCAAGCTACTCCCTTCCATCTTGCCAAATTTCTGTTTAGAAATCTCCAGCTATCCTTATGGGTCTTCCTTTATAAATTAAGTTCTTCTTTTGTATTGGTCCTTTTATGATTTTTTTCCTTATAACTATATATTGCAAATTTAATTACAATATATCTTGTTGTGGGTGTGCTATTTTCTTTTTTAAAGATTTTCATTCATTTATTTGACAGAGATCACAAGTAGACAGAGAGGCAGGCAGAGAGAGAAGGAGGGGAAGCAGGCTCCCTGTTGAGCAGAGAGCTCGATGCAGGGCTCAATCCCAGGACCTTGGGATCATGACCTGAGCCGAAGGCAAAGGCTTTAACCCACTGAGCCACCCAGGCGCCCCATGGGTGTGCTTTTTATTTTACATAGTGGTACCCACAGCAACTATCCAACAAAAAGAAATAAATGGCATCCAAGTTGGCAAGGAAGAAGTAAAACTTTCACTATTTACAGGTGTATGTGATATATATATATAGAAAATCCAAACAACTCTACTGAAAAAGTGCTAGAACTGCTAAATGAATTTATTAATGTCACAAGATACAAAATAAGTGTACAGAAATCTGTTGCATTTCTATACACCAATCACTTGTCAGAATGGCTAAAATCAACAACACAGAAACAGGTTTTGGTGAAGACTGGAAAAATAAGAACCTTCTTTCACTGTTGGTGGGAATGCAGATTGGTAGAACCACTCTGGAAAACAGTATAGAGGCTCCTCAAAAAGTTAAATGGAAGTTCCTTAAAAAGTTAAAAATGAAACCAGCCTACAGCCCAGCAATTACAATACTATGTATTTACCCAAAGAATATTTTAATTCAAAGGGATACACATTCCCTGATGTTTATAGCAGCATTATCTATAATTGCCTAATTATGGAAATAGCCCACATGTTCATTGACTGATGAATAGATAAAGGAGTGATATATATATATATATATATATATATATATATATATATAGGAACATTACTCAACCATAAAAAGAATAAGTTTTGCTATTTGAAATGACATCCATTGAGCTAGAGAGTATTAGTCTACTTGAAATCAGTAAGAGAAAGATAAATAACATATGACTTTATAAAGCAAATGAACAAAGGGAAGAAAAATATATAGAAAGAGGCAAACCAAGAACCAGACTCTTAACTGTGGAGAACAAATTGATGGTTACCAGAAGAGAAATGAGTTGGAGGATAGGTTAAATAGGAGATAGGGATTAAGGAGTGCACTTGTGATGAGCACTGGGTATTGTACGGAAGTGATGAATCTCTGTACTGTGCACCTGAAACTAATATTACACTGTATATCTCCTAACTGGAATTAAGATAAAAACAAGAAAAAAAAAGCTGAGAAGCAGCCTTGTTATCCTGGAGAAGACCCAAAACATTTAAGAATTGGTAGTACATCTGAAAGTGTTTGTGTAGGTAAGGATAAAAGCAGAAGGACCAGTTGAATATCTATTTAAAATGTATTTAGGGCCCCAAGTTCTTTCTTGCCTCAGCTTGGTAGATGACTGAACTGCCTTCTCAACTCAGAAGCAGTTTGGGATTTTATTCTCTGGAGAGAATGAACAAAAAATATCTTTAAAAATTAAAAATATCATATGATCCAGCAAGTACACAGTAGTGTGTTTACAGCAAAGAAAATGAAAACACTCTGATTTAAAAATATATGTGCAGTACTATGCTTATTGTAGCAGTATTAGCAATAGTGAAATATGGAAGGAACTGGTATCCTTCAATGGACAAATGCATAAGGAAGATATGTCATATATCTGGAATGCACTATATAGTGGAGTATTACTCGGCCATAAAAAATAAACACTTGTCATTTGTGACAACTTGGATGGCCCTATGTTATAATATGCTTAGTGAAATAAGTCAGACTGAGAAAGACAAATGCCACATAATTTCACTCATGTGTAAAATCTAAAAACAAAAACAAATGAATAAACAAAAAACAGAATTAGATCTATAACTACAGAGAACAGACTAAAGTTTGCCAGAGGGGAGGGACCTGTGGGGATGATCTAGGCTTCCAGTTATGGATTGAATAGGTCACAGAAATAAAAGGCACACATAACGAATATATTCAGTAATATGATAGCATTGTATGGTGAGAGGTGGTAGCTACACTTGGGGTGATCAAGTGGCAATTTAGTAGCTCACAGAAGCTTTACAAACCATGGCAAATCTCTCATTTTTATAAATACTTCAATTAGGTTTTGTGGACCATCAGTAAGGTAAGACATAACTTAGCAAATATTTCTAAATACTTCTAGACAGTCACAGTGCAAGAAATGAACTAAAGTAGGATGAATTTTCTGAACAGTATCTAATGAGGGAGGAGGATTTTTATTACAATAAATATTTTAAACTGTCCAGGTAAGAATATGTAAATAACCATACGTTAAAAATAACAAATCAGGAACTGCAAGTTGAATTAGTGAAGTGTTCATTGCATCTTTCTTGATAACCAAATCATTGAAAGTGAAACATTCTCTCCCCAATTTTTTAAGCCCATATCACTTATTCAGATTTGTGGATGGAGAGATGTCAATAGAACAATGAATGCTGGTATACAACCACCACCTACCACAGCTTTGGTCCATTCTGATTTCCAAAAATTTATATTAGCAAATGAACCTAAGCAGAATAAAATTCACTAAGACTATACTTACAAGAAGGCACACATTTTGGAATAAAACCAGCCCAGATTATTTTGTCTGTGAAATGGTGTTTTCTCAACTGCAAAACTACAAGAGTTTTCTAAGAACTTGAGTAGCTTGGACTTGGCATCCCAAATTATTGGTATTTGTGGCTTTAATACAGTCATCAACAGAACAACTTGCAAGGCTCTACTTGGTATGATTTTCCTGTGGTGGAGAAGTAGCAGCATCAGGAAAATAGTTTGTTTGTTTTTTTCCAGCATCTCATTATCTTTCTTAGCTTTCCTCGTTTTCATAACTTCTTTACACTACTATCTCGTTTATGTTCTATCTTTGCTTTGTTCTCCAGCCTGATAAGATGGGCAGTTAGCTAATTAGCATTCTCACTGGTGGACCTGTAATTAGGCAATGGGAAAAAACTAGAACACAGTGCGGATTTGGCTTAGTTTTTATGGTAACAGCAGCAAGGCTTACAGATTTTAGGTTAACACTCACTAGCTGAATGGAAAATAATACTTTCAAATTCTGCACTATAAAGCATTCAGAGATTATTTTTGCATTTTCTAATTATGTATAGAAAATTGATAGAATATTCTATCCATGTATGGTAGGAAAACATAAATTTCTAAAGAGGAGATTATTTAAGGGAGAATAATATCCACCAAAAAGGGAGAAACTGAATTGGGGTAGCATTCTGTAGTCATGTAAGTGGTGGAATGATTGTAAGATTATTTTATTTTTAAGTGAGTAAATTAGAGGATGGGGGGAGAGAGTTTAGATCAAACTAGTATTTGTGCTTTATTTACTATTCCTTTGAGCATGCTTGTTCACAGTAATAAAGATGGTTAATATTTATTTAAAAGTACTGATTATTCTTGACAGAGAAAATTACATTTCCATTCTTACTAGAACTTTAGTTTTTAAATATATGTAAGGGCACAGTGCAAATTTATATAAACAAACCAAGGATATTGTTTTCCCTGGCCTGTAAGCAAAGTAAAATTTAAGATAGGCAGGCAACATATAATTAAGATTTAAATTATCCATTGGCAGTCTAGATTTTTGGAAGATGGTTTCCTGGTTATAAAGAGAGTTTAATTTCTAAAATGAAGGTAATTAGCTAAAGATATATTTTAAGAATAACCCCTTCCATCTTTATTTCCTAGTTGTGTTTCACTGTATTGTTTTTATATTCGAATTTGAGAAAATAGCAGCAAGGTGTTATGTGCTGTTCATTGTTTCCTCCATTTTGTCTGAAACTCCATATGCAAGCTTTTGGAAGGTGCAAAATCTATTTTAAAGGCAGTTTAATGTTAGTATTTTACAGTTGTTAATGGCTGCTCTTTTTCCAAACTTGAAACTACAGTAATCCATTATCTGTCTAGGCTTATTGGAGAATAAGTTATTCTACCTAAGAATTTATTTTAGCAACTGAAGATTTCTACTTCATGAGGAAAAAATATTCTAACCACTTTTGAAAGCTGGCTATAAAATATTAATTTTTAAAAGAAAATACCAAATATATCTTGACTTTCTTGTTTAGTATATCATTCTTAGCATGTATTGTCTGTCTTTTCTGGTTTCTCTCTTTTGTCATAGCTGTCACTTATCATTGTCTTCTAACTACTTTTAGTTTGTGTTATTTAATCTGTCATTTACTGAGAAAAGGGATAAACAAAAATGTTAAGAGTTGTGTGTTAATCAAATTTAATAGGCTAGAATGAGAATCAAAGGTGTCTTTCTGTATTAACAATAATAAGTGATAATAATAATAATAGTTGACATTTACTGAGCACTTATTATATTCCAAACACCATAGTAAATGATATATGTACATTATATTATTTGGTCTTTACAACAGACATATAAGATAGATGTTACTATTTCAATTTTATAGATAGAGAAATTGAGGTTCAGAAAGATTAGATGACTTTCTTAAAGTTAAATAGCTAATAAATGATAAAACTGGATTTCAAGCATATGTTGGTCTAATTATGTGTTTAATGTCTGTCTTCCCCAACTAACTGTACGCTAACTTATATAACTAACTCTAAGCTCTCTGAGGACATTGACCACATCTGTTTTATTCAAAATTGTATCTTCAGCATCTAGTACAGTGCCTTCCATGCACTAGGCTATAAATATTTGATGAATTAATGAATGACAACAAAGTCCAACCAGAGGGATGAATTAATCACATTTAGCTTGTGGCACATTATAATCATTGACCTAAGACCCATCACTTACTTTTTTCCAGTTTTATTGTGAAATAATTGATATATATCGCTGTGTCAGTTTAAGGCATACAACATGATTTACATATATTGTTAAATGATTACCACACTATGTTCAGCTAATATCCATCTTCTCACATAGGTACAATAAAAAATGGAAATTAATTCTTTTTATGATGAGAACTCATAAGGTTTAGTCTCTTAACAATTTTCCTACATATCATACAGCACTGTTAGCTATAGTCATCATTTTGCACATTACATCCCTTGTCCTTATTTACCTTGTAACTGGAAGTTTGTACCTTTTGACCACCTTCCTCTAATTCCCTTTCTCCCCATCCTCTGCCTCTGGTAACCACAAGTATGGTCTCTTCATCTATGAGCTTGGGGTTTTTTTTAGATTCCACATATAAGTGAGATCATACAGTATTTCTTTTTGTTTTGTTTCACTTAGCATAATGCCTTCAGGGTTCATTCATGTCATAACAAACGGTAGGATTTCCTTTTTTTTGTTTGTTTGTTTTTTGTTGTTTTTTCGTGTATGGCTAAATGATAAGTGATTATAAATATTATATATATTATATAACTTCTTTATTCATTTATCCATCAGTGGATACCTAGGTTGTTTCTATGTCTTGGCTATTGTAAATAATGCTTCTGTGAACATAGGGGTGCAAAAATATTTTCAAGTTAGTGTTTTCATTTCCTTTGAATATATTTCCAGAAGTGGAATTGCTAGATCATAATGGTAGTTATATTTTTAATTTTATCAGTATCCTCCATATTGTTTTGCATAGTGAGTGTACCAATTAAACAATCCACCAACAGTGCAGAAGAGAATTTCTCTTATCTCCACATCTGTTCTTTATTGGTAATCGTTATCTCTTGTCTTCTAAAATTTTTAAAAAGATTTATTTATTTGAGAGAGACAGGCAGACTTTGTGAGCACAAGCAGGGGGAGTGGGAAAGGGAGAGGAAGAAGTTGGCTTCTCAATGTGGGGCTCAGTCCCAGTACCCTGGGATCATGACCTAACCTGAAGACAGACACTTAACTGACTGAACCACCTGGGTGTCCCATCTCTTGTCTTTTTGATGATGGCCATTCTAATCAGAGTGAGGAGATATTTCAATGTGGTTTTAATTTACATTTCCTGATCACCAGTGATATTGAGCATCTTTTCATGTACCTATTGACCTTTCATATATCTTCTTTGGAGAAATGCCTATTCAGGTCATTTGCCCACTTTTAATTGGCTTATTTGTGTTTTTGTTGTTGGTGTTGTAGATTGTATATATATATATATTTTTTTTATTTTGAACATTAATCCCTTCACATATATATTGTTGGCAAATATTTTTCCCATTCCATAGGCTGTCTTTTCACTTGGTTGTTAGTTTCTTTTGCTTTGCTGTGGAGAAGTTGTTTAGTTTTATGTAGTCCTATTTGTTTATTTTTTAAATTTTGTTGCTTGTGCTTTTGGTGTCATACCCAAAAAATCATTACCGAGACCCATGTCAAGGAGCATTATTCCTATGTTTTCTTATCGAATTTCATGGTTTCAGGTCCTACATTTAAGTCTTTATTCCATTTTTAATTAATCTTTGTCAGTGTGTAGAAATTGGTACACTTTTATTCTTTTGTGTATGAATATCAAATTATCCTAGCACAGTTTACTGAAAGACTGTATTTTCTCCATTGAATACTGGATATTTGTAAAATATTAATTGACTATATATGTTTGGGTTAATTTCTGGGATCTTAATTCTGGTACTTCGGTCTATTTGTCTTTTTTATGTCTGTATCATACTCTTTCTGACTGTAGCTTTATAGTATAGTTTGAAATCAGGATTGTGCTTCTTTCTACTTTGTTCTTTCTCAGGATTTCTTTGGCTGTTCAGGGGTTTTTGAGGTTCCATATAAATTTTAGGTATATTTTTTCTAGTACTAAAAGTGCCTTTGGAATATTGATAGGGATTATATTAAGTCTATACAAGGCTTTTTTTTTTTTTTTGGTGTTTGGTAGTATGGCCATTTCAACAATATCAATTCTTCAATCCTTGAACACAAGATACCTTCCCATTTGTTTGTATCTTCTTTGAGTTATTTCACCAATGCCTTGTACTTTTCAGAAATCTTTCTCCTCCTACTTAAATTTATTCCTAGGTGTTTTATTGCTTTTTATGTTATTGTAAATGGGGTCAATTTCTTTTTCAGAAAATTCATTGTTTATAGAAATGCTACTGGTTTTTGTTTGTTAATTTTATATTCTGCTAATTTATTGAATTCATTGATTTGATCTAACAGATTTTGGTTGATTCTTAAGAATTTTTTTTATATAAAGTCATGTCATTTGTTGAATGGATAAAGATGATGTGGTATATATATACAATGGAATACTATATAGCCATCAGAAAACTGAAATATTGCTATTTGCAATGACATGGATGGAACTAGAGGGTACTATGCTAAGCAAAACAAGTCAATCAGAGAAAGACAATTATCATATGATCTCTCTGATATGAGGAATTTGAGAAGCAGGGAAGGGGAGTTTTGGGGGGAAGGGAGGGAAAAATGAAACAAGATGGGACCGGGGATGGAGATAAACCATAGAGACTTTTAATCTCAGGAAACCAACTGAGGGTTATTGGAGGGGAGGGAGTGGGAGGGATAGGGTGACTGGGTGATGGACATCAGGGAGGGTATGTGCAATGATGAGTACTGTGAATTGTGTAAGACTGATGACTGACAGACCTGTACCCCTGAAAAAAAAGATACATTATATGTAAATTTAAAAAATTTTAAAAATCATGTCATCTGCAAATAAAGGCAATTTTCCTTCTTCCTTTCAAATTCAGATACGTTTTATTTCTTTTGTTTGCCTGATTGGTCTAGATAGGACTTCTAGTACTATGTTGAATATAAGTATTCTAAATGGACACCTTGTCTTGTTCTTGATCTTAGATCTTAGATCTTAGATGATAAGTTTTCAGGCTTTCACCAGCGTGTGATGTTGGCTGTGGGCTTGTCATATATTGCCCCTACTATGTGAGATATTTTCCTATTATGCCTCATTTGTTGAGTTATCATGAAACATGCTGAATTTTCTCAGATTTTTTTTTTCTATTGAGATGATCGTGATTCTTTTTAGTATCCCAGTGATTGATTTCTGTATGTTGAACCATCCTTGCATCCTAGGAATAAATCCTACTTGTTCATGGCGTATGAGCCTTTTAATGTACTGCTAAAATCAGTTTCCTAGTATTTTATTGAAAAATTTTGCATCTATATTCATCAGTAATATTGGCCTATATAGTTCTTCTTCTCCCCCCCACCCCGCCAGTATCTGGTGTCCTTTTCTGGTTTTGGTATCAAGATAATTCAACCTTTACAAAATGAGTTTGGGAGTGTTCCTTCCTCTTTATTTTTTTGGAAGAGTTTGAGAAAGATTGGTGTTAATGTCTTTGTTACGGTTTGGGAAAATTCACTAGTGAAGCCAACTGTTTCTGGGCTTTTCCTCATTGGAAGAATTTAGATTACTGACTAAATCTCCTTATTGGTAATTGGTCTATTTAGACTTTTTATTCCTTCCTGATTCAGTCTTAGTAAGTAGTGTTTCTAAGATTTAAAAAAAAAAATTTCTAGATTATCTTGTTTGTTGGTGTATAGTTGTTTTAAAATAACTTCTTATGTTTCTTTGAATTTCTATGGTATTAGTTGAAATGTATTCTTTTTCATTTGTAATTTTGATATCTGTCCTTTATCTCTTTTCCTTGGTTAGTCTAGCTAAAGATGTGTCAATTTTATCTTTTAAAAAACCCAACTCTTAGTTTGTTTAATCTTTTCTATTGTTCTCTGTTCTCAGTTTCATTTATTTTTGCTTTCTTTTTTATTTGTTCTGCTAAGTTTGGCCTCAGTTTCTTCTTCCTTTTTATACTTTCATAAGACACAAAGTTAGGTTGCTTTCTGGGAGTTTTCTTACTTCTTAATATTGGTCTTTGTTGATATGAACTTCTTTCTAGAACTCCTTTTGTTTCATTCTCCAAATTCCTACATATTGTATTTCCACTTCTGTTTGTCTCAAGAAACTTTTTATTTCCCTCTTATTTCTTATTTGATCCATTGTTGTTGTTTTCGGGATACTGTTGTTTAATTTCTATGTGTTTATGAATTTTCCAGTTTTCCTGTTGTTACTGATTTCTAATTTCATGCCACTGTGGTTGCAGAAGATAGTTGGTATGATGTTAGTCTTCTTGAGTTCTTGAATTAGCTATGACTTGTTTTTTGACATATATTTATGGGCTATCCTAGAAAATGTTCCACGTGTGCTTGAGAATAATGTGTATTCCGCTATTGTTGGATAGAACGTTCTCCATAGGTCTGTTGGGTCAATTTGGTGTACAGTGTTGTTCAAATCCATTGTTTATTGATACTCTGTTTGTATGATGTATCCATTGTTTAGTATTGGGTATTAAAGTTCCCAGCTATTATAATATTACTATTCATTTTTCCTTTCATCTCTGTTAGTTTTGCTTTACATATTTAAGTACTCCAATGTTGGATGAATAAATATTTAAAACTGTTATATTTTCCTGATGTACTGACACTTTTATCATCATATAATGACTTTTTTTGTCTCTTTTAAAACTTTTAGTTTATGTAACTATAGCCACTCTGCTTTTTTTTTTTAAATACCATTTGCTTGAAATGTCTTTCTCTATCCCTTCACTTTCATTCTGTTTGCCTTTAAAAACAAAATGAGGGGGTGTCTGGGTGGCTCAGTGGAGTAAAGCCTCTGCCTTTGGCTCAGATCGTGATCCCACGGTCCTGGGATAGAGCCCCACATTGGGCTCTCTGCTTCAGCAGGGAGCTTGCTTCTCCCCCCACTCCCTGCCTGCCTCTCTGCCTACTTGTGATATCTGTCTGTCAAATAAATAAATAAAACCTTTTAAAAATAAAATAAAAACAAAATGAGTTTCTTGGAGTGAGGGGGCAAGATTGTAGAGAAGTAGGGGACACTATTTCAACCAGTCCCCCGAATTGAGCTGGATATCTGCCAGATGACTCTGAATATCCACAAAACCAGACTGAGATGTAAGAAGATATATCAGGATCTATATCAACAGAATATCTCCAGTGGCCAGTTTCACTGTGTGAAGCAGGGAACCACGATTCTGTGGGCAGATATTGGGAGATAAACAGAAGGGGGAGGGAGCCACAATAAGTGCTGGCGCTGGGAAGGGGAAATAATACAGGAGTGCAAAAGCCTCTCACACAGGGGCCAGGGGCACAGACTCACAGACCACTGATAGCCATTGGAAAAGGACTTTAGGGCAACCCCCTCCCAAAGGCTGAAATCTGCACCTGTGGGGGCACATGTGTGAACTGGGGGTGCCTGGCAGTTTAAGAAGCAAAAAGGGCAGAACATGGGCCTGGACCTGGAAGCAAGGGCTGGGAGTGCTGGAGTGAGGCGCATAACCCAGATCTCTACAGTATTTAGCAGTATAGACAAAACCAGAGTCAGTGTGACCTGGAGGGTTTTCTGGAGAAGAGTCTGTGATCCCTCTATTCTGAGACAGAAGTTTGGACACAGTTACTTCTGCTCTGACTCTTGGAAGGGACACAGAAATCTACCAGGGAAAGCCACCAGAAAACAAACGGCTCCTGAAGCTGGTTTTCATTGAGTCCATTCCCCATGACAAGGGGCAAGACAATTCTGCCCAAACAGGGTTGCCTGAGTAACAGCATGTCAGGTCCCTCCCCTGAGAAGACAGGCTGAAAGAACGAGAGGCCAAGAACCCGAAAGTCCCCATAAAAGTGGTGCATCTTGCTTGGATTGTGGTCAATGGTTTGGACTCTGTACATTCCCTCGACTACCTCTCACCAGGCTGACTGGGAGGAAGAACCCCCAAGAGGGGATAAATTCAGAGTCTACAACCTCTGCCACTAAACTAATGGGTATGGCATAAGCAAAATGTCAGAAGTAGAATTCAGGGTAACAGTTATGCAGACAATAGCTAGGTTTGAGAAAACCATTAGTGGCAACATAGATTCTCTAAGGGCAGAAATGAGAACTGATCTGGCAGAATTTAAAAATGTTATCAGTGAGATCCATCTAATCTAGATAATCTAACAACTAGGGTGAATGAAGCAGAAGATCGAATTAGTGATCTAGAAGACAAACTGATAGAAAACAAGGATGAGGAGGCAGTCTGGCACAAACAGCTTAGAAGCCATGAAAACAGAATTAGAGAAATAAATGATGTGATGAAACATTCTAATGTCAGAATTTTGGGGATCCCAGAGGGGGTGGAGATAGAGAGGACTAGAAGGTATAGTTGAGCAAATCCTAGCTGAAATTTCCCTAATCTGGTGATTGAAACAAGTGTTCATGTTCTAGAGGCAGAGAGGACACCCCCCGCCCAAGACAAATAAGGATATAGCAACCTCCAGGCATGAGATAGTGAAACTCATGAATCTTAAATACAAAGAATATATCTTAAGGGCAGCTGGGAGGGGGGGAAGATTCCTTACACACAAAGGGAGGAACACCAGATTAATGTCAAACCTGTCCACAGAAACCCGGCAAGCCAGAAGGGGATGCCAAGACATATTCAGGGCACTAAATAAGAAGAACATGCGCAAACAATGCTTTATCTGGCAAGGCTGTGATTTACAATGGATGGAGAGATAAAGAGCTTCCAAGACTGGCAAAGACTGAAAGAATTTGTGACCACCAAGCTGTCCTTGCAAGAAGTATTAAGGGGAGCTTATGAAAGAAGAAAGACCCCAAGAGTGATATAGAACAGAAATTTACAGAGACAATCTATAGAAACAAAGACTTCACAGGCAAAATGACGACAACAAAAACATATATTTCAATAATCATTCTCAACATGAACGGCCTAAATGCTCTCATAAAATGTTACAAGGTTGCAGATTGGATAAAAAGACAGGACCCATCCATATGCTGTCTACCAGAGACTCATTTTGAACCTAAAAATACATTCATACTGAAAATGAAGGAATGGAAAACAATTTTTCATGCCAATGGACATCAAAACAAAGGTGGGGTAGCAATTTTCATATCAGACAAATTAGACTTTTAAGCTAAAGAGATACAGAAGGACACTAAATCATTCTTAAAGGGTCTATCCAACAAGTAGATCAAACAGTTATAAATATCTATGCCCCAACATGGGAGCATCCAAGTACATAAACCAAATGTTAATCAAAATGAAGAGACATATTGTTAAGAATATGTTAATTGTAGGGGATGGTTACACATCATTCTCAGCAATACAGATAATCTAAGCTGAAAATCAGCAAAGTAACAAGAGCTTTGAATGACACATTAGAACAGATGGACCTCATACATATATGCAAAACATTCCACCCTAAGACAACAGAATACTCATTCTTCTTGAGTGCACATGAAACTTTTTCCAGAATAAGCCACATAGTGGGTCACAAATCAGGTCTCAACTGATACCAGAAGATTAAGCTTATTCCCTGCATGTTCTCAGACCACAATATTTTGAAACTGGAACTAAACCACAAGAAGAAGTTTGAAAGAAATTCAAACACTTGGTGGCTAAGACCATCCTGCTTAAGAATGTTTAGGTCAACCAGGAAATCAAAGAAGAACTTAAACAATTCATAGAAACCAATGAGAACTAAAACAAATCGGTCCAAAACCTATGGGATATGGCAAATGTGGTCCTAAGGGGGTGATGCATAGCCATCCAAGCCTCACTCAAAAAAATAGAGAAATCCCAAATACACCAACTCTCTTCACACTCTTAAGAACTGGAGAATCAACAACAAATTAAACCTACCCCATGCACAAGAAGGGAGATAATTAAGATTAGAGGAGAGACCAATGAATTAGAAACCAGAGATACAGTAGAACAAACCAACAAAACTGGAAACTGGTTCTTTGAAAGAATTAGTAAGGTTGATAAACCAGTGGTCAGAATAATCCAAAAGAAAAGAGAGAGGGCACAAATTAATAAAATTATGAATGAAAGGGGAGAGATCACTACTAACACCAAGGAAATAGAAACAATCATCAGAAATTATTATTAAGAGTTATATGACAATAAGTTAAGCAACCAAGAAGAAACGGATGCATTCCTGGAAACCTATAAACTTCCAAGACTGAACAGGAAGAAATTGCCAATCTGAATAGACCCATATTTAGTAACAAGATTGAAGCAGTGATCAAAAACTTCCCAAAAAACAAGAGACCAGGACCTGACGGATTCCCTGGGAAATTCTACCAAACATTCAAAGAAGAAATAATACCTATTCTCCTGAAGCTGTTTCAAAAAATAGAAAATGGAAACAGAAGGGAAACATCCAGACTCTTTATATCCAGCATTACCTTGATCCCCAAACCAGGCAAAGACCCCATCAAAAAGGAGAATTTCAGACCAATATCACTGATGAATATGGATGCTAAGATTCTCAACAAGATCCTAGCTAATGGGATCCAACAGTCCATTAAACAGATTATCTACCATGACCAGGTGGGATTTATCCCTGGGATGCAAGTGTGGTTCAACATTTGCAAATCAATCAATGTGATAGAACAAATCAATAAGAGAAGAGGGAAGAAAATGGTCTTTTCAATTGATTCAGAAAAAGCATTTGATAAAATACAGTATCCTTTCTGTAAAGGATGCTGATTAAAACTCTTCAGAGCATAGGGATAGAGGAAACATTCCTCAATTTCATAAAATCCATCTACAAAAAACCCACAGTGAATATCATTCTCAATGGGGAAAAGCTTTCTCCCTTAATATCAGGAACATGACAAGGATGCCCACTCTCTCCACTATTTTTCTTTTTATTTTTTTAAAAATATTTTATTTATTGACAGACAGAGATCACAAGTAGGAAGAGAGACAGGCAGAGAGAGATGAGGAAGTATGTACCCTGCTGAACAGAGAGCCCGATGCAGGGCTCAATCACAGGACCCTGGGATCATGACCTGAGCCAAAGGCAGAGGCTTTTATTCACTGAGCCACCAAGGTGCCCTCTCCACTATTTTTCAACATACTACTAGAAGTCCTAGAAATTCAGACAACAAAAAGAAATAAAAAGTATTCAAATTGACAAACAAGTAAAACTCTCTCACTCTTCATCTAGGACATGAGACTTTATATGGAAATCCCAAAATACTCTACCCCCAAATTTCTAAAACTCCTACAACAATTCAGTAATGTGACAGGATACAAAGTCAATGCACAGAAATATGTTGTTTTCTTGTACACCAACACTTAATCTGTAAAAAGGGAAATTAGAGAATGATTCCATTTACAATGGCACCAAAACCCACAAGATACCTTGACATAAACCCATCCAAAGAGGTAAAGGATCTATACTCGAGGAAATACAGAACTCTCATGAAAGACATTGAAGAAGACACAAAAAGCTGGAAAAACATTCCATGCTCATAGATTGGAAGAATAAACATTGTTAACCTGTCTATATTGCCCAGAGCAATCACATTTTTCAAAGTGCTGTAACAAATAATCCTAAAATTTGTATGGAACTAGAAAAGACCCCAAGCACCATGGAAATTTTGAAAAAGAAAACAAACCTAAGGGTATCATGTTGCCTGATTCCAAGTTTTATTACAAAGCTGTGATCACCAAGACAGCATGGTACTGGCACAAAAACAGACACATAGACCAACAGAATAAAGAGCTCAGGTATGGACCCTCAACTCTATGGTCAAATAATCTTTGACAAAGCAGGAGAAAAATATGCAATGGAAAAAAGACAGTCTCCTCAATAAATGGTGCTGGGAAAATTGGACAGCTATGTATAGAAGAATGAAACTCAACCATTCTCTTACACCATACACAAAGACAAACTCGAAATGGAAAAAAGACCTTCAATGTGAGGCAGGAACCTATCAGAATCCTAGAGTGGAACATGGGAAGTAACCACTTCAACATCAGCCACAACAACTTCTTTCAAGATGCGTCTCCAAAGGCAAAGGAAGCAAAAGTGAAAATGAACTTTTGAGACTTCTTCAAGATCAAAAGCTTCTGCACAGCAAAGGAAACTCAACAAAACAAAGAGACACCCCACAGAATGGGATAAGATATTTGCAAATGACAGTACAGGCAAAGGGCTGACATCCAAGATCTATAAAGAACTTCTCAAATTCAACACCCAAAAAAACAAATAATCCTGTCAAAAAATTGGCAGAAGACCTGAACAGACATTTTCCAAAGAAGACATACAGATGGGTAACAGACACATGACAAAATGATCATCATTAGCCATCAGGGAAATTCAAATCAAAACCACACTGAGATACCCCCTTATACTAGTTGGAATGGCCAAAATTGACAAGGCAAGAAACAAGAGATGTTGGAGAGATGTGGAGAAAGGGCAACCCTCTTACACTGTTGGTGGCAATGCAAGTTGGTGCAGCCACTTTGGAAAATAGTTTGTAGGTTCCTCAAAAATTAAAAAATAGAGCTACCCTATGACCTGGCAATTGCACCACTGGGTATTTACACCAAAGATACAGATGTAGTGAAAAGAAGGGTCATATGCACCCCAATGTTCATAGCAGTATTGTCCACGATAGCAAAACTGTTGAAAGAGCCAAGGTGCCTTTCAACAGAGGAATGGATAAAGAATATGTGGTCCATGTATACAATGGAATATTACTCAGCCATCAGAAAGCGTGAATATCCAGCTTTTGCATCAACATGCATGAGGTGGGAGGAGATTATGCTGAGTGAAATAAGTTAAGCAGAGAAAATCAATTATCATATGGTTTCACTTACTTGTGGAACATAAGGAATAGCATGGAGGACATTGGGAGAAAAAGGAAAAGTGAAGGGGGGAGAATCAGAGGGAGAGATGAACCAAGAGGGTTGTTGAGTCCAAGAAACAAACTGACGGTTTAAAGTGGAAGAGGGTAGAGGGATGAGTTGGCCTGGTGATGGGTTAAGGAGGGCACATATTGGATGGAACACTGGGTGTTATACATAAACAGTGAATCTTGGAACATCACATCAAAAACTAATTATGGACTGTATGGTGACAAATATATCATAATAAAAATAATAACAAGAATTTTTTTCAGAAAAAATGACTTTCTTGTAGGTAATATATTATTTGCTATTTTTTTCTTATCCATTCAGCCATTCTATGTCTTTTAATTGGAGAATTTCATCAGTGTTCATTAGAGCAAATATTGATAAAGACATACTATTGCCACTTTGTTATGTGTTTTCTGGTTGTTGTAAATCCATTGTTCCTTGTTAATTTTTTGTTTTTTGATGTGTTTTGGTATCAATATGCATTGACTTCTTTATTATGTTCTTTAGTGTAATTAAATATTTTCTTTAGTGTAATTAAATATTTCCCTTGTGATTACCATAAGGTTTACATAAAATACCTTAAACTTATAATATCCTATTTTAAATTGATAGCAGCTTAACTTCAGTAGAATTTTTAAGCTTTACACTTTTACCATTCCTCTCATCTACATTTTAGATTATTGATGGTATAATTCACATGTTTTTATATTATGTAACTAACAACTTATTATTGTAGTTATAGTTATTTTTACTATGCTTATTTTTTCATCGCAACCTTAAATTTTAAGTGAACTATTGTCATATTGCAGAATCTATAACTATATATTTACCAGTATTAATGAGATTTACACTTTTTACGTTTTTTTAATGTTTTTATCTTACTTACACTAAAAGAACTTTCTTTAGCCTTTCTTATATGTCAGCTGTAGTGATAATGAACTTTTCAGCTTTTGTTTGAGACAGCTTTTAGTCCTACTTTGTTTCTGAAGGATACTTTTACTGGTACAGAATTCTTGGTCGATAATCATTTATTTTGAATGTATCATCCTTTTTTTTTTCTTGGCCCCAAATTTTTCTGTTGAGAAATCTGCTGATAGTCTTACACGGTTCCCTTGTATGTAGTGACTCTCTTCTTTAGCTGTTCCTAATTTTTTTTTTGACAATTTAGTTATAATGTGTCTTTGTTAGTCCTATTTGAGTTCAACCTATTTGGGATCCTTTGGGCTTTATGGATTTGAATGTCCATTACTCTTCCCAGGTTCAGTAAATTCTAAGCCATTATTGCTTTCAGTATGCATTCTGCCCCTTTCCCTTCTCCTTGTGGAATTCCATAATGTGACTATTGGTTTCCTTTTTGTCCCTTAATTCTCATAGGCTTTCATTACTCTTTTTTCTTCATTTTGCTCCTCTGACTAGGTAATTCTTAACATTATAAATTTGAGGTGTTGATTTGTGTGTGTGTGTGTGTGTGTGTGTGTGTGTGTGTGTGGTCAGCTCTACTTCTGATACTCTCCACTGGATTCTTCAGATTACTTACTGGATTTGTCAGTTCCAGAATTTCTGGGGCTTTTAGTTTATGCTATTTCTTGTTGAACCTCTCATTTTGTTCATTCATTGTTTTCCAAATTCCATTTAGTTATCTGTATTTTCTAGTAGCACACTGAACTTCTTTAACAGGATTATTTTGAATACTTTATCTGAGAGTTCATAGTTCTCCTTCCTTAGAGTCAGTTATGGGATCTTTATGAGCTTCCTTTGATGTCATATTTACCTGATTCATCATGATCCTTGATTCCTTACATTGGTATCTACACATGTGAATGATTGGTTTCTGCTTTCAGACTTTATAGGATTCCTTTGTCGAAGACAGTTTTTCCGCCCAGTCAGCTCAGCTTGGGGTTTGGCATGTGTTTGCTAGTAATGTCCTTAAGCAGGTGGGTCCTCCTATTATTTTCCATTTTGGGACAAGGCAACTTTAACATTCTAAGGACAGGGAAGTGGGTGAGCTACTGGCTGAGAGCTCTTGGATAAGTGTTCTGGCTTGGTTCTCTATATATATGAGTCTGTAGAATGGGCTCTATGGTTACCTGAATTCTCTGGTCAGGCTTACTAGATAGTTTGTACCAGGTACTATATTCAGTAGCTTATGGGGCTATGAATTAGCTTCTTTGCCTTGGAAGGACAGTAGGATGGAGTCCAGGGCCTATATAGCTTTTTGACTGTTGACTCAAATCAAGCCAGAGTGTGCACTGAATTACATGGTAAGTTTTCTGTTTGTTTTTTTTTTTTTATTTTCTCTTCAGAAGGGAAACCATGGGCTGTACTTTCCTATCAGGTACCACTATACACAGAGCTATTTAATGGGTTATGTGACTTCCTGTTTTCTCTGGCTATGTTCCCTGGTTTGACAGGCTGAAGACTGTATTCAGCAATGAGGAGGGCTACAAATTAGATTTTCTGCCTGGGCATAGTGGGAGAAGCAGCTCTAAAGCTGGTAAAGATTTTGTTGTCTTAACTGAAGATGACCTGCAACCCAAGGTTGCTGACAGAAGAGGGCCACAAGCTTTATGCTTAAAAAAATATTAACTCTGCCCGCCCACCTTTTGGATTGAGTGCTGCTGGGCTACACAGCTTCCAGGAGTTTTCTCTAGCATTTTTGGTCACACGGATCCACATCCTCCACAGCTGGAAGGGTTGTGATTAAGCTCCTTGACTGGGTGAAAGTGGGTAGGGCTGCTCCAGCCTACTCTCAGTTTCTTAAACTGGCTCTCTGGTTGAGAGGAACTGGGAGCTACTCTCCACCTTGGCTATACACTCCCTGCCTGTGTGTATTAGTGTAATGCCTCACATCTGGTACTCGCTTTCCTCCAGCGACAGCTCTTTCTGCCTCCCTCTAGGTTTGAACACCACTGGGCAGCACAGTTGCCAGGAGTTGTTGCCAGCTGCTCTGGTAAAATGGGGCTTGAAGTCAGTGTCCACAGTGGGTGGGGTGTGATTTACCTCCTTTCCTGAGCATGCTCAAGCTGGCCTCTAGATCCCTTCAAAACTCCTTCATTAAGGATCTGAATCAGGCAGATCTTCACCCTCCAGTGCTCTCAGAATGTGCCTGTGACTTTGTTCTGTAGGCAAGTGAAACTTCTGGTTGGGAATACTGCTTGGATACTGCAGGTATGAACTCAGTCTGCCAAGATTCATGTGCTGGTTGTTGCAAGCCCCTCCCCTGTTCATTCACCATCACGTTTTTAGTTGTTGATTCCTCAGATTGCCCTGTAATCCCTGTTGTTTAAGATCAGAGTAGGATCTCCTGCATAGCAACCCACTTGCTAGGGGAAGCTGGTTGTCCCCCCACCCCAGGGTTTCCTCTTCCTACTGGAGGAACAGGAGGCTCAAAGAGATCTCTTCACATGGTGTTGCACTGACCTGGGTTGATGGAATGTGATCCATATGTAGCTGCTTCTACTGTTCTAATGCAGTTTTTCTATGACCTCTGTGTTGCACGGGGGTGCTTTAGCCTCACTGTTGTGTTCTAGGATTCTCTCAGTGGTGTCTTATTCTTTAGTAGTTGTTGGTTGTTCTTGTGATGGTAAGTCAGGAACAACTTATGTCACTATATTGGAGATGTCACTCCCATTACTTTAAAATTTTTTACTTAATCTCTTTTGTGTCCATTCCCTACTCTCTTCCCCAAAGCCTATAGGGGACCATTCTAATATTCTTTATGTGTTTATTTTTTTATGGATAAGTTCTTGTGAAATTTTTTTTTGTACCACAAGAGCTTTTGCAATGAACACCATTATACATGTTTCCCTACTGTGTAAGAATTTACCTCAGAGTAGGACTACTGGTCCAGAGTGTTCATTTTTTTTTAATCATGTTGTGTTAGTCACCATACAGAAAATCATTAGTTTTAATGTAGTGTTCCATGACTCATTGTTTGCATATAACACCCAGTGCTCCATACAATACATGGCCTCCTTAGTACTGAATCAACCCAACCCCCCATGCCCCTCCCCATTAAAACTGAGTTTGTTTCTTGGAGTCCTTAAGCTCTCATGGTTTTTCTTTCCTTCCATTCCTTCCCTCAATTTTCCTTTCCTTCTCCTAATATCCTCCGTGTTATTCTTTATGTTTCACAAATAAGTGAAACCGTATGATAATTGACTTTCTCTGCTTGACTTATTTCACTCAGCATAATCTCCTCCAGTTCCATCCATTTTTATGTAAATGTTGGGTATTCATCTTTTCTTATGGATGAGTACTATTTCATTGTATGAATAAACCACAGCTGTATCCATTCATCTGTTGAAAGGAATCTCAGCTCTTTGCACAGTTTGCCTATCATTGACATTCCTGCTATGAACATTGGAGTGCATGTGCCCCTTCTTTTCACAGCATGTGTATCTTTGGGGTAAATACCCAGTAGTGCAATTGCTGGGTCATAAGGTAGTTCTATTTTTAACTTTTTGAGGAAACTCCACACTGATTTCCAAAGTGTCTATACCACCTTGCACTCCCACCAACAGTGTAAGAAGGTTCCTCTTTCTCCACATCTCCAACCTTTTTTGTTTCTTGCCTTGTCAATTTTTGCCATTCTAACTGGTGTAAGGTGGTATCTCAATGTGATTTAAATTTTAATTTCCTTGATGGCTAATGAAATGAACATGTTTTCATGTGTTTCCTAGCCATTTGTATGTCTTCTTTGGAGAAGTGTCTGTTCATGTCTTCTGTCAATTTTTTGACTTGACTATTTGTTTTTTGGTTGTTGAGTTTGAGAAGTTCTTTATATATCTTGGATGTCAGCCCTTTGTATGTCGTGTTATTTTCAAATATCTTCTCCCATTCTGTGGGTTGCCTCTTTGTTTTGTTGACAGTTTCCTTTGCTGTGCAGAAACTTTTTATCTTGATGAAGTCCCAAAAGTTTATTTTTGCTTTTGTTTCCCTCGCCTTTGGAGATGTGTCTTGAAAGAAGTTGCTGTGGCCGATGTTGCAGTGGTTATTGCCTATGTTCTCCTCTAGGATTTTGATGGATTCCTGTCTCACATTGAGATCTTTCATCCATTTTGACTTTATCTTTGTGTATGATGTAAGAGAATGGTCGAGTTTCATTCCTCCATATATAGCTGTCCAATTGTCCCATCACCATTTATTGAAAAGACTGGCTTTTTTCCACTGGATATTTTTTCTGCTTTGTCGAAGATTATTTGACCGAAGAGTAGAGGGTCCATATCTGGACTCTCTATTCTGTTCCATTGGTCTATGTGGATGTTTTTGTGCCAGCCATGCTGTCTTGGTGATCACAGCTTTGTAATAAAGCTTGAAATCAGGCAACGTGATGCCCCCAGCTTTGTTTTTCTTTTCAACATTTCCATTGGACCAAAGTGTTTTCATTCTCATGGTTTCCATTAATTGTTTAAGTTCTGCTTTGATTTCCTTATTGACCCAAACATTTTTAAGCAGTATGGTCTTTAGCTTCCAAGTGTTTGAATTCCTTCCAAACTGTATCTTGTGGTTGAGTTCCAGTTTCAAAGCATTTGTGGTCTGGGAATATGCAGGGAATAATTTCAATCTTTTGGTATTGGTTGAGCCCTGATTGTGACCCTGTATGTGGTCTATTCTGGAGAAAGTTTCATGTGCGCTCAAGAAGAATGAGTATTCAGGTTTTTAGGGTGGCCTGTTCTCTATATATCTATGAGGTACATCTAGTCCAGTGCCTCATTCAAAGCTCTTTTTTCTTCGTTTATTTTCTACTTAGATGATCTGTCTATTGCTGACAGTGGATTGCTCAGGTCTCCTACTATTAACGTATTACTGTCAACATGTCTCTGTATTTTGTTTAACAGTTGGCTTATGTAGTTGGCTGTTCCTATGTTGGGGGCATAGATATTTACAACTGTTAGATCCTCTTGTTAGATAGACCCTTAGTAATAATGTAGTGTCCTTCTGTATCTCTAACTAAAGTCTTTAGCTTAAAATCTAATTTGTCTGATATGAGAGTTGCTACCTCAGCTTTCTTTTGTGGTCTGTTGGCATGAAAAAATGTTCCCCATTCCTTCACTTTCAGTCTGGATGTATCATTGGGTTCAAAATGAGATTCTTGTAGACAGCATATGGATGGGTCCTATCTTTTTATTGAACCTGCAACCCTGTGCCATTTTATGGGAGAATTTAGGGCAGTCAAATTGAGAGTGATTATTGAAAGATACAAATTTATTGTCATCATGTTGCCTGTGAAGTCCTTGCTTGTATACATTGCTCTGTATATTTCTGTTCTATTTCACTCTTGGGGTCTTTCTCTTTTTATCAACCCCCCCTTAATATTTCTTGGAGGGCCAGCTTAGTGTTCACATATTCTTTCAGTTTCTGCCAGTCATGAAAGCTCCTTATCTCTCCATCTATTTTGAATGACAGCCTTGGCAGATAAAGAACTCTTGGCTGCATGTTCTTCTCCTTTAGTACCCTGAATATGTCTTGCCATCCCTTTCTGGCTTGCCATGTTTCTGTGGACAGGTCTGATGTTATTCTGATGTTCCTTCCTCTGTATGTAAGGAACCTTTTCCCGCTAACTGCCCTTAAGATTGTTTCCTTTGTTTTAAGATTTGTGAGTTTTATGATTACATGTCTGGATGTCTGTCTATTCTTGATTTTGGGAGGGGTCCTCTCTGCCTCTAGGACAGGAGTGTTTGTTTAATTCCCCAAGTTAGGGATGTTCTCAGCTACAATTTGCTCAAATATATCTTCTAGTCCTCTCTCTCTCTCTCCACCCCCCCCCAAGGGATCCCAATAAATCTGACATTGCAATATTTCGTGATGTCATTTATTTCTCTAATTCTGTTTTCATGGATTTTAAGCTGTTTGTTCTAGGTTTCCTCTTGTTCCTTCTTTTCTATCAGTTTGTCTTCTAGATCACTAATTCATTTTATGCCTCATTTACCTTAGGTGTTAGAGTATCTAGATTAGATTGGATCTCATTGATAGCATTTTTAAGTTCTGTCAGATCAGCTCTTATTTCTGCCCTTAAGAATATATGTTGCCATTAATAGTTTCCTCCATCCTAGGTATTGTCTGCATAAGTATTACCTTGAAGTCTATTTCCAACATCTTGCTTATAGCTATATCCATTAGTTCTGTGGCAGAGGTCACAGTCTCTGAGTTTCTCCTATGCTGGGGTTTCTTCCTCTTCTGTTGAGGGGTGGTTGAGGGAATATACAGAGTCCAAACTATTGACCACAATCCAAGCAAGGTGCACCTGTTTTGTGGGAACTTTGGTGTTGTCAACCTCTTGTTCTTCCAGCCTGTCTTCTGGGAAGGGAGGGGTCTGCCACAGTGTTACTCAGGCAACCCTGTCTGGGCAGAGTTGTCCTGTCCCATTAGAGGGGGATGGGCTCACTGAAAACCATTTTGGAGGCACTTTGTTCTCTGCTGGCTTTTTCTGGCAGATTTCTGTGTCACACCCGAGCATCAGAGCAGAAGTGGCTGTATCCAAGCCTCTGTCTCAGAACAGAGAGATTTGCATTTTGCCCCTCAGTGCACTCTCTGGGCCACATTGTCCCTACTTCTATCTGTGCTGCCAAAAACTGCAGTCTCCTGGGTTGTGCACCCCACAGCAGCATTCCCAGCCCTCGCTTCCAGGTCCAGGCACATCTCTACCCTTTGTTCTTCTAAGACTTCCAGCTGCTCCCAGTTCACGTGTGCCCCCACAGCTCCAGATTTCAGTCTAGGGGCTGCGCTAGAGTCCTTTCCCTGTCACTACCTGTCTGCAAGTCTGTGCCTGGTCCCCAGCACAGGAGGCTTTTGTGCTCCAACTGTGCAGGATCCTGGAGGCTCCCTCCCCCTTCCATTTATCTTCCAATATCTGTCTGTAGAATTATAGTTCCCTGCTTCATACCTCGAGACCAACCATCTGAGATAGTCTGTTTGTAGAGTTCCAGATATAACTTCTTACATCATAGGCTGATTTCAAGGGTGTTCAGAATGGTCTGGTAGATATTGAGCTAATTTCAAGGGACTGGTTGAAATAGGGCTCCCCCACTCCTCTTCCATCTTTGCCCCTCCAATCAATCCATAGTGTATATATTCAGTTTAAGCAAGAAGTGCCAGATTTCTCTCCCAGCTGGCCTCCCCAGAAGTGAATCAGGGCCTTATCTCTCCCCAATTCCCCTCTAACACTTATTACTATCCATCTTTCTAATGTTTACCAATCATATTACTGTAAAGTAATATATCATTGTTTTGTTAAATATTTATCATATTGTTTATGTGTTTGGTCATCTTTTCATGTGTTTTTAGTTTAAGTGAGTTTTTATTTTGTGAAATATCTATTTATATTTGCCAGTTATTTTACCACTTTATCAATGTTGGTGGGTTTTTTTTGTGACTTATAAGAGTTCCTTAAATATGGTTTCTAATAGTTATCACTGATGTCTGAATACTGAATATTGAAAAAAATAAAGCTTTTCACTTTTGACCATACCACTTGCTTTTGTTTCAAAGCTGTGTTAGTAGGGTTGCTACTTTAGGGACTTAGAAGCTTCTTTTTTCTTTACTCTTAATTACACTTGCCTGAAATCTGATCTCCTAATAGATAAGGTCTTGCTTGTTTTGAAATACTTAGCATATCTTAACTATAATGAAAGACGTATTTTAAAATATTTTTGAAACTCAATAATTTTTAATTTCATATTTGAAGGAGTAAATATGCATGACTAGCTAAGAACATTGTGGAAAAGAAGAGTAATGAGGGAGCTTTCCTTATCAGATATTGAAATGCATTTTAAGGTTAGACTACTCAATGTAATACTGGAGACCTATTAATGAATAAGATATCAACTTACAGACTTATCAGTGGATAAGATATTTAGGCCAAAAAGAAATCCTAGTATACCAATTTACTTATTCATTGTTTACCATGCAACCAATATTTAAGGCACTAGAGACCAAGCAGTGAGGAAAAGAAAATCCCTGCTCTCTTTGAACCTACATTCTAGTGGCATATATGCTATACATAAACACGTATTTCTTTGGTATATAAAATATATGTTAAGTATATAAATTAGACAAACAGGTATTTGATTTGTGAAAAGTTTGTGGGAAAACGTCTCACAAATTATTAAGAGAAAAATAAGGAATTTTCAACAAATTGAGTTAGTTTAATCAGTTATTTAGAGGAAATAAATGTAAACACTTCTTACATCAAACTATGTGGATTAAGGTATTAAATGTTTAAGATGAAAATATACAATCTGGATTAAGGTATTAAATGTTTAAGATGAAAATATAACAATCTAGAAGAAAACATAGGTGAATCATTCTTGAAACTCCATGAGGAAAGGTTTTAAATTTTAAAAGAAATAGATAAATGATATAAATGATGCCATGTGGGGATGCTAGCCCTTATCCCTACCTGGTATCAATGAGGCAGAATGAAATGGTGTGAGTAAGGCTAATTGACATGCTTTCTCCACTTTATTTATGCTTCGTACCAGTGAGACCTAGCAGGAATCTGAAACTTTATGTCTACCCAGCATTAGTGAGAAGGAATGGAGGTAGTGGGAGGTGAGTTTGCTTTGCATTATAATTCCCTCTTCTCCCTGTCAATAGGGTCAAATGGGAAGCTGAGCTTCCACTCCTAACTTGTAGCAACAAAGTGATGTTAATTACTCTCAACTCTATCCATCACTTATAATCCCACTCAAAGGTAATGAGATGGTGTATGTTAAGAGTGTGTCCCTACTTTTTCCAAAATGTATTGACTGTCAACAAGGTAAAAGGACTACAAGATTTCCACCCCACTTGCCTGAAGCAAAGCAGTGGGAAACAACATTCTGATCTTGCTGGAGTGATATCAGTGGAGCCCAACAAGAAGCTGAGGATACAAACTTACATAGCCATCATAGTATACATAAACAAGGGACTGTCTGATAAAAAAGATTAAATAAGATCTAGAGTCTCATAATATGGTACTCAAATTATTCAGGATACAATTAAAAATTAGTCATCATAGCAAGAACCAGGAAATCCAAAATCAAATGAAAAAAGAAAATTACCAAATATCAACACAGAGAAATGAATCAAATGTTGGAAATATCTAACAAGGGTTTTAAAGCAGCCACCATAAAAATGCTCATCAAACAATTACAGTTCTCTTGAAGCAAAAAGAAAAATAGAAAATCTTGAGGCATCTGGGTAGCTCAGTTGGTTAAGAGTCTGCCTTCAACTCAAGTCATGATCTCAGGGTCCTGGGATCTAACCCCAAGTTTTGCTTCCTGCTCAATGGGGAGTCTTCTTCTCCCTCTTTTTGTCCGCTCCCCCCACTTATGTTCTCTCTCTTTCTCTCTCAAATAAATAAATAAATAAAATCTGAAAAATTGAAATTATTTTTAAAATTACCTATAAAAGAAATCAATAAACTGAAAAATACAGCAAAAGACTGCTGGATGGAATCAGGAGTATAGATGATAGAAGATAGAATCAGTGAAATGAGGAAAAGTTACAATTTATTCATTATGAACAACAGATGGAAAATATAGTAAAAAAAACTGAACAGTGCCTCATAGACCTATGGGACAATAACAAAATATTTAACATTTCTAACTACAGAGTCCCAAAACTAGAAGAGAAGAGTATGGCTCAAACCTTCATCATTATGAAGAAATAATATAACCAAGACACTGAAATAACCTATGTGTCCATTGATGGGTGAATGGATACAGAATATTATAAATGGTTAAAATCATGCAATAGAATTTTATTCAGCCATAACAAAGGAGATTTTGACATTTGTGACAACATAGGTGATACTTAAGGGCATTATGCTAAGTGAAATAAGTCAAACAGAGAAAGATACATACTGTATGATCTCACATGTGTAGAACATAAAAATGTCAAACTCATAGGAATAGAGTAGATTTGTGGTTCTTAGGACCTGTGGGGTATGGAAAACAGGTAGATATTGACCAACAGGTACAAACTTTCAGTTATAAAATTAATAAGTTCTGAGGATCTAATATACAGAATGGTGACTGTAGCTAACAATACTGTATTATAAATTTCAAATTTGCTAGAGAGTAGTTCTTAAATGTTTTCAACACATACATCATTTGAGACTGTGTTAACTTTATTAACATTTCACAATATATGCATATATTGAATCATCAAAATATACATCTTAAATTTACACAGTGTTGTCAATTATACCTTAATAAGACCAAAAGAAGAAAAAATAATGCTGAAATTCTCCTAAATTTGGAAAACCCCGCAGATTCAAGGTCATGAATGAATCTCAAATAAGATAAACCTAGAAAATCCACAGTAAGAGCTGCCAAAGTAACTTCTGAAAATTTTTACAACAAAACTTCGAAAGTAGAGAAAAATGAAACTTTACTCTTAAGGGAAAAACCATTTCTAATGACATAAGATTTCTCACCAGAAAACAAATGCTAGAAGAAAGGGGCACAACATTTTTTAAATGCTTAAAGACAACTTCTAAATGCAAATCCCATATCTGGCAAAAATATCAATCTGGAATGAAGGGGAATTTTCAAATGAAGGGAAAGTAAGAATTTGTTCCTAGCAAAACTACCCTTAAAATGACTAAAAGAACTTCTCTAAACAAAAAGTAAATGATAAATAAGACTTTGAACATCAGAAAGGAAAGACATCCAAATGGATAAACATACAGCTAAAATGTAATAGAATATCTTCATGGGTTTTTTAACTCGTATTTGATGATTGAAACAAAAATCATAGCACCATTTAATGTGATGTTCAAAATATGTAGAAAAAATACTTAACACAATTATATTTCAAAAGTGAGGAAACCAAAGGAACATGAATGAAATTAAGGTTTTTATTTTTACTTGAAGTTGTAAAATGATGCATTTAGACCTCTAGTCTAATCTAATGATGCATTTAGACATAGACATTTAGTGATGTTACATATATATATTGTAATACCTAAAGCAACCACTAAAGATATTATATAAGGAAAGCGATAAAATCATATAATCCTCTCAATAGTTGCAGAAAAAATTTGACGAAATGCAGCATCCATTCTTGATAAAAACACACACAAAATAGGTATAGATGGAACATGTCTCAACATCATGAAAGCCATATACAGAGACCCACAGGGAATATTCTCAATGGGGAAAACTGAGAGCTCCCAACAGGAACAAGACAGAGATGTCCACTTTCACTGTTACTATTCAACACCATACTCAGCCTCAGCAGTCAGAAAACAAAAATAAATAAAAGGCATCCAAATCAGCAAGGAAGAAGTCAAACTTTCATGATTTGTGGATGACATGATACTCTAGGTAGAAAACGTGAAAGATTCCACCAAAAAATTGTTAGACCTAAAACATGAATTCAACAAAGTTGCAGGATATAAAATCAATGCATGTCTGTTGCATTTCTGTACACCCAATAATGACTCAGTAGAAAAAGAGATCAAGGAATTGATCCCATTCGGATTGGCACCCAGAACCCTAAGATACCTAGGAATAAACCTAACCAAAGAGTAAAAGATGAATAATCTGAAAACAATAGAATAATTATGAAAGAAATTGAAGAGGACACAAAGAAATGGAAATACATCCCATGCTCAGAGATTGGAAGAAAAAACATTGTTAAAATGTCTATACTACTTAAAGCAAACTACACATTTAATTCAAACCCTATCAAAATACCACTAGCACTTTTCACAGAGTAGAACAAACTTAAAATTTGTATGGAACCATTTGTAAAGACCCTGAATAGCCAAAACAATTCTGAAAAAGAAAAAGCCACAGGTATCATTATTCCAGACTTCAACCTGTATGGCAAAGCTGTACTCATCAAGACAGTATGGTACTGGCACAAAAAGAGATGTTCAGAATGATGGAACAGATCAGAGAACCTAGAAAAGTACCACAACTGTATGGTCAACTAATCTTCAGCAAAGCAGAAAAGAATTTCCAATGGAAAATAGAGAGTCTCTTCTACAAATGATGTTGAGAAAACTGGATAACCACAAACATAAGAATGAATCTGGACCACTTTCTTACAGCAGACACAAAAATAAATTCGAAATGGATGAATGACCTAAATGTGAGACAAGAAACCATCAAAATCTTAGAGGAGAACACAGGCAACAACCTGTTTGACCTCAGATTTAATGACTTCTTACTAAACACGTGGCCAGAGGTGAAAGAAAGAAAAGCAAAAATGAACTATTGGGACTTCATCAGGACAAAAAGCATTTGCACAGTGAAGAAGACAATCACCAAAATTGAAAGACAGGGAGAAGATATTTGCAAATGACCTATCTGATAAATGGCTAGTATCCAAACTATAAAGGAGTTACCAAACTCAATACTCAAAAAAACAAATAATCCAGGTAAGAAGTGGGCAGAAGATATGAAAAGACATTTTCCCAAGGAAGACAGCCAGATGACTAACAGGACAAATCAAAAAATGTTCAACAGCCCTCATCATCAGGGAAATACAAATCAGAAACCATGAGGAGACACCACCGCACATCTGTCAGATTGGCTAAAAATTAACAACACAGGAAACGAAATGTTGGTGAGGATGCAGAGAAAGGGGAATCCTCTTACACTTTTGGTGGGAATCCAAACTGGTGCAGCCACTCTAGAGCATAGTATGGAAGTTACTCAAAAGTTAAAAATAGAACAACCCTACAACCCAACAATTGCACTGCTAAGCTTTTACCCCAAAGATACAAAAATACAGATTCAAAGGGCTACATGAACCCTGATATTTATAGCAGCATTATCAACAATAGCCAAACTATGGAAAGAGCCCAATGTCCATCAATTCATGCATGGACAAAGAAGATATGATTATATATATACACACACATATATATGTATAATTATATATGTATATGTACACATATATACATATATATGTATAATTATATGTGTATATATATATAAAATCTCTCATATCTATTATGTATATAATAGATTATATGTTATATACTATTATTTATTATTTATAATATTTATTTATGATTTATATTAATTAAAATATTTTATTATTTAGATAATTTAATTATTAATTAATTAAAATTTATTATAATAATCAGTTATGATTTATTATAATATAATATAATATAAAATAATATAATATGAATATTGCTAAACCATCATAAAGAATGAAATCTTACCATTTACAGTGATGTGGATGGAGCTATAGTGTATTATGTTGAGCAAAATCAGTGAGTCAGTGAAAAACAAGTGCCATATGATTCCCCTCATGCAGAATTTAAGAAACAAAACATATGAACATATGGGAAGGGAAAAAAAAGAGAGAGGGAAGCAAACCATAAAAGACTTAATGATAGAGAAATGAGGGTTGGTGGAGAGAGGGGTTGGGAGATAACCTAAATGGGTGATGGGTATTTGGGAGGGCACTTGTTATGATGGGCACTGGGTGTTATATGTAAGTAACAAATCACTAAATTCTATTCCTGAAACCAGTATTACATTATATATTTAACTAAATAGATTTAAATAAAAATAAAAATAAAAACCAACAATAACTCTACATGGGGCACTGGGTGGCTCAGTTAGTTAAGGGTCTGCCTTTGGCTCGGGTTATGATCCCAGGATCCTGGGATTGAGTCCCACATTGGGCTCCCTGCTCAGTGGGGAGTCTGCTTCCCCCTTTCCTTCTACTCCTCTCCCTGCTCATGATCTTTCACTCGCTCACTCACTCTCTATGAAATAAATAAATAACATCTTGAAAAAAAAAACTACAAATCAAGATGGAATTCCCCTAAATGTCCAGATATTCAGCAACAGGGAAAGAAAAGAGCATAGAGGAATAAGAAGCCAAGGAAACATGGGGTGTCTGGGTGACTTGGTCAGTTAAGTGTCTGACTTCAGCTCAGGTCATGATCTCAGGTTCCTGGAATTGAGCCCCGTGTTGGCCTTCATGCTCAGTGGGGAGTCTGCTTGACCCTCTCCCTCTGCCCATCCCCCTGCTTGTGCTATCTCTGCCTCTTTCTCAAATAAGTCAAATCTTTAAAAAAAAAACAACTCAAGGGAACAAACAGAAGACAAATAGTAAAATGATAGGTAAGGAGTTTATCACCGCTAAACCAGCCTTATAAGTAATGTTATAGAGACTTTTTAAGTGGAAAAGAAAAAGACCATAACTCCAAGTAAGAAAATTATTTGAACAAAATTGTTGGTAAAAGCAAGTATATGGTATAGATGGTAGTTGAATCACTTCTAAAGCTAAACATGAAGTTTCAAAGAAAAAAATAATAAAAACAATTGTCTGCAATACTCAATTAAGGGATCAAAAGATGCGAAATATGTATTACATATAAAATGTGAAAGGGGGAGTTGTATTTGAACACATTGCCATGTGTTCAAATTTAAGTGACTATCAACTTAATATAGAGTGCTATATGCATAGAATGTTATATGTGAATTTCATGGTAACCATGAATGTAAATCTTGTAATAGATAAACAAAAAATAGAAAGCAATCTCAGACATCCATTAAAGAATAAAATCAATTTATAAGAGAAAAGAGGAAGAGAACAGAGAATTATATAAAAAAAAACAATGGCATGGGAGAAAGTACATACTGACAAATAATTACTTTAAATAAAAATGGACTAACTTCAACTTCAAGAGTAGGAGGCCCTAAACTCACCTTATCCCACAGATACAAATAAATAACGCTTGCATCAGAACAACAAATGTGAACAAATTTCACAACTAAATATAGAGATGAGGTCTCATTGGAGAGGATAGAAAAGGTGAGGATTCAGTGGGAATATAAAGCCCATGTGTCTGACCACCAGAGGTAGGAAGCTGCAGGCATGGAGAGGGGCAAGAAACAGACTATCACACTGGGGATCTTGCAAAGGGAAGAGGAATCCCATAGTATTTGGCTTTGAAAATCAGAGGGGCTGAATTTTGTGAGTGCTTACAATCAGTGGGACTTAAATCCTGGAACTTTAATAATCAGTGGACTTGGCTCTGACAGAGCCCAGAGGGCATTAAGAAGCTGAGCGTAAACCCTTGAAGAGATAGCACATCAAACCGCCCATAGAACCAGAGATTGGAAGCAGCAGTTTGAAAGTCACTTGGGGCATCTCGAAGGGAAATTTGACTACTAATCTCAGAGTTTACTGAGGGATTTCTTCAGTAACAGAGGCACTGGTAAGTGCCATTTCCCTCTCCTGCCCCTCATCATAAATTCACAGCCACCTGAAGGAACCTGCATGGTGCAGGTATTCATTACCTAACTTGCTTGAACTGCCCTGTTCCTTCCAGCTAGTCCTGCCTCAGTCTTGGTGCTTCAGATCACTTCCTCCAGAAGACCTGTGCAAACCTTGCCAACACTGTATCTCCCAACCTCCTGTGGAGGAAGTGCACACCTTGTTAAAACTGTACCCTCCACCTAGGCATGATTAACATAGTAGCCCCACCTAGCCCAGTCTCCACAACAGCTGTGCATCCCCAGAAGAGAAGGACCTGCATACAGTTTGTGGCACTGCCCCTCCACCTGCTTCCTCACACATTATGGCATGGCCAGACCTGGTCTTCATGGTGGTTGCATGTCCCCTGTGGAGGGGGATCAGTGTCATGTAGTTAAAAATACACATCCTGTCCACTAATTTCAAAAAGGAAAGACATAGCTGACTTTTCTAACACACAGAAATAGACACAGAGAGTTAGACAAAATGAGACAGAGGAATATGTCACAAATAAAGGAACAGAAAAAAAAAGAGGCCTAAGAAAAATGGATTGAAGTAACATGCCTGATAGAGGATTTAAATGATCATAAAATACCATATTAGAGGAAAGAGTAGAGGACATCAGTGAGACCTTTAACAAAGAGATAGAAAACAAAAAAGAACCAATCAAGATGAAGAACACAATAAATGAAATTTAAAAAATAAAACACTTGCTAGAATAAATAACATGATGGAAAAAGCAGGGGAATGAACTAATGAACTAGGAGACAAGAGTAAGGCAAAATAATCATGCAAAATAATAAGATAAAATTATGCACAATGAAAATGGACTGGGGATATCAGAGATTCCATTAAGCATAAAAATATTCACATTATAGAGATCCTAGAAGGAGAAGAGAGAGAAAAGTGGGCAGAAAAATTATTTGAAGAAATAATAGCTCAAAACTTCCCTAATCTGGGGAAGGAAATATACCTACAGATTCAGGAGCCACAGAGATCCCCCAACAAAATCAATAAGAGGAGGTCCACAACAAAATACATAGTAATCAAAATGGCAAAAAAAAGGCAAAAATTAGTGATAAAGAAAAAAGTTTAAAAGAAGAGAAGAAATTATATACATGAAAACCCAATTAGGTTATCAGCATATTTTTCTGTAGAAACTTTGCCATCTATAAAAGAATGACATTATATATTCAAATTGGTGGAAGAAAAAGACAAACAAATGAACAAAAAACAATAGAAATACTGACTCTATCCAGCAAGGCTATCATTCAGAATAAGAGAGATAAAGAATTTCTCAGAAAAAAAAAAAAAACTAAAAAAGTTAATGGCCATTAAACCAGCTCTACAAAATTTTAAAAGGGACTCTGAGTGAAAAGGAAAGCCCAAAGCGAGAGTGTAAAAAGTAGAAAGCACAAATGCAGTAAAAAGTAATTCGATAAAATATCAAAGGATTCACAAAATAAAAAGCATGTAAAAGATTACACCATATACATAAAGTGAAGGGGGGAGAGGAGTAAGGATTGGGTTCAAACTTGGGACGTCTGGGTGGCTCAGTCAGTTAAGTGTCTGACTCTTGATTTTGGGTTGGGTCATGGTCCCAAGGTCATGAGGTTGAGCCTTATATCTTAAGGTATGAGGTTATGCTTAAGGTTCTCTCTCTACCTCTCCTTTGCCCTTCCCCAACTTGTACTCCCTTTCCATTTCTTTCTCTCTCTAAAAAAATGCAGATGTCATATGCAAACCTAAAGGTAATCACAAATCAAAACCACTAATAGCTATGCAAAAATAAAGAGAGAAGAAACCCAGCATATCACTAAAGAAAAAGAAAAACAAAAACAAAAACAAAATGAAAGAAAGCAAGAAAAGAAAGAATTTTTTAAAAAACCCTACAAAACAAACACAAAAGCAGTAACAAAATGGTAATAAATATGTATCTATCAATAATCACTTTGAATGTAAATGGACTAAATGCTCCCAAACAAAGGTATATGGTGACAAAGTGAATTTAAAGAAATTCATCTAGGGGTGCCTGGTTGGCTCAGTCATTAAACATCTGCCTTCAACTCAGGTCATGATTCCAGGATCCTGGGATCAAGCCTGGCATCAGGCTCTCTGCTTGGTGGAAAGCCCGTTTTTTCCTCTGCCATTCCCCCTTCTTGTGTTCCCTCTCTCGCTGTGTCTCTCTCTGTCAAATAAATAAACAAAATCTTTTTAAAAAATCCATCTATATGCTGCCTATAAGAGACTCATTTTAGACCTAATGACATCTGCAGATTGGATGTAAGGGCTTGGAGCAATATCTATCATGAAGAGGTGTCAAAAGAGAGCCAGAGTAGCAATACTTATATCAGACAAAGTTGGCTTTAAAACAAAGAATGTAACAAGAGACAAAGACGGACACTATATAATAAAGGGGACAATCCAGCAAGATATAACAATTGTAAATCCAATAAGAAGATGTAACAATTGTAAATATTTTTGTGGACACAACACGAGAGCACACAAATACATAAAACAGGTAATAATAAATATAAAGGACTAATTGATAAGAATACAATAATAGTATGGGAAATTATCACCATACTTATATCAATATACAGATCAAGTAGAAAACCAATGAGGAAATGGTGGCTTATTTGAATGAAAAACTAGACTAGATGGATTTAACAGATATATTCAGAACATTTCATCCTAAACAGCAGAATATGCATTCTTTTCAAGTGCACATGTGTCATTCTACAGAATAGATTACATAGCAGTCCACAAAATAGGTTCAACAAATTTAAAAAACTTGAACTCATACCATGCATCTTTTCTGACCACAATGCTGGAACTAGAAGTCAACAATGAGAAAAATCTGGAAAGAAATATAGGGATGTTAAATAACATGATACCAACCATGAATGGGTCAACCAAGAAATCATAGAAGAAATCAAAATTCATGGAAAGAAACAAAAATGAAACACAATTGTCCAAAATCTTTGGAAAACAGTGAAAGCTGTCTAAAGAGGGAAGGTTATAACAATACAGGCCTGTCTCAAGAAGCAAGAAAAATCTCATAAAACAACCTAATATTACATCTAAAGGAACTTGAAAGAGAACAAACAAAAGCCAAAACCAACAGAAGGAAGGAAACAATAAAGATTAGAGGAGAAATAATGATATATAAACTAAAAAGAAAAAAAAAAGAAAAAGAAAAAAGAACAGTGAAACCAGGAAGTGGTTCTTAGAAAAAATTAACAAAATCAGTAAACATCTAGTCAGACTCATTAAAAAAAAGAAAAAACAGAAAGTACCCAAGTAAACAAAAGTCACTAATAAAAGAGGAGAAATAACAACAACATCACAGAAAAACACAATTGTAACTAAATATTATGGAAAACTATATGCCAACAAATTAGACAATCAGAACAAAAAGATAATTCCTAGAAACATGTAACCTACTGAATGAAGAGGAAGAGATAGAAGATTTGAACAGATTGATTGATAGCAAGGTGATTTTTTCTTTTTTCAAAAGAAAAAAAATCCAACACACAAAAGTCCAAAACCAGTCATTTTCACAAGTGTATTCTACCAAACTTTTAAAGAAGAGATAATACACATTCTTCTCAAACTCTTGAAAAAACAAAAGAGGAAGGAAAACTTCCAAACTCTTTCTATGAGGCCAGTATCACCTTAACACCAAAACTAGATAAAGACAAAACACAAAAAAGAGAAGTACAGGTCAATATTTCTGATGAACATATATGCAAAAATCCTCTACAAGTTACCAGAAAACTGAATCCAACAATACATTTTTTTAAATTTTTTGTTTCTTTTCAGCATAACAATATTCATTGTTTTTGCACCACACCCAGTGCTCCATGAAATCTGTGCCCTCCCTAATACCCACCACCTGGTTCCCCCAACCTCCCACCCCCCGCCCCTTCAAAACCCTCAGGTTGTTTTTCAGAGTCCATAGTCTCTCATGGTTCACCTCCCCTTCCAACAATACATTTTTTAAAAAATGATTCATGACTATCAATTGGGATTTATCTCCAGGATGCAAGTATGGTTCAATATTTCAAAATCAGTCAACGTGATACACCACATAAATAATGAAATGAATAAAATCCATATGATCATTTCAATAGATGCAGAAAAAGCATTTGACAAAGTACAACATCCACTCATGATTAAAAAGAAAAACAATAAAGTAGATTTAGCAGGAACATACTTAACATAATAAAGGCCATACATGAAAAGTCCCATAGGTAACATTACATTCAATGGAAAAGTACTGAAAGCTTTTCCCCTAAAGAAGGAAATGAGACAAGGATCTCCACTTTTACCACTATTATTGAATATAGTATTAGAAGTCTAAAAACAGCAATAAAACAACAAAAAGAAATAGGTATCCAAATTGCTAAGGAAAAGTAAAACTTTCACTATTTACCCATGATGTAGAAACCAAATAACTGACCAAAAAAAAAAAAAAACTATCAGAATTCATAAATGAATTCAGTAATGTTGGAGAATAAAAAATCAATCTGTTGCATTCCTTTTTCTTTTTTTATTTAAATTCAATTTAGTTGACATATACTGCATTATTTGTTTCAGGGGCATAATTTAGTAACTCATCAGTTGCATATAACATCCAGTGCTCATTACATGACATGCCCTCCTTAATGCTCATTACTCAATTACCCCATCCCTCAGCCACCTTCCCCTCCAGCAACTGTAGTTTGTTTTCTATAGTCAAGAGTCTCTTATGGTTTACCTCACTCTCTATTTTCATCTTATTTTATTTTTCCTTTCTTTCTCCTATGTTCATCTGTTTTGTTTCTTAAATTCCACATGAATGAAATCATATATTTGTCTTTCTCTGACTGAGTTATTTCACTTAGCATAATATTCTCTAGTTCTATCCACATCATTGCAAATGGCAAGAATTCCTTCTTCTTTGATGACTGAGTAATATTTTAATTACATATATATAAATTATATATAATTTATATAAAATATAATTTTTTTCCACCTCTTCTTTATCCATTCATCTGTTAGTGGAAATCTGGGCTCTTTCCATATTTTGGCTATTGCAGACATTGCTACTATAAACATTGGGGCACACATGCCCCATTGAATCACTATGTTTGTATCTTTTGGATAAATACCTGGTAGTAAAATTACTGGTCTGAAGGTAGTTCTATTTTTAACATTTGGAGGAACTGCCATACTGTTTACCAGAGTGACTGCACCAGATTGCATTCCCAACAATGTGTAAGAGGATTCCCCTTTCTCCGCATCCTTTCCAACATCTGTTGTTTCCTGAGTTATTAGTTTTAGCCATTCCAACAGTTGTGAGGGGGTATTTAACTGTGGTTTTCATTTGTATTTCCTTGATGCCAAGTCATGTTTAGCATTTTTTTCATATGTCTATAGGCCATTTGTATGTCTTCCTTGGAAAATGTCTGTTCATGTCTTCTGTTCATTTATTATTTTTTTTCTTTTTTGAGTGCTGAGTTTGAAAAGATCTTTACAGAGATTGAATACTATCCTATACCTGATAAGTCATTTGCAAATATCTTCTCCCATTCCATAGGTTGCTTTTTAGTTTTATTGACTGTTTCCTTTGCTGTGCAAAACCTTTTATCCTGGTGAAGTCCCAATAGTTATTTCTGCTTCTCTTTCCCTTGCCTTTGAAGACATGTCTACCAAGAAGTTCTTGCAGCCAAGATCAGAGAGGTTGCTGCCTGTGTTCTCCTCTAGGATTTTGATGGATTCCTGTCTCATGTTTGGTCTTTCAACCATTTTGAGTTTATTTTTATGTATAGTTTAAGACAGTGGTCTAGTTTCATTCTGCGTGTGCTGTCCAATTTTCTCAACACAGTTTCTTGAAAAGACTTTTTTTTCCATTGTGTATTCTTTTCCTGCTTTTTCAAAGATTAGTTGACCATAGTGTTGAGGGTTCATTACTGGATTCTATATTCTGTTCCGTTGATCAATGTGTCTCATTTTGTAACAGTACAATGCTGTTTTAATGATCGCAGCTTTGTAATAGAGCTTGAGGTTAGGCTTTGTGACGGTCCCAGCTTTGGTTTTTTAGGATTATTTGTTCCATCTCTGTGAAAAGTGTTGATGGTATATTGTTAGGGATTGCATTAAATGTGTAGATTGTTTTGGGTAACATAGACCTTTTATCATTATCCTCCAATCCATTAGCATGGAATGTCTTTCCATCACTTTGTGTCTTCCTCAAATTCTTTTCATAAATGCTCAGTAGTTTTTAGATCTTTTACTTTTGTTAAGTTTATTCCTAGGTATCTCCAGTATCTAGGTAAAACTGCAAATGGGATGGGTTCCTTGGTTTCTGTTTCTTCTGCTTCTTTGTTAACATATACAAGTGCAACTGACTTCTGTGCATTGATTTTATATCCTGCAATCTTATTTTATATCCAGGAATTCTTGCCGAATTCCTGTATCGTTTCTAGCAATTTTATGGGGAGTCCTTCAGATTTTCTACACATATTATTATGTCATCTGTGAAGAGTGAAAACTGATTTCCTACTTGCAGATTTAGAACTTTTATTTCGTTTTTTAATTTAATTAATTTTTTTCAGTGTTCCAAGATTCATTGTTTATGCACCACACCCAGTGCTCCATGCAATACGTGCCCTCCATAATACCCACCACCAGGCTCACCCAACCCCCCACACTCTCCCCTCCAAAACCCTCAGTTTGGTTCTCAGAGTCCATCATCTCTTGTGGTTCATCTCTCCCTCTAATTCCCCCCCAACTAACTTATTCTCTTCAACTCCCAATGTCCTCCATGTTATTCCTTATGTTACACAAGTAAGTGATACGATATGATAATTGAATCCTCTGCTTGATTTATATCACTCAGCATAATCTCATCCAGTCCTATCCATGTTGGCACAAAATTTCAGTATTCATCTTTGCTGATGGAGGCATAATATTCCATTGTATATATGGACCATATCCTCTTTATCCACTCACCTGTTGATGAGCATCTTCGCTCTTTCCACAGTTTGGCGACAGAGGTTATTGCTGCTATGAACATTCGGGTACAGATGGCCCTTCTTGTCATTACATCTGTATCTTTGGGGTAAACACCCAGTAGTGCAATTGCTGGGTCATAGGGTAGCTCTATTTTTAATTTCTTAAGGAATTTCCACACTGTTTTCTAAAGTGACTGCACCAACTTGCATTTCCACCAACAGGGTAACAGTGTTACCCTTTCTCCACATCCTCTTCAACATTTGTTTCTTGCCTTGTTAATTTTGGCCATTCTAACTGGTGTAAGGTGGTATCTCAATGTGGGTTTGATTTCAATCTCCCTGATGGCAAATGATGATGAACATTTTTTCATGTGTCTGTTAGCCATCTGTATGTCTTCTTTGGAAAAGTATCTCTTCATGTCTTCTGACCATTTTTGATTTGATTATATGTTTCTTTGGGTGTTGAGTTTGAGGAGTTCTTTATAGATCTATATACATCTATAGATATGTATATATATAGACCTTTATAGATCTATAGATATCAGCCCTTTGTCTATAGTGTCATTTGCAAATATCTTCTCCCTTTTCCTTGGGTTGCCTCTTTGTTTTGTTGACTGTTTCCTTTGCTGTGCAGAAGCTTTTGATCTTGATGAAGTCCCAATAGTTCATTTTCGATTTTGTTTCCTTTGCCTTTGGAGACATATCTTGAAAGAAGTTGTTGTGAATGATGTTGAAGAGGTTACTGCCTATGTTCTCTAGGATTTTGATAGATTTCTGCCTCACATTGAGGTCTTTTATTTATTTCAAGTTTATCTTTGTGTATGGTGTAAGAGAATGGTCGAGTTTCATTGTTCTATACATAGCTCTGCAATTTTCCCATCACCATTTATTGAAGAGACTGTCTTTTTTCCACTGGATATTTTTTTCCTGCTTTGTCGAAGATAATTTGATCATAGAGTTGAGGGTCCATATCTGGGCTCTTTACTCTGTTCCACTGGTCTATGTGCCCATTTTTCTATCAGTACCATGCAGTGTTCTTGATTGCAGTTTTGTAGTAAAGCTTGAAATGAGGCAATGTGATGCAGCCAGTTTTGTTTTTCTTTTTCATCAATTCCTTAAGCAACACGAGGTCTCTTCTGGTTCCATACAAATTTTAGGATTGTTTGTTTCAGCTCTTTGAAAAATGCTTGTGGAATTTTGATTGGGATGGCACTGAAAGTATAGATTGCTCCAGGCAGTAGAGACATTTTAACAGTGTTTATTCTTCCATTCCAAGATCATGGAATGCTTTTCCATCTTTTCGTGTCTTCTATTTCTTTCATGATTGTTCTGTAGTTCCTTGCATACAGATCCTTTACCTCTTCGATTAGGTTTATTCCCAGGTATCTTATGGTTCTTGGTGCTGTAGTAAATGGAATCAATTCTCTAATTTACATTTGTTTATTTTCATTGTTAGTGTATAAGAAAGCAAGTGATTTTTGTACATTGATTTTGTATTCTGCCACATTACTGAATCACTCTATGAGTTCTAGTAGTTTGGGGGTGGAGCCTTTTGGGGTTTCTGATATAAAATATCATGTCATCTACAAAGAGAGAGAGTTTGACTTCTTTTGTCAATTTGAATACATTTTATTTCTTTTTGTTGTCTGATTGCTGTTGCTAGGACTTTAGTAGTATGTGGAAGAACAGTGGTGAGAATGGACATCCTTGTCGCATTCCTGATCTCAAAGGAAAGACTGTCAGCTTTTCCCCATTGAGAGTGATGTTCACTGTGGGTTTTTAATAGATTTTATGAAGTTGAGGAATGTTCCCTCTATTCCTATACTTTGAAGCGTTTTAATCAGGAACGGATGCTGTATCTTGTCAAATGCTTTTTCTGCATCAATTGAGAGGATCATGTGGTTCTTCTCTCTTCTCTTATTGATTTGTTCTATCACATTGATTGATTTGTGAATGTTGAACCACACTTGCATCCCAGGGATAAATCCCACCTGGTCATGGTGGATAATCTTTTTAATGTACTGTGGATCCTATTAGCTAGGATCTTGTTGAGAATCTTGGCATCCATATTCATCAGGGACATTGTTCTGAAATTCTCCTTTTTGATAGGGTCTTTGCCTGGTTTGGTGATCAGGGTAATTAATGCTGGATTCATAGAAAGAATCTGGAAGTTTTCTTTCTACTTCTGTTTTTTGAAACAGCTTCAGGAGAATAGGTATTATTTTTTCTTTGAATGTTTCGTAGAACTCCCTGGGGAATTCCTCAGGTTCTGGGCTCTTGTTTTTTAGGAGGTTTATGATCACTTCTTCAGTTTCGTTACTAGATAGTGGTCTATTCAGGCTGTCAATTTCTTCCTGTTTCAGTCTTGAAAATTTATAGGTTCCCAGGAATGCATCCATTTCTTCTCAATTGCTTAACTTATTGGCATATAACTGTTGATAATAATTTATGATGATTGTTTCTATTTCCTTGGTGTTAGTAGTGCTCTCTCCCCTTTCATTCATAATTTCATTAATTTGAGTCAAAATACAGCATCCATTCCTGATTAAAACCATTCAAAATATAGGGATAGAGGGAAAATTCCTCGTCTTCATAAAATCTATGAAAACCCACAGCGAATATCATCCTCAATGGGAAAAAGCTGACAGCCTTTCCTTTGAGATCAGGAACACGACAAGGATGCCCACTCTCACCACTCTTGTTCAACGTAGTAGTAGAAGTCCTAGTAACAGCCATCAGATAACAAAGAGACATAAAAGGTATTCAAATTGACAGTGAAGAAGTCAAACTCTTTCTCTTCACAGATGACATGATATTTTATATGGAAAACCCAAAAGACTCCACCCCCAAACTACTAGAACTCATACAGCAATTCAGTAATGTGGCAGGATACAAAATCAATGTACAGAAATCAGTTGCTTTCTTATACACTAACAATGAAAATACAGAAAGGGAAATTAGAGAATCGATTCCATTTGCTATAGCACCAAGAACCATAAGATACCTGGGAATAAACCTAACCAAAGAGGTAAAGGATCTGTACTCGAGGAACTACAGAACACACATGAAGGAAGTTGAAGACACAAAAAGATGGAAGACAGCTCCATGCTCATGGATAGGAAAAATATACATTGTTAAAATGTCTATACTGCCTAGAGCAATCTATAATTTCAATGTCAGGTTTCTGTGGACAAGTCTGATGTTATTCTGATGGATCTTCTTCTGTAATAAGGAATCTCTTCCCCCCACATGCCCTTAGGATCTGTTATCTAAAATTATGATTCATCAGTTTCACAATTAAGTTCCTCGAGGTCTTTCTAGTTTCTTTGATCTGGGGGGGGGGGGGAGTTGTTCTTTCTGCCTCTAGGACACAAACACTTGTTCCATTCCCCCGACTGGGAAAATATTTATCCATAATTTGTTCAACCACACCTTCTTTTCTTCAATCTTTTTCCACCCCCTCCAAGATCCCTATAATTCTGACATTAGAATGTCCATGGTGTCATTTATTTCCCTAATTCTCTTTTCATGGCTTCTAAGCTGTTTGTTCCATGCCTCCTCCTGATCCTTTTTCTCTATCAGTTTGTCCTCTAGATCACTAATTCTATCTTCTGCTTCTGTTACCCTAGCTGTGAGAGTATTAGATTAGAGTGGATCTCATTGAGAGCATTTTTAACTTCTTCCCTGGTGGCTCTCACTCCTGTCCTTAGAGATTCTATATTGTCACTAATGGTTTTCTCCAATCTAGCTATTGCCTGGATAATTGTTACCCTGAATTCCCTTTCCAACATACTGTTTATGTCCATATCAAATAGTCATGTGGGAGAGGGCACTGTCTCTGAATTTTTCCTCTGTTGGATGTTTCTCCTCCTAGTCATTTTGGTGAGAAGTGGTTGAGGGGATGTATAGTTGAATATATCAACCATGATTCAGGCAAGGTGTACCCTGGAACACTTTGGAGAACTCCGAAGTCACCACCAAAAAGAAAGAAAATAAAAAAAAGAGAGAGAGAGAATTAAAAAAAGAGAAAACCCAGACAGAATGAGCCCCAAAAGTAAGATTTATAAGGTATATAAAGAAAAACATAAAAAAAAGACCGACAAAAGTAAATGAGAAGGAAAAAAAAAAAGAACCCACTCAAAATGAAACCCAAGAATAAGATTTGTATAATACCAGAACAGATATGAGTGCATAGAAACATTGACAGAAGAACAAGATTGCAGGGTGGTTATAAATCCTCGATGTGGGTGAAGAAGTTTATTTTGGTGTTTCCTTGGTGTATCTTATTATCTTTGTTAAAGGACCCAACTTTGCATAGATCAAGGGAGATTAAAACTGGTTTATATATATGGGTAGTATTGAATAGGGAAAAAGGATTACCTTCAAGCTTATATCTCTATGTATTAAAAAAAAAAGAAAAACACAAGTATATGTATGAAAGAAGTTAAAAGTTAAAAGGTTGTTATGGAGCATCTTGTATTAAACCTCTAGTTGTAATGGTAGGTAGGTTATAGAAATTAAAGGAACAAGAATCATGAGACCAAGTTAAAAAAAAAAAAAAAGTTGTACCTGTGGAATATACAGGTTTTAGGGCAATATCCGGAGCTTAATGTTTTCCCCTGATGTTGAGGTTTAAGTTTTATGGGAACCCTGTGGTGGTTGTCCCCCAGTTCTTTTGGCTTGCCTTCTGGGGAAGGGGCTTTTGACATTGTTTTTCAGTCAGTCTTGCTTGTGTTGACTTGTACTACCCCCTATCAAGGGTCTGGGTTCTGTGGAAACCAGTTTTTCAGGCTTTTGTTCTCTGGAGGTTTTTGTTTAGTTGTTGGTTCATTTTCTGTTTTTGTTTGTTTGTGTGTGTGTGTGTGTGTGTGTGTGTGTGTGTGTGTGTGTGTGTGTTTTAAAGTAGACTCCACACTGGGCATGGAGCCCAATGTGGGAGTTAAACTCACAACGCTGAGATCAGGACCTGAGCTGAGATCAGGAATCAGATGCTTAAGCGACTGAGCCACCCAGGTGCCCCTCTGATTTTATTTTAATGATTAATCATTTTCTAGTTCTCTTTGGAATCATGTTTGACCAACTGTTTGACCGACTATTGTAGCTTTTTTAAATGTATTTAATTTTTTAATTTTTTAAATTAATATACAATGTATTATTAGCCCCAGGGGTACAGGTCTGTGAATTGTCAGCCTTACACACTTCAAAGCATTCACCACAGCATGTACCCTACCCAATGTCTATAAGCCAACCATGCTCTCCCTACCCTCCTACTCCTGGCAACCCTCAGTTTGTTTTGTGAGATTAAGTCTCTTATGGTCTCCCTCCCGATTGCATCTTGTTTCATTTTTTTCCTTCCATACTCCCCAACCCCCCCACTTTGCCTCTCAACTTCTTCATATCAGGGAGATCATATGATAGTTGTCTTTCGCTGATTGGCTTATTACGCTCAGCATAATACCCTCTAGTTCCATCCATGTCATTGCTAATGATAAGATTTCATTTCTTTTGATGGCTGCATAGTATTCCATTGTGTGTGTATGTATATATGTATATATGTGTGTGTATACCACTTCTTCTTTATCCATTCATCTGTTGTTGGACATCTAGGTCCTTTCCACAGTCTGGTACTGTGGACATTGCTGCTACAAACATTCAGGTGCACGTGCCCCTCGGATCACTACGTTTGTATCTTTAGGGTAAATGCCCAGTAGTGCAATTGCTGGGTCATAGGGTAGCTCTATTTTCAACTTTCTGAGGAACCTCTACGCTGTTTTCCAGAGTGGCCGCACCAGCTTGCATTCCCACCAACAGTGTAGGAGGGTTCCTCTTCCTCCACATCCTCACCAGCATCTGTCGTTTCCTGACTTGTGAATTTTAGCCATTCTGACTGGTGTGAGGTGGTATCTCATTGTGGTTTTGATTTGTATTTCCCTGATGCCAAGTGATGTGGAGCACTTTTTCATGTGTCTGTTGGCTATCTGGATGTCTTCTTTGCAGAAATGTCTGTTCATGTCCCCTGGCCATTTCTTGATTGGATTATTTGTTCTTTGGGTGTTGAGTTTGATAAGCTTTTTATAGATTTTGGATACTAGCCCTTTATCTGATATGTCGTTTGAAAATATCTTCTCCCATTCTGTCAGTTGTCTTTTGGTTTTGTTGACTGTTTCCTTTGCTGTGCAAAAGCTTTTGATCTTGATGAAGTCCCAAATAGTTCATTTTTGCCCTTGCTTCCCTTGCCTTTGGCAATGTTTCTAGGAAAAAGTTACTGCAGCTGAGGTCTAAGAGGTTCCTGCCTGTGTTCTCTTAAAAGATTTTAATGGATTCCTTTCTCACATTGAGGTCTTTCATCCATTTGGAGTCTATTTTTGTTTGTGGTGTAAGGAAATGGTTCAGTTCCATTTTTCTGCATGTGGCTGTCCAATTTTCCCAGCACCATTTGTTGAAGAAACTGCTTTTTTTCCATTGGACATTATTTTCTGCTTTGTCAAATATTATCTGACCATAGAGTTGAAAGTCTTTTTCTGGGGTCTCTATTATGTTCCATTAATATGCATGTTTTGTGTCAGTACCATACAGTTTTGATGATGGCAGCTTTGTAATAGAGCTTGAAGTCTGGATTGTGATGCTACCAACTTTAGCTTTCTTTTTCAACATTCCTCTGGCTATTTGCAGTCTTTTCTGGTTCCATATAAATTTTAGGATTATTTGTTCCATTTCTTTGAAAAAAAATGATGGTATTTTGATAGGGATTGCATTAAACGTGTAGATTGCTTTAGGTAGCATAGACAGTTTCACAATATTTCTTCTTCCAATCCATGAGCATGGAACTTTTTTACATTTCTTTGTGTCCTCCTCAATTTCTTTCATGAGTATTCTATAGTTTTCTGAGTATAGATTCTTTGCCTCTTTGGTTAGGTTTATTCCTAGGTATCTTATGGTTTGGGGTGCAATCGTAATTGGGATTGACTCCTTAGTTTCTCTTTTTTCTGTTTTGTTGTTGGTATATAGAAATGCAACTGATTTCTCTGCATTGATTTTATATCCTGACACTTTTCTGAATTTCTGTACAAGTTATAGCAGATTTGAAGTGGAGTCTTTTTGGGTTTTCCACATAAAGTATCATATCACCTGCAGCAAGTGATAGTTTGACTTCTTTGCTGATTTGGATGTCTTTAATTTCATTTTGTTGTCTGATTGCTGAGGCTAGGACTTCTAGTACTATGTTGAATAGCAGTGGCGATAATGGACATCCCTGCCATGTTCCTGACTTTAGCAGAAAAGCTTTGTTTTTCTCCATTGAGAATGATATTCGCTGTGGGTTTTTTCATGGATGGTTTTGATGATATTGAGGTATGTTTCCTCTATCCCTACACTTTGAATAGTTTTGATCAAGAAAGGATGCTGTACTTTGTCAAATGCTTTTTCATCATCTGTTGAGAGTATCATATGGTTCTTGTTCTTTCTTTTATTAATATATCATATCACATTGATTGATTTGTAGATATTGAACCAATCTTGCAACCCTGGAATAAATCCCACTTGGCAGTGCTGAATAACCCTTTTAAGGTATTGTTGGATCCTATTGACTAGTATTTTGGTGAGAATTTTTGCATTTGTGTTCATCAAGGATATTGGTCTGCAATTCTCTTTTTTGATGGTATCTTTGTCTGGCTTTGGGATCAAGGTAATGCTGGCCTCATATAATAAGTTTGGAAGTTTTCTTTCCATTTCTATTTTTTGGAACGGTTTCAGGAGAATAGGTATTAATTCTTCTTTAAATGTTTGGTAAAATTCCCCTGGGAAGCCATCTGGCCCTGGGCTCTGTTTGTTGGGAGATTTTTGATGACCTCTTCAATCTCCTTACTGGTTATGAGTCCGTTCTGGTATTCTATTTCTTCCTGGTTCAGTTTTGGTAGTTTATACATCTCTAGGGTGCATCCATTTCTTCCAGATTGCCAAATTTGCTGGTGAATAGTTGCTCATAATATGTTCTTATAATTGTGTGGATTTCTTCGGTGTTGGTTGTGATCTCTCCTCTTTCATTCATGAATTTATTTATTTGGGTCCTTTCTCTTTTCTTTTTGATAAGTCTGGCTAGGGGTTTATCACTCTTATTAGTTCTTTCAAAGAACCAGTTCCTATTTTCCTTGATTTATTCTACTGTGGTTTTTTTTGGGGGGGGGGAGGGGGATTCTATTTCATTGATCTCGGCAGTGCTCTTTATTATTTCTCTTTTCCTTCTGGGTTTAGGCTTTCCTTGCTGGTCTTTCTCCAGCTCCTTTTCGTGTAGGATTACGTTGTGTAATTGAGACCTTTCTTGTTTCTTGAGAAAGGCTTGTATCGCTATATATTTTCCACTCAGGACTGCTTTTGCTGTGTCCCACAGATTTTGAACAGTTGTGTTTTCATTATCATTTGTTTCCATGAATATTTTCAATTATTCTTTAATCTTTTGGTTGACCCATTCATTCTTTAGAAGGATGCTCTTTAGCTTCCATGTATTTGGATTCTTTCCAACTTTCTTCTTGTGATTGAGTTTTAGCTTCAGAGCATTGTGGTCTGAAAATATGCAGGGAATGATCCCTATCTTTTGGTACCAGTTGAGACCTGATTTGTGACCCAGGATGTGATCTATTCTGGAGAATGTTCCATGTGCACTAGAGAAGAATGTGTATTCTGTTACTTTGGAATGGAATGTTCTGAATATATCTATGATGTCCATCTGGTCCAGTATGTCATTTAGGGTCTTTATTTCCTCATTGATCTTTTGCTCGGATGATCTGTCCATTTCAGTGAGGGGACTGTTAAGGTCCCCTACTATTATTTTATTATTGTTGATGTGTTTCTTTGATTTTGTTATTGATTGGTTGGCTGCTCCTAATGTTCAACCTCCGTGTTGGACAGACTCTTTGAGTATGATATAGTGTTCTTTCTCATCTCTTATTATAGTCTTTGGCTTAAAATCTAATTTATCTGATATAAGGATTACCACCCCACCTTTCTTTTGATGTCCATTAGCACGGTAAATTGTTTTCCATCTCCTCACTTTAAATCTGGAGATGTCTTTGGATCTAAAATGAGTTTCTTGTAGACAGCATATTGATTTTTTTTTAATCCATTCTGATACCCTGTGTCTTTTGATTGGGGCATTTAGCCCAGTTACATTCAGGGTAACTACTGAAAGACATGAATTTAGTGCCATTCTATTACCTGTATGCTGACTGTTATTTATATTGTCTCTGTTCCTTTCTGGTCTACTACTTGTAGGCTCTCTCTTTGCTTAGAGAACTCCTTTCAGTATTTCCTTTTTGAGCTGGTTTGGTGTTTACACAATTTTTTTTTTAACTTTTCCACGTTCTGTGTAGTGCCTGAGACCAAGCGTTTCTGTCTCTGGCACACGGCCCCTTTTGGAGTCTCCAAACCCAGCAGATTCCTGCTACTCTGCTTTTCTGGCAGATGAAGGTGGGTCTCCCTGGATCGGCCACTTGTGGAGTCCCTGCTCAAAGAACAGTGGTTTGGCAGTGCCATGGATCACAGTTTAAGGTAACCCCGAGTTGAGAGCTCACTCCTTGGCTCCGTCTCTGTAGCCGGCTTCCCTGCTTTGATGCCTGCAAGCTCTGCTATACTCAGACACCCCCAATCCTTCCATGACCCTGCAGGACCTGCGACCACACTCTCCCAACAAGGGCTCCACCCCTGCTTAGCTTCTCAAGCGGTGTCCCTCAGTGGAGCAGATTTCTAAAAGTTCAGATTTTGTGCTCTGTTCCCCCAATCCTTGCTGGGAGCCAACACCTCCCCCTATGGTCTATCTTCCCATCACTTTGGATTCACTTGTCTGCACATCTTACCTTTCAGAAAGTGGTCAATTTTCTGTTTCTAGTATTGCCGCTCTTCTTCTCTTCCATCTCCTATTGGGTTTGTAGATGTTCAGAGTGGTTTGATAACTATCAAGCAGAATTCCTGTGACCTGATGTCATCTAAGTCTGCAACTCCTCCACCTTCTTGACTCCGACTGTTCATTTGTTTTGTTATGGGGTTTTTTGGTGGCTTTTTGCAGCTTTACAGAAGTTTAATGGAAAGAAAACTGCACCCATACCTCCACCTCAGAGAGAAGCCTCAGTCTGCTACCCTCTGGGTGGTCCAGAACACACAGACTCCCCCTCTGCAAACTCCGCTGAATGGTGCAACCTCCCACAGGCAGTGCGCACCCCAAGGGTCATCCACAGTGCCCACTTGTCTCTGCACCCCAGTGCCACTAAAACTGCAAGCGATTTTGGTCCAGGGAGCCCACTTCCAATTGCTGCATTTGCTGGACTGCTGTCTGGGGACCAGGCCCACACCACACCACGGGGTGTGCTAAGGGATTCAGACCAGAGATCATGCTGAGTTCCTTCAGGTGCAGGATGGGAGAATCCAGACCCATGGCTGGTCCCAGAGACCACCAGTTAGTGCCCGCTACAAGCTCTCTCAGGCACAGGCAGGGAGTGTGGTCAAACCCCATTCACACCATGTGTGCAGTGCCCAAATGGGTGTGGTTCTAGAGAGTGCCCACCAGACTCCCTCACGGGTGGGTGGGAGTGCACCCAGCTGAGCAGTGATGCAAGCAGTGCACAGCTGCTGGCTCAGGAACTGGGAATCAGAGGCTCTGCCTCACTCTCTCCAGCACGAGTGTTGCTGGTGGTTGTTGTCCTGGGTCCGTGGCCTTAGGCCCATGCCCATGATCATCTGATTCCCCCAGTTGCCCTTAAGATCTTTTGCTCTTTTTGAGTGCTTTTAACCAGACTCCCAAGTTAATGTTCATCCCCAACCACAGGGCACTTTCCTATTCGGGTATTACTTTCCAACTGGTTGTTTCTGGTGGCTCCCTTTCCCTTCTGTTTATCCTTTGATATCAGTCCAAGCTTTCCCACTCTGTTTTACCTCTCCACTGATGTCTTCTGTCCCCGTAGAGATCCAGCAGTGTTTAATCCTACATCTCAGGCCGATATCATGGGTGTTCAAGTGTTGTAGTAGATATTTAGCTCACTTTAGGGGACGAGTTGAAATAGGGTCTCCTACATCTCTGTCATCTTCAGATTCCTTTTATTTATTTTTGTTGTAAGATTGCTGAGGGTAGAACTTCTAATATTATGTTGAACATAATATGTTGGACATCCCTGTCATGATGCTGACATTAGGGGAATAGGTCTGTTTTTCCCCATTGAGGATGATATAGCCTGTGTGTCTTTCATGTATGGCTTTTGTGATATTGAGGTATGTTTCCTCTATTCCTATACTGCAGAGAGTGTTCATCAAGAAAGGATGCTATATTTTGTCAAATGCTTTTTCTACATCAATTGAGAAGATGATTTTTTTGTCCTTTCTTTTATTAATGTGGTGTATCACATTGATTTTTGGATGTGGATTCTCCCCTGCAGCTCAGGAATAAATTCTATTTGGTCATGGTGAATAATCCTTTAAATGGACTGTTGGATCCTATTAGCTAGTATCTTATTGAGGATTTTTGTTTCCATGTTCATCAGGAATATTGTTCTGTAATTTCTATTTTAGTGGGGTCTTCATCTGGTTTTGGTATCAAGGTAATGCTGCACTCAAAGAATGACTTTGGAAGCTTTCCCTCCATTTCTATTTTTTTAAACAGATTCAGAAAAATAAGTCTTAATTCTTCTTTAAATGTTTGGTAGAATTGCCCTGGGAAGACATCCAGCCCTAGAATCTTATTTGTTGGGAAATTTTTTGATTACTAACTCAATTTCTTTGCTGGTGATGTGTTTGTTCAGGTTTTCTGTTTCTTCTTGTTTCAGTGTGGTAGTTTATATGTTTTTAGGAATTTATCCAACTCTTCCAGATCGCCTAATTTCTTGGCATATAATTTTTCATATTATTCTCTTAGAATTGTTTTATTTCCTCGGTATTGGTTGTGATTTCTCCTCTTCCTTTCATGATTTTATTAATTTGGGTCCTTTCTCTGTTCTTTTTCATAAGTCTGACTAGGGTTTATCAATTTTTTTAATTCTTTCAAAATACCATCTCCTAGTTTCATTAATCTGTTCTACGTTTATTTAAATTTGTATAGAATTGATTCCTGCTCTAATCTTTATTACTTCTCTTCTCCTGCTGAATTTAGGTTTTATTTGTTGTTCTTTTTCCAGCTTCTTTAAGTGTAAGGTTAGGCTGTGTATTTGAGATTTTTCTTCCTTCTTGAGGAAGGCTTCCATTGCTGTATACTTCCCTCTTAGTACCACCTTTGCTGCATCCCAAAGGTTTTAAACTGTTGCATTTTCATTTTCATGTGGTCCCATGTATTTTTAAAATTCTTCTTTAATTTCCTGGTCAACCCATTCATTCTTCAGTCAGATGTTCTCTAACATCTATGTATTTGTGGTCATTCCAATTATTTTTCTTGTCAGTGACTTAACGTTTTATAGCATTGTAATCTGAAAATATGCATGGTATGCTTTGAACCTTTTTGTACTAGTCGAGACCTGGCAAGTGTTCCATGTGCACTTGAGAAGAAAGTGTATTCTGTTACTTTAGGATGGAATGCTCTGAATGTATCTCTTAAGTACCTCTGGTCCAGTGTGTCATTCAAAGCCTTTGTTTCCTTGTTCATCTTCTGTTTAGATGATCTGTCTATGGCTGTGAGTGGGTTGTTAATGTCCTCTACTATCTTTGTGTTATTGTCAATGAGTTTCTTTAATTTTGTTTTGAGTTGGTTTGTATAATGGGCTGTGTCCAGGTTAGGGGCATAAATATTTATAATTGTTGGATCTTCTTGTTGTATAGACTTCTTTATTATGATATAGTGTCCTTCTACATCTCTTATTAGAGTCTTTGTTTTAAAATCTAGTTTGTCTGAATAGGGATCACTATTCCAGCCTTCTTTTGATGTCTATTATGATGATGAATTGTTGTCCACCCCCTCACATTAAATCTGGAGGTGTCTCATATATGCAGCTTATATGAGTCTCATATAAGCAGCATATTGATGGGTCTTGTTTTTATCCATTCTGATACTTATGTCTCTTGATTGGAGCTTTTAGTCCATTTACATTCAGAATAATTCTTGAAAGGTATGAATTTAGTGCCATTGTATTACTTGTAAAATCACTGTTCCTGTTAAATGTCTCTGTTTCTTTCTTGTCTTTGCTCAAAGCAACCCCTTTAATTTTTCTTGAAGGGCTGGTGTAGTGTTCACAAATTCCTTTAATTTTTGTTCATCCTGGAAACTCTTTACCTCTACCATTCTGAATGACAACCTTACTCAATAAAGATTCTTGGCTCTATATTTTTTCTCATTTTGTCTGTGAAATATGTCACACAAATAATTTTTATCCTGCCATGTCTCCCTAGACAGGTCTGCTTCCAGCATGATGTGTCTAGCCTAGTAGGTTAAGGAACTCTTGTCCCAAGATGCTTTTAGGATTTTCTCTTTATCTTTGAAATTTGCAAGCTTCACTAATATATGTTGAATTGTTCACTTTTTTTTTTTAAATTTTGCAGAGTGTTCTCTGCACTTCCTGGTCTTGAGCATCTGTTTCCTTCCCCAGATTAGGGAAGTTCTCAGCTATATATTTTTTTCAAATAATCTTTTGCCCCTCTCTCCTACTCCTCATCTTCTAAGACCCCTACCCCTAGTATGCCATTATCATTTCAGGTTATGGAGCTGCTGAATTCTCTAAACCTTCCTTTGTGATCTAATAGTTTTCTTTTCAGATTCCTTATTTTCTGTCATTTTATTTTTCTATAACACTGATTCTGCCTTGTTTATCCTCATTTTTATAGACTTCATATGGAACTGCATCTTAATGATAGAATTTTTAATTTCACTCTTACTGCATTTTAATTATTTCGTTTGTACAGCAAGGAACTCTCTAGTGTCTTTTGTGCTTTTTTTCAAGCCCAACTAGTATCTTTATAACTGCTATTTAAATTCTAGTTCAGACATCTTACTTATATCCATATTGATTAAATCTCTGGAAATGAGTACTACGTCCTGTTCTTTCTTATTTTTTTTCCTACCTCCTGTTCTTTCTTTTGGGGTGAATCTTTCCATTTCATCAGTTTGTTCATAGTGGAAAAGAAGAAAGACAAAAAAAAAAAAACAATAACAGTGATAACAGAAAAAAACAAAACAAACAAAGAAATTAACAAACAAAACCATAATTAGACTCTGGGTGTGTTTTGATCTGCTTGTTAAAAGAAATAGATCACAGAATAATAAAGAATGAAAAACTTACACAGATACATAAATAAAATAAATATAATAAAAGGAAACAAAAATAATTATGTATGTATATGTATATGTAAAAATAAAAATTAAAAAATGAGCTAAAATAGAATTGAAAAAACAGGAGAGTAATGAAAAAAATAACACCCAAAGACTAAGAAAGAAAAATGGAAAGAATGTTCTTTACAATTTCCCCAAGAGCTGAAGCTTTGCATCCCTCTATGATCAGTAAAGTTGGTGCATGCTAATAGTTCGTGCTGGTCTTCTGGAGGAGGAGCCTGTTGCACTAATTCTCAGGTGGACTTCCCTCCCTTGTGCATAAGCCAGGGGCAGTGTAAATGGCTCTGGATTCCACCATATGGCACTATTTTCCTCTCTGAAGGTTTTTAGCACAGCTGGGTGGGATAAATATAACAGCACACCATTCTCTTGCTCCAGAGCTGACAGTTCACACCCCCAAACTTCAGTGAGCCCTCCCCCCCAAAAGTCAATCACTATTGTCTCCCTGGATTCCATCAGAACTTTATGCTCACTAGGTCTTTGACCTGGTGGTTTTATCTCAAGCCTGTGGCAGTTTCAAAACCACAGATTTTGCAGACTCCTGCAGCAGAGACCTGTGATATTCTTCCCAAGGGAGTGAGGCGGGACTCCCTATGCTTCTGCTTCTTGCTGTACCCCTCCCAGGAAAGATGGTGCACAATTTTATATCAATTTACTATTTTTGGCAACAATTTACTGTTAGCATCTAGAATTGCTGTTGTCAGTCAGCTTCTCCACTCCTATGCCTGGGAACTCTGCCACACTCAGGCAGAAAATGTGCCTCCAGGGATCCTGAGACCATGCTGTCACACCTGGGATTCTCCCACACTTTGCCACCTGAACACGTTTAATCCAGAGATGTTCCTCACTGTAACAGACTCCTAAAAGTTCCAGTTTTGCATTCTGTGGCTTATATACTTTGCAGTCACCTCCTTAAGCAGGCTCCCACTCCCTCTCCCACTGTATCCTCAGCTATACCATCTCAGACTCAAGTCTCCACACCTCCTACCTTCCAAGAGGAGGTCACTTTTCTACTTATAGACTTATAGCATTTGTTTTCTCAGACCTCCAATTGATTTCTCAGTTGTTCAGAATAATTTGATATTATGTAGCTGTATTCGAGGGATGAGACAAAATTTGGGTTCCCCTACTCCTCTGCCATCTTGTTCCTTCTACTGTTGCATTCTATATGATAGTAATGAAACATCAGAAAGAGAATTAGAAAAAAGTTTCATTTACGATTTCAACAAAAATAATACAATATTTAGGAATGAAGCCAGCCAAAGAGGTGAGAGACCTGTACTCTGAAAACTGTACAATATTGATGAAAGATATTGAAGATAACACAAAGAAACATAAGGACATTCCATGCTCATGGATCAGAAGAACAAATAATTTTAAAATGTGTATTCTACCCAATGTAATATGCACATTTAATGCAATCCCTATCAAAATGCAACCAGCATTTTTCAGAGAGCTAGAACAAACAATTGTAAAATTTACTATCCCAAATAGCCAAACCAAACTTGAAAAGAAAAGCAAATATGGAGGTATTACAATTCCAGACTTCACGTAGTAAGACAAAACCATAATAATCAAAACAGTATTGCACTGACACAAAACATGCACATAGATTAATGAAACAATATAAAAAACCCAGAAGTAATCCCACAATTCTATGGTCAATTAATCTTTGACAAAACAAGAAGGAATATCTAATGAGAAAAGGACAGTCTCTTGAACAAATGGTGTTGGGGAAACTGGTCATCAAAAGAATGAAAGTGGACCACCTTTACACCATACACAAAAACCAATTCAAAATAGATTAAAGACCTAAATATAAGATCTGAAACCATAAAAATTCTAGATGAGAGCACAGGCAGTAATGTCTCTATCACCCTAAGCAAAAATTTTCTAGACATGTCTCCTGAAGTAAGGGAAATAAAAGTAAAAATAAACTATTGGGACTACATCAGAATGAAGAGCTTCTGCGCAGTGAAGGAACACACACACACACACACACACACACAAACACCCCAAAACTAAAAGACAGTATATTGAATGGGAAAATATGTTTGCAAATGACATATTTAATAAAGGGCTAGTATCTAAAATATATTAATATAAGTAACTCAACATCAAAAAAGAATGTTCTAATTTTAAAAAAAACAAGCAGAAGACATGAATACACATTTCTCCAAAGAAGACATACTGATGGCCAACAGATACATGAAGGGATGCTCAAAATAATTCATTATCTGGGAAATTCAAGTCAAAACTACAATGAAATATTACCTCACATTTGTCAGAATGGCCATACACTCACACACATACACACACACAAGAGGGAACAAGTGTTGACGAGGATGTGGAGAAGCAGGAACCCTGTTGTGCTTCTTCTGGGAGTGTAAACTGGTGGGGTCATTCTGGAAGACACTATGGAAGTTGTTCAAAAATTTAAAAACATTACTATGATCCAGTAATTGTAATACAGGACATTTACTCCCAAAATCCAAGTACACTAATTCAAAGGGATACATGCACCCCTGTGTTTATAGCAGCATTATTTACAATACCCACATTATGGGAGACCAAGTGTCTCAGTCGATGAATAGGTAAGAAAATGTGGAAATAAGTATAAATCAGCAATGAAAAATGAAGTTTTTAACTCCAAGGATATGGATGGAGCTAAAGAGTATAATGCCAAGTGAAATAAGTCAGTCAAAGAAAGACAAATACCCTATGATTTCACTCATATGTGGAATTTTAAAAATAATACAAAAAGGAGAATGAAAAAAAGAGACAAATCATGAAACAGTCTCATTTCTAACTTCATTTTATATTTTTATTTGAATTCTATCAGCCAACATATAGTACATAATTAGTTTCAGATGTAGAGTTCAGTAATTCATCAGTTGTATATAACACCCAGTGCTCATCACATCACGTGCTTAATGACCATTGGGCATTTACCCCATTCCCCTTCCCACCTACTCTCCAACTTCTTCTTGCCAATTTGTTTCCCATAGTAAGAATCTCTCATTGTTTGTGTCTCTCTCTCTCTGATTTCTTCCCGTTCCAATTTCCCTCTCTTCCTCTGTGATGCTCTGTGCTATTTCTTATATTCTACATATGAGTGAATCCATATGATAATTCTCTTTCTCTCACTGACTTATTTCATTCAGCATAGTATCCTCCCATTCCATCCACATCGACATGAATGGTAAGAATTCATCCTTTCTGATGGCTGAAATATATATATATATATATATATATATATATATATATATGTGTGTGTGTGTGTGTATGTATATATATATATACATATATACGTGTGTGTGTGTGTGTGTGTGTGTGTGTGTGTGTGTGTAAGGAGCCTAGATGTATATGTACACACACACACACACACACACACACACATTTTCTTTACCTATTTATCTGTCCATGGACATCTAGGCTCCTTCCACAGTTTAGCTATTGTGGAGATTGTTGCTATGAACATGGGCTGTAGGGAACCTTTTAGATCAATACGTTTATATCTTTGTGGTAAATACCCATTAGTGCAATTGTTGGGTCATAGGGTAGCTCTGTTTTCAGCTTCTTGAGGAACTTCCATACTGTTTTCCAGAGTGTCTGTACCAGGTTGCATTCACACAAACAGTGTAAAATTGTTCACTTTTCTTGACATCCTCACCAACACTTGCTGTTTCTGACTTGTTAATTTTAGGCATTCTGACTGGTGTGAGGTGGTGTCTCAGTGGGGTTTTGACTTGTATTGTCCTGATGCCAAGTGATGTGGAGCATTTTTTCATGTCTTTTGGCCATTTGTATGTCTGCTTTGGAGAAATGTCTGTTCATGTTCTCTGCCCATTTTTTGACTGGATTATTTGTTTTATTTGGTGTTGAGTTTGATAAGTTCTTTATACACCTTGGATACTAGCCCTTTGTCTGATATGTATCTTGCAAATATTTCCTCCTATTCCATAGGTTGCCTTTTAATTTTATTGACTGTTTCCTTGGCTGTGAAAAAGATTTTTATCTTGAAGAAGCCCCAATAGTTCATTTGTGTTTTTATTTCCCTTGCATTTGCTGATGATGCTGATGTGTCTAGGAAGAAGTTGCTGCAGCTGAGGTTGAAGAGGTTGCTGCCTCTTTTCTCCTTTAAGATTTTGATAGAGTCTTGCTCACATTTAGGTCCTACATCCATTTTGATTCTATCTTTGTGTATGGTGTTAAGAAAATAGTCCAGTTTTATTCTTCTACAAGTGGCTGTCCAGATGTCTCAACACCATTTGTTGAACAGACTGCCTTTTTTCCATTGGATAATCTCTCCTGCTTTTTTGGAGATTAGTTGCCCATAGAGTTGAGGGTCCATTTCTGGGTTCTCTATTCTGTGCATTTGACTAATGGGTCTCTTTATATGTCAGTACCATATTATCTTGATTACAGCTTTGTAATATAGCTTGAAGGTCGGCATTGTGATGCACCAGCTTTGCCTTTCTTTTTCAACATTACTCTGGCTATTCAGAATCTTTTTTAGTTCCTATTTGGACAGGGATTGCATTGAATGTGCAGATTGCTTTGGGAAGCATAGACGCTTTAGCAATATTGGTTCTTCCAATAAATGAGTGTGTAATGTTTTTCCATCTCTTTGTGTCTTCCTCAATTTCTTTCATACATATTCTGTAGTTTCTCTCGTACAAATCCTTTACCTCTTTGGTTAGGTTTATTCCTAGATATCTTATGTTTCTTGGTACAATTGTAAATGGTATCAATTCTTTAATTTCCTTTCTTTAGCCTCATTGTTAGTGTAAAGAAATGCAACTGATTTCTTGTATTGATTTTGTATCCTGTCATGCTGCTGAATTGCTGTATGAGTTCTAGCAATCTTGGAGTGGGAATTATTAGGTTTTTCACATAAAGTATCATGTCACCTGCAAAGAGTGAGAATTTGACTTCTTCTTGCCAAGTTGAATAACTTTTATTTCTTTCTGTTTTCTGATTACTGAAGTTAGGGCTGCTAGTGCTAGGTTGAACAACAGTGGTGAGAGTGGACATCCCTGTCATGTTCCTGATCTTAAGGGAAAAGGTCTCAATTTTTCCCCATTGGGAATTATATTCACTGTGAGCTTTTCATATACAACTTTTATGATATTGACGTATGTTCTCTCCATCCCTAAACTGTAGAGAATTTTATTCAAAAAAAAAGCTGTATATTTTAAAAATGTTTTTTTTGTGCATCAATTGAGAAGATAATATGGTTCTTGTCCTTTCATTTGTTAATGTGAATTATCACATTGATTGATTCGCAGATGTTGAGACATCATTGCAGACCAGGAATAAATCCTCCTTGGTTGTGGCAAATAATCCTTTCTAATGTACTGTTTGATCCTATTGACTAGTATCTTAGTGAGAAATTTGGTACCTAGTTCATCAAGGATATTTGTCTGTAATTCTTTTCAGTGGAGTCTTTGTCTGGTTTTGGGATCAAGGTAATATTGGCCTCATAGAATGAGTTTGGAGGTTTTCCTTCCATTTCTATTTTTTGAAATGCCTTCAGAAGAATAGGTATTAATTTTTCTTTAAATGTTTGGTAGAATTCCCCTGGGAAGCCGTCTGGCCCTGAACTCCTGTTTTTTGGGAGCTTTTTCATTACTGCTTCAATTTCCTTGCTGTTTATGGATCTATTCAGATTTTCTGTTCCTTCCTATTTCAGTTTTGGTAGTTTATATGTTTATAGGAATCTATCCACTTCTTCCAGATTGCCTAATTTGTTGGCATGTTGTTGCTCATAGTACATAATACATAGTACTCTGCTTATTTAAGAATGTACATAGTATTTGTGCCAATACCATGCTGTCTTGGTGATCACAGCTTTGTAATATAGCTCAAAATTGGGCAACATGATGCTCCCAGCTTTATTTTTCTTTTTCAACATTTCCTTGCATATTTGGGGTCTTCCAGCATTTTGAAAAATGTTATTGGTATTTTGATTGGGATGGCATTGAAAGTATAGATTGCTCTGGGCAGCATATACATTTTAACAATAATTATTCTCCCAATCCATGAAAATGGAAAGTTTTTCCATCTTTTCTTGTCTTTTTCAATTTCTTTCATCAGTGTGTGGTAGTTTCTAGAGTACAGATCCTTTACCTCTTTGGTTAGGTTTATTCCAAGATATCTTATCGGTTTTTGTGCTGTTGTAAATTGAATCCACTCCCTAATTTCTCTTTCTACAGCTACATTGATAGTGTATAGGAAAACAACTGATTTCTGTGCATTGACTTTTACATACTGCCACATTAATACAGGATGGTACTGACAGAAAAACAGACACATAGATCAATGAAACTGAATAGAGAGCCCAGATATGGACCCTCAATTCTATGGTTAAATAATCTCCCACAAAACAAGAAAAATATTCAAAGGAAAAAAAAAAGAGTATCTTCAATAAATGGTGCTGGAAAAATTGAACAGCTCTATGCAGAAAAATGAAACTCGACCATTTGCTTATACCATACACAAAGATAAACTTGAAATGGATAAAAGACCTCAATGTAAGATAGGAATCCATCAAAATCTTAGAGGAGAACATAGGCAGTAACCCCTTTGACATCGACTACAATAGCTTCTTTCAAGACATGTCTCCAAAGACGTGTCTTGGAGAAACAAAAGCAAAAATGAACTTTTGGGACTTCATCAAGATAAAAAGCTTCTGCACAGCAAAAGAAACTTTCAACAAAACAGAGAGGCAACCTACAGAATGGGAGAAGGTATTTGAAAATGACACTGCAGATAAAGGACTGTTATCTAACATTTATAAAGAAGTTCTCAAATTCAACACCCCCTCCCAAAATAGTCAAGTCAAAAAATTCACAGAAGACATGAACAGACACCTCTCTGAAGAAGACATACAAATGGCAAGGAGACACATGAAAACATGTTCATCTCATTAGCCATCAGAGAAATTAAAATCGAAACCATATTGAGATACCACCTTACACCAGTTAGAATGGCAAAAATTGACAAGGTGAGAAATGATAAAGGTTGGAGATGTTGTGGGGAAAGGGGAACCCTCTTACACTGTTGGTGGGAGTGCAAGGTGGTATAGCCACTTTGGAAATCAATGTAGAGTTTCCTCAAAAAGTTAAAAATAGAACTACCCTATGACCAGCAATTGTACTACTGGGTATTTACCCCAAAGATGCAGATGTAGTGTAAAGAAGGTCCACATGCACGTCAATGTTCATAGTCACAATGTCCATGATAACCAAACAGTGGAAAGAGCTGAGATGTCCTTCAACAGATGGATGGATAAAGCAGATGTCCATATATACAATGGAATATTACTCAGACCTCAGAAAGGATGAATACCCAACTTTTGCATCAATATAGATAGAACTGTTGGAGATTATGCTAAGTGAAATAAGTCAAGCAGAGAAAGTCAATTATCATATGGTTTCACTTATTTATGGAACATAAGGAATAGCACGGAGGACCTTAGGAGAAGGAACGGAAAAGAATGGGGGCAATCAGAGGGGGAGATGAACCATGAGAGATTATGGACTTTGGGGAAAAAACTGAGGGTTTTAGAGTGAAGGAAGGTGTGGGGGGATGGGTTACCCGGTGATGGATTTGAAGTAGGGTATGTATTGCATGGAGCACTGGGTGTTATATGCAAACAATGAATCATGGAACACTACTTCAAAAACTAATGATATACTGTATGGTGACTAACAATGTAAAAACAAATATACAGGAGGAGGAAGACAAGACGGCAGAGAAGTAGGATGCACTGTTTCAACTGGTCACGTAAAGTGAGCTGATTATCTACCAAAGAACTCTGATCACCCATGAAAGCAAACTGAGATCAGAATTATACACTTCAGGACCTCTGCTGGGGCAGAAGATGCCTGTGGACAGGTAAAGTGGAGTGGAAACATCAGACTGATATCGGAAGATAAACAAAAGGGGGGGTATCAGAAGCGACCCATTGGAAAGGAATACCCCAATAAAAGAGTGCCCCTTGATTGGGGACGAGCATTAACTTGGAGTCTGGTTGAAAGCACTCAAAAAGAGCAAAATATCTTAAGGGGAAATTGGTGGAATTGGGTGGTTAGGGACAGGAGTTTAAGCCCACGGACCCAGGACGGCCACCACTGGCACTGAGCCAGAGAGAGTACGGCGGAAAAAGTCAGGCGTTGGTCCCTGAGTCGCCGACGCGTATGAGAGTGTTTGGGTGGCAGCGCACATGAGATAGTCTGGTGTGGACACCAGCCAGCACTCTCCAGAACCACAGCCTTTTGCACTCTGCATGTGCTCTGTGCTACTGGGGTCTGAGTCGCACTCTGCACCTTCCCCTGAGAGAGGTCCCTACAGGCCCTAAGCAGTGCTCTCTAGGACCGGCGGAGAGTCCGAATACTCCCAGCCCTGGCTGACAGAGAAAATCTCAGTGTGTTGTCTCTGGTTGGGATCTTTCTGATGGTCTGGACCTGCCCAGGCAGCTGCAGTGGAGGGAGTCACTGGGGGCCAGCTCTCTGGACTAGTACTTCTTGTGGTTTTGGTGGCACCTGAGTGGAGGCGGGAGATCCTGCGTGTCCTGAGACTGTGACTGGGGATGTGCTCTGCCAGTAGCAGAGGGGGAATTTCTGTGCTCTGGAGCATGCGGAAGGAAAACGGACTGGGGCTTCTATCTGAGATGGAGGTCTGGGTGCAGTTTTCTTTCCTCTAAACCTCCAAAGAACCACCAAAAGCCACAACGGGGAGAAAAAAAATCCAGAGAACAAAAGCCTGAAAAACTGGTTTCCTCAGAGCCCAGCCCCTTGATAGGGAGCAGGAGGACTCAACTCTAGCAAGGTTGCTGAAAAACCACTTGGCAGGCCGCTTCCCCAGAAAGCCAGCCAAACAAAAACAAAAACAAAACAAAAAACAAGAGGACAACCACCACTACTTCATAGACACAACTTCTAATTCTTTCCCATTATTGTCGTTCTTTTCATTTTTTAAAAAATTTTAACCTGTTTACCATCACAATGAGATGTTCAGTACAAATTCCATAATAACCTTTTAACTTGAACTTTTTTGATACATATAACTGTGTTTTTCTTTTGCTTTTCTATTTTTTAAATATTCATATAGAGATAAGCTTCAAGGTAATCCTTTTTCCCCAGTCAATACTACCCCTATATATAAACCAGTTTTAATCCCCCTTTATCTCAGGAAAGTTGAGTCATTTAACAAAGATATTAAGATACACCCAGGAAGAATCAAAATAACACTTCTCGCCCACACTGAGAATTTATAACCTCCCTCCCATCTTTTTCTTCTGTCAGTGTTTCTGTGTATTTTTTTTTTCTGGTGGTATATAAATCTTACACTTGGGGGTTCATATTGGCTGGATTCTTTTTTTTTTTTCCTTGTCATTTACTTTTGTTGGTCTTTTCGTTTGTCTGGTTTTGTTTGTATACTTTATAAATCTTACCTTTGGGGCACATTCGGGCTGGGTCTTCTCTTTCATTTTATTTTATTTTATTTTTTTCCCCTCTCTCTCTCTCCCTCTTTCTATTTTTTTCTTTCTTCTTTCTTTTTGGTGAGGACTTCTGATTGCTCAGAGGTGTTCCAGGGTGCACCTTGCCTGGACCACAGTTGATACATTCAGCTACATATCCCCTCAACCATCTCTCACCAAAATGACTAGGAGGAGGAATGCCAACAGAGGAAAAATTCAGAGACTATGCCCTCTCCATCAGAGCTACTGGATATGGACATAAACAGTATGTTGGAAAGGGAATTCATGCTACCAATTATCCAGGCAATGGCTAGGTTGGAGAAAGCCTTTAATGGCAAAATGGAATTGATTAGGGCAGAAGTGAAAGCCACCAGGGAAGATGTTAACAATGCTCTCAATGAATTCCAATCTAATCTAAATTCTTTAACAGCTAAGGTAACTGAGGCAGAAGATAGAATTAGTGATCTAGAGGACAAACTGATAGGGAAAAAGGGTCAAGAGGAGGCATGAAACAAACAGCTTAGAAGTCATGAAAACAGAATTAAGGAAACAAATGATGCCATGAAAATTTCCGACGTCAGAATTATTGGAATCCCTGAGGGGGAGGAGAAAGAAAGAAGACTAGAGGATATAGTTGAACAAATTCTCCATGAAAATTTTCCCAATCTGGTGAAGGGAACTGGTGTTCATGTCCTAGAGGCAAAAAGGTCTACCCCCAAGATAATAGAATCTAGAAAGACCTCGAGACACCTGATTGTGAAACTGATGAATCATAATTTTAGAGAGGGGCTCTTGAAAGTAGCTAGGGGGAAGAGATTCCTTACATACAGAGGAAAGCCCATCAGAATAACATCAGACCTGTCCTCAGAAACCTTGGCAAGCCATAAAGGGCTGAAAAGATGTATTCAGGACACTAAATGAGAAGAATAAGCAGCCAAGAATACTTTATCCAGCAAGACTGACATTCAAAATGGATGGAGGGATAAAGAGCTTCCAAGACCGGCAAGGTTTAAAAGAGTATGTGACCACCAATCCGGCGCTAAAAGAAATATTAAGGGTGCTTCTATAAACGAGGAAAAAAACCAAGAATATTACTGAACAGAAATTTACAGAGCCAATCTATAGAAACAAAGACTTCACAGGTAACACAATGTCAATAAAAATGTATCTCTCCATAATCACTCTCAACGTGAATGGCTTAAATGCACCCATAACATGGCACAGTGTTGTAGATTGGATAAAACAACAGGACCCATCCATATGTTGTCTACAAGAGACCCATTTTGAACCTAAGGATCCATCCAACTGAAAGTGAAGGGATGGAGAAGTATTTTTCATGCCAATGGGCCTCAAAAGAAGGCCGGGGTAGTGATTCTCATATCAGATAAATTAGATTTATACTAAAGACTGTAGTCAGCAATACAAAAGGACACTACATCATTCTTAAAGGGTCTATCCACCAAGACGTTCTAACAATTGTAAATATTTATGCCCCGAATATGGGAGCAGCCAACTACATGAGACAACTGTTAATCTACATAAAGAGTCATATTGATATGAATACATTAATAAGGTATCTTAACCTACCACTCTCAGTAATACACAGATCATCCAAGCAGAAAATCAATAAAGAAACGAGAGCATTGATTGACACATTGGACCAGATGGACCTCATAGATATATACAGAACATTCCACCCTAAAACAACAGAATACTCATTCTTGAGTGCACATAGAACTTTCTCCAGAATAGACCACATACTGGGTCACAAATCAGGGCTCAGCCGATACCAAAAGATTGAGATTATTCCCTGCATATTCTCAGACCACAATGCTTTGAAACTGGAGCTCAACCACAAGAAAAAGTTCGGCAGGAATTCAAACACCTGGAAGCTAAAAACTACCTTGCTTAAGAATGTTTGGACCAACCAGGAAATCAAAGAAGAACTTAAACAATTCATGGAAACCAATGGTAATGAAGACACTTCAGACCAAAACCTATGGAATACAGCAAAGGCGGTCCTAGGGGAAATACATAGCCATCCAAGCCTTCCTCAAGAAAATGGAAAAACCCAGAATGCACCAGCTGTCTTTACACCTTAAAGGAATGGAGAATCAACAACAAATTAAGCCAACTCCACACACAAGAAGGGAAATAATCAAGATTAGAGCAGCGATCAAAGAGATAGAAACTAGAGATACAGTAGAATGCAACAACAAAACTAGAAGTTGGTTTTTTGAAAGTATCAATAAGATCAATAAACCATTTTCCAAAATAATCCAGAGGAAAGGAGAGAAGAACAAAATTAATAAAATTATGAATGAAAAGGGAGAGATCACAACTAACACCAAGGAAATAGAAACAATCATCAGAAGTTATTATCCACAGTTACATACCAATAAGCTAAGCAACCTAGATGAAATGGATGCATTCCTGGAAAACTATAAACTTCCAAAATTAAATCAGGAAGAAATTGACAACATGAATACACTAATATTTAGTAAAGAGACTGAAGCAGTGAACAAAAACCTCCCAAAAAACAAGAGCCCAGGATCTGACGGTTTCCCTGGGGAATTCTACCAAACATTCAAAGAAGAAATAATATCTATTCTCCTGAAGCTGTTTCAAAAAAAATGAAGCAGAAGGAAAACTTTCAGACTCTTTTTATGAAGCCAGCATTACCCTGATCCCCAAACCAGGCAAAGACCTCACCAAAAAGGAGAATTACAGACCAATATCCCTGATGAATATGGATGCCAAGATTCTCAACAAGATCCTAGCTGATATGATACAACAGTACATTAAAAAGATTATCCACCATGACCAGGTGGGATTTATCCCTGGGTTGCAAGGGTGGTTCAACATTCACAAATCAATGTGACAAAACAAATCAATAAGAGAAGAGAGAAGAACCACATGGTCCTCTCAATGGATGCAGAAAAAGCATTTGACAAACTACAGCATCTGTTCCCAATTAAAAAGCTTCAATGTATAGAGATAGAGGGAACATTCCTTAACTTCACAAAATCTATGAAAAACCCACAGTGAATATCATCCTCAATGGGAATAAGCTGACAGACTTCCCTTTGAGATCAGGAACATGACAAGAATGCCAACTCTCACCACTCTTGTACAACATAGTAGTAGAAGTCCTGGCAACAGCAATCAGAAAACAAAGAGAAATATAATGTATTCAAATTGGCAATGAAGAAGTCAAACTCTCTCTCTTCGCAGATGACATGATTCTTTATATGGAATATCCCAAAAGACTCCACCTCCGAACTACTAGAGTTCACACAGCAATTCAGTAATGTGGCAGGATACAAAACCAATGTACAGAAATCAGTTGCTTTCTTATACACTAACAATGAAAATACAGAAAAGGAAATTAGAGAATCGATTCCATTTACTATAACACCAAGAACCATAAGATACCTTGGAATAAACCTAACCAAAAGGTAAAGGGTCTGTACTCGAGGAACTACAGAACACTCATGAAAGAAATTGAAGAAAACACAAAAAGATGGATGACCATTCCATGCTCATGGATGGGAAGAATAAACATTGTTAAAATGTCTATACTGCCTAGGCAATCTATACTTTCAATGCCATTCTGATCAAAATTCCATGGGCATTTTTCAAAGACCTGGAGCAAACAATCCTAAAATCTGTATGGAATCAGAAGAGACCCCGAATTGCTAAGGAAATGTTGAAAAAGAAAAAGAAAACTGGCGGCATCGCATTGCTTGATTTCAAGCTTTACTACAAAGCTGTCATCACTAAGACAGCATGGTACTGGCACAAAAACAGACACATAGACCAGTGGAACAGAGTAGGGAGCCCAGATATGGACCCTCAACTCTATGGTCAAATAATCTTCGACAAAGCAGGAAAAAATATCCTGTCGAAAAAAGACAGTCTCTTCAATAAATGGTGCTGGGAAAATTAGACAGCTTTGTGCAGAAGAATGAAACTCGACCATTCTCTTACACCATACACAGAGATAAACTCAAAATGGATAAAAGACCTCAACATGAGGCAGGACTCCATCCGAATCCTAGAGAACATAGGCAGTAACCTCTTCAACATTGACCGCAGCAACTTCTTTCAAGATATGTCTCCAAATCAAAGGAAACAAAAGCGAAAGTGAACTTTTGGGACTTCATCAAGATCAAAAGTTTCTGAACAGCAAAGGAAACAGTCAACAAAACAAAGAGCCAACCCACAGAATGTGAGAAGATATTCGCAAAGACAATACAGACAAATGTCTGATACAATGCAGGCAAAGAATTCCTCAAACTCAACACACACAAACAGATAATCATGTCAAAAAATGGTCAGAAGACATGAACAGACACTTCTCCAATGAAGACATGCAAATGGCTAATAGACACATGAAAAAATGTTCATCATCACTAACCATCAGGGAGATTAAAATCAAAAGCATGTTGAGATACCATGTGACACCAGTTAGAATGGACAAAATTAACAAGACAGGAAACAACATGTGTTGGAGAGGATGTTGAGAAAGGTGAACCCTCTTAACTCTGTTGATGGGAATGCAAGTTAAAGCAGCCACTTTGGAAAACAGTGTGGAAATTTCTTAAGGAATTAAAAACAGAGCTTCGCTATGACCCTACAATTGCACTGAGTATTTACCCCAAAGATACAGATGTAGTGAAAAGAAGGGCCATCTGTAGCCCAATGTTCATAGCAGCAATGGCCACAGTCGCCAAACTGTGGAAAGAATGAAGATGCCCTTCAATGGACGAATGGATAAGGAAGATGTGGTCCATATATACTGTGGAGTATTATGCCTCCATCAGAAGGTTGAATACCCAACTTTTGTATCAACATGGACAGGACTGGAAGAGATTATGCTGATTGAAATAAGTCAAGCAGAGAGAGTCAATTATCATTTGGTTTCCCTTATTTGTGGAGAATAAGGAATAACACGGAGGGCATGGGGAGATGGAGAGAAGGGAGTTGGGGGAAATTGGAGGGGAAGATGAACCATGAAGACTGTGGACTCTGAAAAACAATCTGAGGGTTTTGGAGGAACGGGGGGTGGGAGGTTGGGTAAGCCTGGTGGTGGGTATTATGGAGGTCACGTATTGCATGGAGCACTGGGTGTGGTGCTTAATCAATGAATTCTGGAACACTGAAAAGAAATTTAAAAATAAATAAAAATTTAAAAAATTATTAAAAACATAGAAAATAAATTAAAATAATTCTTTCCAAAAACCCACAAATGTACGTAGTACATTCTTAAAATTGTTTGCATTTCCTTGGTATTGGTTGTGGTCTTACCTCTTTCATTCATGATTTTATTAATTTGATCATTTCTCTTTTCTTTTTGATAAGTTGGGTAGGGGGTTATCTATCTTATTAATTCTTTATATAACCAGCTCTTAGTTTTTTGTTTTTTTTTTTTTCTTGGTCTGTTTTCTTGTTCTTTTGGTTTCTCTTTCATTGTTTTCTGCTCTGATCTTTATTATCTCTCTTCTCCTGCTTGGTTTAGGCTTTATTTGTTGGTCTCTTTCCCATTACTTTACGTGTAAGGTTAGCTTATGTTTTTGAGACTTTTCCTGTTTCTTGAGAAAGCCTTGTGTCATAAGACTGTCTTTTTGCATCCCAAAGATTTTGAACATTTGTGTTTTCATTTTTATTTTTAGTTCTACTTTAATTTCCTGGTTGACCCATGCATTCTTATTTATTTATTTTTTTATTTATTACTAATTAATTAATTTATTTACTTATTACTCTGAGTAGTTAACCAGGATATAGTACACAGTACGTTTTTGTTGTACTGTTCAATGATTCATTCATGTGTATAACACTGATTGCTCCATGCATTCTTTAGTAGGATTCTCTTTAACATCTAAATATTTTATTTCTTTCCACATTTTCTCTTGTGAATGAGTTCAAGTTTCAAAGCATTGTGGTATAAAAGGAAGCATAGAATAATTGTAATCTTTTGTTCCTCTTGAAACTTGATTTGTGACCCAATGTGTGATGTGTCCTGGAGAGTGTTCCATGTTCACTTGAGAAGAATGTGTATTTTGTTGCTTTAGGATGGAATTCTCTGTATGTATCTGTTCAGTCCATCTGGTCTAGTGTGTCATTCAAAGTCCTTGTTTCCTAGTTCATCTTCCTCATAGATGATTTGTCCATTGTTGTGAGTGGGTAAAGTCCCCTACTATTGTATTAATATCAATGTTTTTCTTTAATGTGGTTATTAATTGGTTTATGTAATTGGTTTATGTAATTAATTGGTTTATGAGCACAAACATTTACAATAGTTAAATCATCTTGTTTGATAGAGCCTTTACACATGATATAGTGTCCCTTTTCATCCCTACTACAGTCTTTGGTATATAATCAAATTGGTCTGATGTAAGAATTGCTACCCCAGGTTTCTTTTGAGGTTTATTAATATGATAAATAGTTTTCCACCCCCTCACTTTCAATCTGGAAGTATCTTTGGGTCTAAAATATGTCTCTTATAGACAGTGTATGTTTGGGTCTTGATTTTTTATCCAATCTGATACCCTGTGTCTTTTGATTGGGTCATCTAGCCCATTTACATTCAGAGTAACTATTGAAAGATACAAATTTAGTGCCATTGTATTACTTGTAAATTCCCTTTTTCTGTAGACTGTCTTTGCGTCTTTCTGGTCTATGTTACTTTTTGGCCCTCTCTTTGCTTACAGGATCCTGTTTAATATTTCTTGTATGGATATTTTAGTGGTCATAAATTATTTTATTTTCTGTCCTGGAAGCACTTTATCTCACCTTCCACTCTGAATGACAGCCTTGCTGGATAAAATAGTTTTGGCTCCATGTTTTTCTCATGTATTTCTCTGAATATATCATGCCAGTCCTTTTGGGTCTACAAGGTCTCTGGATAAGTCTTCTGCCAGTCTAATGTTTCAACCCTTGTACTTTAATGACTTCTTGTCTTGAAATGTTTTCAGGATTCTATCTCTCTCTCTCTTTTCAAAGATTTTATTTATTTATTTGATAGAGAGTGAGAAAGAGTGTGTGTGTAAAAGAGAGCACAAGTGGGGGGAGGGGCAGGAGAGGGAGAAATAGTCTCTTTGGTGAACAGGGAGCCTGATGTTGCACATGGTCTCAGGACCCCAAGATCAAGACTGGAGCTGAGGGCAGATGCTTCACTGACTGAGCCACCCAGGCGCCCCAGGATTTTCCCTCTATCTCTGAATTTTGTAAGCTACTCTATTTTATGTCAGGGTGTTGACCTATTTCTATTGATTTTGTGAGGTTTCTCCTTGCCTTCTGAACTTCAATTCCTGTTTCTTCCACAAATTAGGGATATTCTTAGCTATGATTTGCTCAAATATACCTTCTGTCCCTCTCTCTCCTTCCTCTTCTTCTGGGACTCTAATTATTGTATTAATTTTTTGCTTTATGGTATTGATTTCTCAAAGCCTCCCCTCATGATTCAGTAATTTTTCTCTTTTTTCCTCAGCTTTCATAGTTTTCATCACTTTTTCTTCTATGTCGCTGCCTCTCTCTTCTGCCTCATTTACTCTAGTTGTTAGAGCATCCATTTTAGACTGCCTCTCATTTAAAGCATTTTTAAGTTCAACCCAATTAGATTTTAGTTCTTTAATTTCTGCCTAATGGGATTCTCTAGTGTCTTTTAAGCTTTTTTTTCCTACCCCTGTTAGTATCTTCATAATCGTTATTTGAAATTCTAGGTCTTACATCTTACTTATATCCACATTGATTAAATCCATAGGAGAGAGTATTATCTCTGGTTCTTTCTTTTGTTGTGAATTTTTCCTTCTAGTCATTTTGTCCAGAGGATAGATGAAGGAGAGAACAAAATAAAAATATATCAGTCAAGACTAAAGTGAAATGCACACTAGGCAAATCAGAAACTCAGGGTGCCTGGGTAGCTCAGTTTGTTATATGTCTGCCTTCAGCTGAGGTTGATATCTCAGGGTCCTGGGATTGAGCCCAATATTGGACTTTCACTCAGTGGGGAGTGTACTTTTCCTTCTCACTCATCCTCTGTGTGTTCTTTCTCTATCAAATAAATAAAATCTTTTTAAAAAGGAGATCAGAAACCAAAATGAAAAATAAAAGGGAAAAAAGAGAATATAATCTAACAGGTGGACAAACAGGGTAATACAGTTTTTTGGGTGTACTTTGGTCTGTTTGTTTGGAGACACTAGATCCCCAAATTGTAAAAACACAAAACATTTATATATATATATATATATATATATATATATATATATATATAATACAATGAAAGGAAGCCAAAAATTAACAACATACCTATAACATGTAAACATAAAAATGAAAATTAAAATACTTACAAAGTTTATAAAATAGGAAACTATTTGAAAAGAAAAAAGGGAAAAGTGAAAGAAATTTAAACTGACCGACTAAATTATCACGAGAAAAAGAAAAAAAAAAACGAACCTCAAATTCTATATATTATTTCCCCCAGCCCTGGAATTTTTCACTTCTGTATGATCTGTAAGCTGATGTTCCTGCTGGTCTTCTGGGGGAGCGGCTTGTTCTGGTAATTCTCATGTGTCTTTGCCTGGGTAGAGTTGCACCACCCCTTGCTGGGCTCAGTGTAAGCTGCTTTGTGTTGCTCTAGGTGGCTTTTGTTCCCTGAGGGGTTTCCTTGCCACTTTAGAAGATGAGAATAAAAATGTTAGTGCCATGATCTCCAGCCCTGGAGTTGAAATTTCATGGCCCCCCACTCTTCAGTGCACCCTCAGGGAAAAGCAGTTAATCATTTTTGTGTGCACCAAACTCTGCAGACTTCTGAGGTGCACACCCACACCCATTCTTTTGTGGGAAGGAGGAGGGTCTCACCAATGTTCTGCTGCTTGCTGGGCCTGTGCTTCAGGAGTGGTTGCAGGATTGCGCTGGCACAAATGCTGCTCCCCCCAGGGGAAAGAGTAGTGTCTTCCTGTGGTTCTGCTGCTGGCTGGTGCCTGCTCCAAGGTTGCTCACCTGATCATACCACAACTTGAGATTTATGGCAAAGCTGAGCTGAGAGCCTGCTTCCCTGCTCCAATGCTTCAGAACTCTGTCATGCTCAGGCACTCCCACTCTTTCTGTGACCCCAGGGATCCCGAGACCACACCATGCCACCTAGGATTCTGCCCTGCTTTGCCACCTGAGCACCATTCAGTCAGGGACATCCTTCCAAGCAGACTTCTAAAAGTTCCAATTTTGTACTCTGCTGCTTTATCATTTTCCAGTAACTGGGTTACAGAGCCCCCCGCCCCCCGTTTTCAAATATATCCCCTCAGATTCACTTCCCCACACCTCCTACCTTGTAACATGTGGTGGCTATTTTATTTGTTGAATTGCAGCAATTCTTTCTGTAGATCTCAGATTGAATTCACTTGTGTTCAGAATGATTTGATAGATGTATAGCTGAATTCAAGGGACCAGATGAAATGAGGGTCTTCTACTCTTCTGCCATTTTCTCTCCCACTGATCCATAGACTCTTAACTATAGAGAACAAACTGATGGTCACCAGAGAGGATGTGAACGGAGGGATGGGTGAAATAGATGATGGGCATTAGGGAGTACACTTGGCATGATGAGTATTGGATAATGTATGGAATTTTTGAATTCCAATTTTGTACAACTGAAACAAATAGGACACTACTGTATACCAACTATACTGTAATTAATATTAATAGAATAAAAATAGGGACTCATTTCTCCTATCGAAAGACATAGCATATTGAGTACATAAAAAAATTACTTTTTTTTTCTGCCCACAATAATGTTCAGATTTTAGGACACATACAGACTGAAAGTCAGGGAATGGTAAAAGATATTTAGTGAAAATTCAAATGAAGAAAAAATAACCTGGGCTTAACTATAAGAAAAAAAAAATAAACTGAGGGTTGCTGGAGGAGTGGTGGGTTGGGGATGGGGTAATTTTATGATGGGCATTAAGTAGGGCATGTGATGTGATGAGCACTAGATGTTATATGCAACTTATAAATTACTGAACACTACATCTGAGAGTATTATGATAACTGAAATATGCGAGACAAAGAAAGAAAAAATATCATGTGATTCCATTTATATGTGGATTCTAAAAACCAAAAGAAATGAGCAATCAAAACAGAAGCAGAGATATAAATACAAAGAACACACTGGTGATTGTCATAGGGCAGGGGATGGACAAATAGGTGAAGAGTATTAAGAGGTACAAACTCCCAGTTATAAAATAAATAAGATATATGAATGTAATATATAGTATAGGGAATATAGTCAATAATACTGTAATCATGTTGTAAGGTGATAGATAATACTTATCATGGTGAACATTTCTTAATATATATAATTGTCAAATCACAATGTTGTATCCCTGAAGCTAATATAATGTTGTATGTCAACTATAATTAAAAAATATTAAAAATGAGATTGGCACCTGGATAAAGATAAAATAATACAACAGAATTTAGTTTCATATACAACATAGGTCGGTTGAGAATAAAATGTTGGAAAAAGCATATTATTCAAACTATAATTAAGTCAGCAGTGGCTATATTAAATTGAGAGAAAGTAGGCTCTGAGAAGAGAATATTGAGTAGGGACATTACATAATTATAAAAGTGTCAACACACTAGGAAAGCATACAGATCTAAAGGACATAAATAATTCTCAAAAAAAAAACAACTGCAAAAAAATCTTATTAGAAATTAGGCAAACTTATAAGTAGATATTTTACTGAAAAGGATATATAGATATTAAAAGAAGCCCATGACAAGATGTTCAACAACTTTAGCTCTTACTCCTATGGCTCTTGCAAGGTATGTTAGGTAATATTTGCTCCCCCTTGGAGGTGTAATTTATTTCCTCCCTTATCTGTCCCAGCATGATTTAGTTCTGATTATTAGTCTGGAAATCAGTAGAGGGGGGCAGAGTAAAGGGGACATTTGTTGCCTTGCAATGGAGAGATTTCTGCCAACATCTTTCAAGAAGGAAGTGTTATCTCCCTTTAGGTTTATTGGGATATCATTTTCATATAGAAAAATTCACCCTTTCTACTATACAGTTCTATGACGTTTTACAAATGCATGGTCCTGTAACTACCACCAAAACCAAAATACATAACATTTCCATTGCCTTATAAGAAATCCCTAATCTACCTTTGTATCTTTCCTTAACTTCTATCTCAGCTTCTAGTAGCCACTAATCTGTTTTCTTTCTCTATAGTTTTTCATTTTTGATAATATTACATAAATGAAATACTATAGCATGCAGGTTTTATAATCTTATATTTTTTCACTTTCCATAATCCATTTGCAATTTATCTATGCCATAGAGTGTAAAAGTATTTCTTTTGATGGGGCACCTGGGTGGCTCAGTGGTTTAAAGCCTCTGCCTTCGGCTCAGGTCATGATCCCAGGGTCCTGGGATCGAGCCCCACATCAGACTCTCTGCTCAGCGGGGAGCCTGCTTCCCTTTCTCGCTCTCTGCCTGCCTCTCTGCCTACTTGTGATCTTTGTCTGTCAAATAAATAAATAAAATCTTTAAAAAAAAAGTATTTCTTTTGATATCTGAGTAATTTATTGTAAGGGTGTGCTACATTTTATTCATTCATTCACCAGCTGAAGAACATGTGGGTTATTTCTAAATTTTGGTTATTATGAATAAAACTACTATAAAAATTAGTGTATGGATTTTTGTGTGAACGTAGATTTACATTTGTGTCTTTAAATTTAAATACCTAAGAGCGGGATTCCTGCATCAGAAGGCAAGTGCAGGTTTAACATTATAAGAAGCTGCCTGTGTTTTCCAGCATTTGGCATTCCATTACTAATGTATCAGATTTCTAATTACTCCACATTCCTGACAGTATTTGGACTTTAATCAGTTTGTTTGATTTTAGTCATTTTATAGGTATTTAATGGTATATAATTGTGATTTAAATCACAATTTATCATATTAACACTGTAAACTTTTTGAGATATTTCTAGGATTCAGGCACAGATTGAGTATTTTACACATATCTTACATAATCTTTTGTGGAAAAACAAAAAGTAGACAATTAAGGAGATAAATTTTATTCAGGATATTGCAATAGGGATAACATTCATTAACGAGGACCATCTCAAGAAAAGGAAGAGGGCACTTGGTTTTATAAAAGCAGTTTAACAAGATGGTCATAGCATTGATGAAGGGTGAAAAGGGCCTTATGCCCTATATGGGCCTATATGTAAGATCAAGGGCCTATATGCAAGATCAAGGAGTTCTTCGTTTTGTTATCTTGGCTCTTTTTCACAACATAAAAGTCACCTCTCAAATGGTTGTATGAAGTATATACTGTTTTCATGGGCATTTTACTGATAAGAAAACTGAGGCCTAGGGAATGTAAATAACTTTCCCAAGATCGCTCAGGTAATGAATGGCTGTGTTAGAACTGCTTTCCAAAAGCAGAAACAGTGTTTATGTGCCCAGAACCTTATACAGTGCCTGGAATACAAGAGGAGCCCAATAACTGTTAGTTCAGTGAGTGCATGACTGTCAGGTATTACTGAGCAGTCAGTATTAAATATATACCAGGAGACTTTAGACCTCACTCCTAGACATGTTGATGCTTTTTTTATTCCTTTATGGCAAAAATTGCCTGAAGTTACCAAAAAAAAAAAAGCTGGCAAAAAAAGTATTTTAACCTATGACAGTGTTCTATGTTAATTAGAGATACCGATTAGTCTGTGGTTTTCTTTTCCCGTTTTTCATTTCCTTATATGGTAATGCATGCCTGATAGAATGAGCTAGGAAATATACTATTCTCTTCAATTTTGTAAGAGTTTATGTACATTTGTTTACATTTCTTTTTTAGATGTTTGGTAGAATTTACCATTGAAGCCATCTGGACCCGTGATTTTAATCTGCAGTTCCCAAATGACATGATTTTGAGCATTTTTTTCATGTGCTTATTTACTATTTTTATATGTTCTTTGATAAAGTGTCTGTTCAGATACTTTGAACATAATTTTAGGTTGTTTTCATATTGTTCAGTTTTACAAAGTGCTCTATGTATTCTGGATACAAGTTGGGTAGAAAAGACAGACTGTTGTCCTTTAAAAAGCCTCCTTATAAGATTGGCATTTGGCCAGCATCTGGGAACTTGGATTTTGGTAAGGTTCCCATCATCCCCTTATAAGAATTACTCATTGTGTCTAAACTGTTTATAGAAACAGTATGGTTTATGCTGAGCAACAACTTTCCTTTTGTTAGTCTGGAATTGTGGTATGTGCTAGGCAGACAGTGGCTTTGAGACCTTTCCACCCCTTTCCCACCCCACAAACCCCAAAAATGGATACCAAATCTCAAATGAGTTTACCTGGTAGATATTTCAGGCATGTTGTTGTCTGAATGTTCAGACAGCTTGTTGCTGGAAGAATTACATTTTATTTTACCAGGAGAGAACTTGTGGAAGCTTGCACCTGATCTCTTCTAGATTTTACCACACATACCTTTTCCTTGGCTGGTTTTGTTGTTTATTCTTTTATTGTGATAATTTAAAGATGTGAGCACAACTATATGTTGAGTACTATGAGTGAATCATTGAACTTCAGGATGGTTGGGGACTCCTGACAACAAATTATTTATGAAATATGCATTTCAAACATTTCACACAGCCTTTGGTTTGTCTTATTTAGTTTTACAAACAGTGTCTTTAAAAGAGCAACAGATTTAATTTTGGAGTCAAGTTTATAATGTTTTTTCTTTCATGATTTATGCTTTTGGATTTGTGTTTAAGATTTTTTCGATTATTTTTATTAACATGTAATGTATTATTTGCACCAGTGGTACAGGTCTGTGAATCATCAGGCTTACACATTTCGCAGCACTCACCATAGAACATACCCTCCCCAATGTCCATAACCCAACCACCCTATCCCTATCCCCCACCCCCAGCAACCCTCAGTTTGTTTTGTGAGATTAAGAGTCTCTTATGGTTTGTCTTCCTCCACATCCCATCTTGTTTCATTTTTTCCTTCCCTACCGCCACAACCTCCCACCCAGCCTCTCAAATTCCTCATATCAGAGAGATCATATGACAGTTGTCTTTCTCTGATTGACTTATTTCGCTCAGCATAATACCCTCTAGTTCCATCCACATCATTGCAAATGGCAAGATTTTATTTCTTTTGATGGCTGCATAGTATTCCATGTGTTTAAGATTCTTTAATACTTAATTTGTTAAGACATTCTTTTTTTAAGCTTTTATTCAAATTCCAGTTATTTAACATAGAGTGTAATAGTAGTTTTAGGAGAACAGTATAGTAATTCAACATTATATACAACACACAGTGCTCATTAAAACAATCGCACCTCCTTAATCCCCATCACTTATTTAAACCATCCCCCTACTCACCTCCCTTTTGATAACCACTGGTATGTACTCTATAGTTAAAGAGTCTGTTTTTGATTTGCCTCTCTCTTTTTTCCTTTGTATGATTTTGTTTCTTACATTCTTCATATGTTTGAAATCATATAGTATTTTCTTTGTCTCACTGACTTATTTTGCTTAGCACAATACACCCTAGTTCCATCTGTGTCATTGAAAGTGACAAGATATCATTTTTATAACTGAGTAACATTCCTGTGTGTGTGTGTGTGTGCACGTGTGCACATGTGTGTATTCATTCAACAATCAGTGGATACTTGGGCTGTTTCCATAATTTGGTTATTGAAGAGAATGCTGCTATAAACACCAGGGTGTTTGTATCTCTTTGAATGAGTTTTAAAAATTATTTTTATTTGTTTCAGGGGTAGAATTTAGTGATTCATCAGTTACATATAACATCCAGTGCTCATTACTTCATGAGCCTTCCTTAATGCCCATCACCCAGTTATCTCTTCTTTCCACCAACCTCCCCTCCAGCAACCCTCAGTATGTTTCCTAGAGTTAAGCATCTCTTATGGTTTTCCTCCCTATTTTCATCTTAATTTATTTTTCCTTCCTTTCCCACTCTTCATCTATTTTATTTCTTAAATTCCGCATATGAGTGAAATCATATGGTATTGATCTGAGACTGACTTATTTCACTTAGTATAATACCCTCTAGTTCCATCCACATCATTGGAAATGGCAAGATGTCATTATTTTTGATGGCTGAGTAATACTCTGTTTATACACATCACCTCTTCTTTATCCATTCATCTGCCAATGGACATCTGAGCTCTTTCCATATTTTGGCTGTCATGAACATTGCTTCTATAAACATGTTAATGGGCCCTTTGAATCATTATTTTGGATTCCTTTCGATAAATACCTAGAAGTGCAATTGCTGGGTTGTAGGGTAGCTCTATTTTTAACATTTGGAGGAACCGCCATACTGTTTACCATAGTAATTGTACCACTTTGTATTCCCACCAACAGTGTAAAAGGGTTCCCCTTTCTCCACATCCTCTCCAACACTTGTTGTTTCCTGTCCTGTTAATTTTGTCCATTCTGACTGGTGGGAGGCTTACTGTGGTTTTGATTTGTATTTCTTTGATGCTGAGTGATTTTGAGCATTTTTCTGTATGTCTGTTGTCCATATGAATGTCTTCTTTGGAGAAATGTCTGTTCATCATTTCTTGATGGGACTTTTAGTTTTTTGGATGTTGAGTTTGAGTTCTTTATAGAGTTTGTATACTAGCCTTTTATCTGATATGTCATTTGTGAATATCTTCTGCCATTCCATAGGATGCATTTAGATTTGTTGACTATTTCCTTTGCTGTGGAAAACCTTTTATCCCAATGAAGTCCCAATAGCTCATTTTTGTTTTTGTTTCCCTTGCCTCTGGAGACGTCTGGGAAGAAGTTGCTGTGGTCGAGGTCAAAGAAGTGGCTCTATGTGATCTTCTGTAAGATTTTGAGATTCCTGTCTCAAATTTAGATTTTTCATCCATTTTGAGCTTATATTTATGTATGGTGTAAGAAAGTGGTGTAGTTTTGTTCTGCATGCGGCTGTCCAATTTTCCCAACACCATTTGTTGAGGAGACTGTCTTCTTTCCATTGGATATTCTTTCCTGCTTTGTCAAAGATTAGTTGACAATAGAGTTGAGGGTCCATTTCGAGGCTCTTTATTTTGTTCCATTGATTTATGTGTCTGCTTTTGTGCGACACCAATTTCTACTGATAACTACAGGTTTGTAATACAGCTTGAATCCAGACCTGTGACCCTTGCAGCTTTGATTTTCTTTTTCAACATTCCTTTGGCTATTTGGGGTGTTCTCTTGTTCCATACAAATTTTAGAATTGTTTGCTCCATCTCTGTGAAAAATTCTCACGGGAATTTCATAGGGATTACTTTGAATGTATAAATTGCTTTGGGTAGCTAAACATTTTAACAATATCTATTCTTCCAAAGAAGTGAGCATGGGATGTTTTTTTCCGTTTTTTGTGTCTTCCTCAATTTGTTTCATAAGTGTTCTGTAGTTGCCAGAGTACAGATCCTTTACCTCTTTGGTTAGGTTTATTCCTAGGTATCTTATGTGTTTTTGGTGCAATTGTAAATGGGATTGATTCCTTGATTTCTCTTTTTTCTACTTCATTGTTCATGTATAGAAATGCAACTTATTTCTGTGCATTGATTTTCTATCCCACCACATTGCTGAATTGCTGTATGTGTTTGCAATTTTGGGGTGGACTCTTTTGGGTCTTCTACATAGAATATCATGCCAATTTTGAAGAGTGAAGGTTTGACTTCTTTACCAATTTCGATGCCTTTTATTTCTTTATGTTGTCTCATTGATGAGACTAGGACTTCCAGTACTATGTTTAAGATCAGTGGTGAGAGTGGACATCCCTGTCATGTTCCTGACCTTAGAGAAAAAGAGCTCAGGTTTTCCCCATCGACAGTGATATTCATTGTGGGACTTCTGTATATGGCTTTTATGATGTTGAGTTATGTTCCCTCTATCCCTGTATGGTGGAGGTTTATTACCATGAAAAGACGCTATATTTTTTCAAATGCTTTTTTTTTTTGTATCTATTGAGAGGATAATGCGGTTCTTGTCTTTTCTTTTTATTACTGTGATATGTCACATTAATTGATTTGGTGGCATTGTTGACTCACCCCTGCAGCACAGGAATAAATCCCACTTGGTTGTTTAATGCTTTGAATGGACTTTTAGATACTATTAGCTAGTATCTTGCTAAGAATTTTTGTGTTCATATTCATCAGGGATATTGGTCTCTATTTTTTGGGGGGGTATAATTCTCCTTTTTAGTGTGGTCTTTGGCTTTGGGATCAAGGTAATGATGGCCTCAAAGAATGAGTCTGGATGTTTTTCTTCCATTTCTATTTTTTCAAACCGTTTCAAAAGAATAGGTATTAATTCTTCTTTTTTAAAATTTTTTTAATTCTTCTTTTTAAGAAGATTTTATTTATTTATTTGACAGAGAGAGAGATCACAAGTAGGCAGAGAGACAGGCAGAGATAGAGGGAGAAGCAGCTTCCCACTAAGCAGAGAGCCGATGAGAGGCTCGATCCCCAGACCTTGGGATCATGACCTGAGCTGAAGGCAGAGGCTTATCCCACTCAGCCACCCAGGCGCCATAGGTATTAATTCTTTTTAAAATGTTTGTTGAAATTCACCTGGGAAGCCATCTGGTCCCAAACTTTTGTTTGTTGAGATTTTTTTTATTACTAATTCAAATTCTTTGTTGGTTATGTGTCTGCTTGTGTTTTTTGTGTTTCAGTTTTACTAGTTTATATGTTTCTATGAATTTTTCCATTTCTTCCAGATTACCTAATTTCTTGTCATATAACTGCTCATAATATTCTCTTATAAATGTTTGGGATTTATTTTTGGTGTTGTTTGTGATCTTTCCTCTTTCATTCATGATTTTATTTATTTGGAACCTTTCTATTTTCTTTTTGTTAAGTCTGCTGCAGGTTTACCAATCTTATTCTTCCAAAAAAACAAGCTCCTAATTTCATTGTTCTACTCTAATTTTTATCATTTCTCTTCATTTGCTGGATTTAGGCTTTATTCACTGTTTTTTCCAACTCCCTTAGGTGTAAGGTTCCTTTGTGTATTTGAGACTTTTTTTTACTTCTTAAGAAAGGCCTGCATGCTATATACTTCCCTCTTAGGACCACCTTTGCTTCATCCTTAGGTTTTTGAACTGTTGTGTTTTCATTTTTATTTGTTTCCATGTATTTTAAAAATTCTTCCCTAATGTCCTGGTTGACACATTCATCTTTGAGTAGGATATTTTTAACCTCCAATATTTGTGGCCATTCCAAAATTTTTCTTGTGGTTGAATTCAAGTTTTATAGCAGTGTGGTCTGAAAATATGCATGGTATAGTCTTAATCTTTTTGTACAATTTGAGACCTGATTTGTGAATGAGTATGTGATGCATTCTGGTGAGTGTTCCATGTGCACTTGAGAAGAATGTGTATTCTGCTGCTTTAGGATGAAATGTTCTGTATGTATCTCTTAAATACCTATGGTCCGGTGTGTCATTCAAAGTCCTTGTTTCTTTGTTGATCTGCTTAGATGATCTGTCCATTGGTGTGAATGGGCTCCTAAAGTCCCCTACTATTATTGTATTATTATCAATGAGTTTCTTTAACTTTGTTATTAATTAATGTGTTTTGTTTTGCTGCTCCAGATTAGGGGCATAAATATTTACAATTGTTGAGCCATCTAGTTGTATAGGCTTCTATATTATGATATAGTGTCTGTCTTCATCTCTTATTACAGTCTTAGGTTTAAAATCTAGTTTATCTGATATACAAATGGCAGCTCAAGCTTTCTTTTGATGTCCATTGGCATTATAAATAGATTATCCACCCCACTTTCAATCTGGATGTGTCTTTGGTCCTAAAATGAGTTTCTTGTATTCTGCCACATTACTGAATTCCTGTATGAGTTCTAGTAATTTTGGGGTGGAGTCTTTTGGATTTTCCACATAAAGTATAATGTCATCTGTGAAGAGAGAGTGTTTGACTTCTTCTTTGCCAATTAGAATACTTTCATTTCTTTTTGTTGTCTGATTTCTGTTGCTAGGACTTCACTGGGCAACCTTGTCATGTTCCTGATCTTATGTTAGGGCTCTCAGCTTTTCCCTATTAAGAATAATATTCGCTGTGGATTTTTCATAGATGGTTTTTATGAAATTGAGGTATGTTCCCTCTATACCAGCACTCTGAAGAGTTTTAATCAGGAAAAGATGCTATATTTTGTTAAATGCTTTTTCTGCATCAGTTGAGAGGACAACAAGGTTCTTGTCTCTTTTCTTAGTGATGTGTTCTTTAACAGATTGTTTTATGATTCAAAGGGCTGAAACAAATGATCCTAAAAATTTTATGGAACCAGAAAAGACCCCTAATTGCCAAGGAAATGTTGAAAAAGAAAAACAAAGTTGAAAACATCACATTGCCTGATTTCAAGCTATAATACAAACCTGTGATCACTAAGACAATGTAGTACAGGCACAAAACCAGGCACATAGATCAATGGAACAGAAGAGAGAACCCAGATATGGACCTTCAACTCTATGGCCAGCTAATCTTTGACAAATCAGAAAAGAAAAATATCTAGTGGAAAAAGCCAGTCTTTTCAATAAATGGTGCTGGGAAAATTGGAAAGCTGTATACAGAAGAATGAAACTTGACCATTCTCTTACCCCATACACAAAGATAAACTCTAAGTGGATGAAAGACCTCAATGAGAAACAGGGATCCGTGAAAATCCTAGAGAAGAAAATAGGCAGTAACCTCTTCGACATTGACCACAGTAACTTCTTTCAAGACATGTCTCCAAAGGCAAGGGAAATAAAAGTGAAAATGAACTTTTGGGACTTCATCAAGATCAAAAGCTTCTGCACAGCAAAGGAAACTGTCAACAAAACAAACAAGCAACCCACAAAATAGGAGAATATATTTGCAAATTACACTATAGGCAAAGGGCTGACATCCAATATCTATAAAGAACTTTTCAAACTCAACACCCAAAAAACAAATAATCCTTTCAAAAAATGGGCAGAAGACCTGAAGAGACATTTTTCAAAGAAGACATACAGATGGGTAACAGACAAATGAAAAAATGATCATCATTAGCCATCAGGGAAATTCAAATCAAAACCACACTGAGATACCACCTTCTAACTAGTATGTTAGAATGGCCAAAATTGACAAGGCAAAAAAAAGCAAGTGTTGGTGAGGTTTTGGAAAAAGGGGAACCCTCTTACACTGTTTGTGGGAATGTGGGTTGGTACAGCCACTCTGGAAATCAGTATGGAGGTTCCTCAAAAAGTTAAAAATAGAGCTGCCTTATGTCCCAGCAATTGCACTACTAGGTATTTACCCCAAGGACACAGATGTAGTGAAAAGAAAGGCCACATGCACCCCCATATTCATAGTAGCAATGTCCGCAATAACCAGAGTGAAAAGAGCTGAGATGCCCTTCAACAGACAAATGGATAAAGAAGATGTGGGCCATACAAATGGAATATTACCCAGCCACCAGAAAAAGGTTAATAGTCAACGTTTGCCTCCACATGGCTGGAACTGGAGGAAATTATGCTAAGTGAAATAAATCAGAGAAAAGCAATTATCATATGGTTTCACTTATTTGTGGAACATAAGGAATAGCATAGAGGATATTAGAAGAAGGAAGGGAAAATGAAGAGAGGGTAATCAGAGGGGGAGAAGAACCATAGGAGACTATGGACTCTGGGAAACAAACTGAGAGTTTTAAAGGGGAGGGACGTGGGGGTATGCTTAGTCCAGTGTTGGATATTAAGGAGGGCATAGATTGCATGTAGCACTGGGTATTGTATGCAAACAACGAACCATGGAACACTACATCAAAAACTAATGATGTAGGGAGGGGAGGAGTCAAGATGGCGGAGGAGTAGCAGACTGAGATGACATCAGGTAGCAGGAGATCAGCTAGAAACTTATCAAGTCATTCCAAACACCTACAAATCCAACAGGAGATTGAAGAGAAGAAGAACAGCAATTCTAGAAACAGAAAATCAACCACTCTCTGAAAGGTACGACCTGCAGAGAAGTGAATCCAAAGCAATGGGAAGATAGTCCACGGGGGGAGGGTCTGGCACCAGCAAGTAGTGGAGCAATGGAGCACAAAATCTGAACTTTTAAAAGTCTGCTCCACTGAGGGACATCGCTCCAAGGGCTAAGCGGGGGTGGCGCCCTCATGGGGACAGTTTGGCCTCAGGTCCTATGGGGTCACAGAAGGATCAGGGTTGTCTGAGTGTCGCAGAACTTATAGATATCAGAGCGGGGAAGCCAGTTATAGAGATGGAGCAGAGGAGTGATCTCTCAGCTTGGGGTTACCTTAAACTGTGATCTGTGGCACAGTCAGGCCACTGCTTTTTGAGCAGAGACTCCCACAATTGGCAGATCTGGGGGGACTCACCTTCCTTCTCTGGAGGCAGGAATCTGCTGGGTTTGGAGACTCCAAATGGGGCTGCGCACCAGAGACAGAAATGCTCGGTCACAGACTGGGTGAGTTTGGAGCGCGGCTGGAGGCCAGGAAGATGGGAGTGATTGACTGCCCTTCTCTGAGGGCACACTGAGGAGTGGGGCCCTGAGCTCTCGGCTCCTCCAGGCCAGAGATTAGGAGGCCACCATTTTCATTCCTGTCCTCCAGAGCTCTACGGAAATCATTCAGGGAACAAAAGTTCCTGAGAGTGAACCCGAGCAGATTATTTAGCCCAGCCCCTGGGAAGGGCAGAGCAATTCTGCCTCAGGCAAAGACACTTGAGAGTCACTATAGCAGGTCCCTTCCCCAGAAGATCAGCAAGAACATCCAGCCAAGACTAAGCTCACTGATCAAGGAGAATGGCGGAATTCCAGAGGAGAGGAAAGCAAAGCATGGAAATCATGGCTTTCTCCCCATGATTCTTTAGTCTTGCAACATTAATGAATTTTTTTTCTTATTCTCATTTTTTAAACCTTTACTCTTTCCTCTTTTAACGTTTTTTCAACTAGTTTATCTTAACAATACCTTTCTTAAAAAAATCTTTTTGAACCTTCATTATTATAGTCATATTTTATCCTTCATTTTATATAACTTTATTTTTTGTATACATATATGGATTTTTCTTGTAAAAATTTTTGGGCTACAACTTCTCTTAATAGATCAAAATATACCTAAAATCTAGCACAAGGTTAGTCCTAGTCTCCAGCCTGAGCAAATACTCTACTTTCTTTTTCATTCCTTTCCCATCCAACTTATCTTATCAACTCCTCTTTTTAGAATTATTTAAAACTTTTCATCTTTACAGTCATATTCCATTCCCGTCATCATGTTTACCCTTATTTGGGTACACACACACACACACACATACACATGTGTATATATATGTATATACATATATACACATATGTATATATACATACATATACATATATATGTATGTAGACATACATATATATACATATATACACATACATATACACATATATACACATACATATATATATATATGTGTATATGTATGTGTATATATGTATGTATATGTATATATATGTATATATATATACACACACACACACACATATGTGTGTGTGTGTGTTTCTTTAAAAATTCGGTAAGTAGTTTCTTCTAAGAGACCAAAATTCTCCCAAAATCAAGTGGGTGGCTCTGTTCTATTCACCAGTCTAATATAAGTTATTTCTTTTTTCTTTTCTTTTTTTTTTTAAATTTTTTAACTTCTTTTTACACCCTTTCTTCTCCCCATGATTTGGGGTCTCTCCTGATTTGGTTAACACAGATTTCTGGGGTCTTTGCCACTCTTTTACTATTTTATTCTCTCATTCATATATTCTAATCTGGATAAATTGACAAGGAATAAAAACTCACCACAAAAAAAAAAAAAAGAACAAGAGACAGTACTGAAGTCTAGGTACCTAATCAATCAGACATTGAGACATTGGTAATATGTCAGATCTAGAGTTCAGAATGACGATTCTCAAGGTGCCAGCCAGGCTCAAAAAAGGCATGGAAGATATTAGAAAAATCCTGCCTGGAGAAATAAAAGCCCTTTCTGGAGAAATAAAAGAACTAAAATCTAACCAAGCTGAAGTTAAAAAAGCTATTAATGAGGTGCAATAAAAAATGGAGGCTCTTACTGCTATGATAAATGAGGCAGAAGAGAGAATTAGTGATATAGAGGACCAAATGACAGAGAATAAAGAAGCTAAGCAAAAGAGAGACAAACAACTACTGGACCATGAGGGGAGAATTCGAGAGATAAGTGATACCATAAAGTGAAACAATATTAGAATAAGTGGGATTCCAGAAGAAGAAGAAAGAGAGAGGAGAGCAGAAGGTATATTGGAGCGAATTATTGTAGAGAATTTCCCTAATATGGCAAGGGAACAAGCATCAAAATCCAGGAGGTGCAGAGAACCTCCCTCAAAATCAATAAGAATAGGTCCACACCCCGTCATCTAATAGTAAAATTTACAAGTCTTAGCGACAAAGAGAAAATCCTGAAAGCAGCCTGGGACAAGGAGTCTGTAACATACAATGGTAAAAATATTAGATTGGTAGCAGACTTATCCACAGAGACCTGGCAGACCAGAAAGAACTGGCATGATATATTCAGAGCCCTGAATGAGAAAAACATGCCGCCAAGAATATTGTATCTAGCTAGGCTATCATTGAAAATAGAAGGAGAGATAAAAAGCTTCCAGGACAAACAAAAACTAAAAGAATTTGTAAACACCAAACCAGCTCTATGGGAAATATTGAAAGAGATCCTCTAAGTAAAGAGTGAGCCTAAAAGTAGTAGATCAGAAAGGAACAGAGACAATATACAGTAGTAGTCACTGTACAGGCAATACAATAGCACTAAATCCATATCTCTCAGTAGTTACCCTGAATGTAAATGGGCTAAATGCCCCAATCAAAAGATGCAGGGTATCAGAATGGATAAAAAAACAAAACCCATCAATATGCTGTCCACAAGAAATTCATTTTAGACCCAAAGATACCTCCAGATTTAAAGTGAGGGGGTGGAAAACTGTTTACCATGCTAATGGACAACAAAAGAAAGCTGGGGTGGCAATCCATACATCAGATCAATTAGATTTTAAGCCAAAGACTATAATAAGAGATGAGGAAGGACATTATATCATACTCAAAGGGTCTGTCTAAGAAGATCTAACAATTTTAAATATCTATGCCCCTAACATGGGAGCAGCCAACTATAGTTATATAGTTATAGTTATAGTATTAAACCAATTAATAACAAAATCAAAGAAACACATTGACAATAATACATGGAACATTCCCCAGAACAGATCACATCCTGGGTCACAAATCAGGTCTCAACTGGTACCAAAAGATCAGGATCATTCCCTGCATGTTTTCAGACCACAATGCTCTGAAACTAAAACTCAATCACAAAAGGAAAGTTGGAAAGAACCCAAATACATGGACACTAAAGAGCATCCTACTAAAAAATGAATGGGTCAACCAGGAAATTAAAGAAGAATTGAAAAAATTCATGAAAACACAACTGTTCAAAATCTGTGGGACACAGAACAGGCAGTCTTGAGAGTAAAATATATAGCAATACAAGCCTTTCTCAAGAAATAAGAAAGGTCTCCAATATGCAACCTAACCCTACACCTAAGGGAGCTAGAGAAAGAACAACAAAGAAAGCCTAAACCCAGCAGAAGAGGAATAATAAAGAGCAGAGCAGAAATCATTGAAATAGATACCAAAAAAAAACAACCAAACAAACAAACAAACAAACAAAAAACCAGTACAAAAAATCAATGAGACAAGGAGCTGGTTCGTCGAAAAAAATTGATAAGATTGATAAATCGCTGTCCAGACTTATCAAAAAAAAAAAAGAGAGAAAGGACCCAAATAAATACAATCATGAATGAAAGAGGAGAGATCACAACCAACACCAAAGAAATAGTAGGCAGAGAGGCAGGCAGAGAGAGAGGAAGGGAAGCAGGCTTCCTGCTGAGCAGAGATCCCAATGTGGGGGTCGATCCCAGGACCCTGGGATCATGACCTGAGCTGAAGGCAGAGGCTTTAACCCACTGAGAAACCCAGGTGCCCCTGATACAATATATTAATAAAAGAAAGAACAAGAACCATATGATACTCTCAACAGATGTTGAAAAAGCATTTGACAAAATAAAGCATCCTTTCTTGATCAAAATTCTTCAAAGTATAGGGATAGAGGGTGCATACCTCAATATCATCAAAACCATCCATGAAAAAACCCACAGCGAATATAATTCCAAATGCAGAAAAACTGAAAGCTTTTCCACTAAGGTCAGGAACACGGCAGGGATGTCCATTATCACCACTGCTATTCAACATAGTACTAGAAGTTCTAGCCTCAGCAATCAGACAACAAAAAGAAATTGAAGGCATCCAAATCAGCAAAGAAGTCAAACTATCACTCTTTGCAGATGATATGACACTTTATGTGGAAAACCCCAAAGACTCCACTCCAAATCTGCTAGAATTTGTACAGGAATTCAGTAAAGTGTCAGGATATAAAATCAACGCAGAGAAATCAGTTGCATTTCTATACACCAACAACAAGACAGAAGAAAGAGAAATTAAGGAATCAATCCCATTTACAATTGCACCCAAAACCAACAGATACCTAGCAATAAACCTAACCAAAGAGGCAAATAATCTATACTTAGAAAACTATAAAGTTCTCATGAAGAAATTGAGGAAGACACAAAGAAATGGAATAAAAAAGTTCTGTGCTCATGGATTACAAGAACAAATATTGTGAAAATGTCTCTCCTACATAAAGCAATCTATACATTTAATGTAGTCCCTATCAAAATAGCATCAATTTTTTTCAAAGAGATGAAACAAATAATCCTAAAATTTATATGAAACCAGAAAAGACCTCAAATAGCCAGATGAATGTTGAAAAAGAAAGCCAAAATGGGTGGCATCATAATTCCAGACTTCAAGCTCTATTACAAAGCTGTCCTCATCAAGACAGTATGGCACTGGCACAAAAACAGACACATAGATCAGTGGAACAGAATAAAGAGCCCAGAAATAGACCATCAACTCTATGATCAACTAATCTTCGACAAACCAGGAAAGAATGTCCAATGGAAAAAATACAGTCTCTTCAACAAATGGTGTTGGGAAAATTGGACAGCCACATGCAGAAAAATGGAACTGAACCATTTCCTTACACCACACACAAAAATAGACTCCAAATGGATGAATGATCTCAATGTGAGAAAGGAATCCATCAAAATCCTTGAGGAGAACACATGCAGCAACCTCTTCGACCTCGGCTGCAGCAACTCCTTCCTAGAAACATCAGCAAAGGCAAGGGAAGCAAGGGCAAAAATGAACTATTGGGACTTCATCAAGATCAAAGCTTTTGCACAGCAAAGGAAACAGTCAACAAAGCCAAAAGACAACTGACAGAATGGGAGAAGATATTTTCAAACAACATATCAGATAAAGGGCTAGTATCTAAAATCTATAAAGAGCTTATCAAACCCAACACCCAAAGAACAAAGAATCCAGTCAAGAAATGGGCAGAGGACATGAACAGACATTTCTGCAAAGAAGACATCCAGATGGCCAACAGACACATGAAAAAGTGCTCCACATCACTCGGCATTAGGGAAATACAAATCAAAACCACAATGAGATACCACCTCACACCAGTCAGAATGGCCAAAATTAATAAGTCAGGAAATGACAGATGCTGGTGAGGATGTGGAGGAAGAGGAACCCTCCTACACTGTTGGTGGGAATGCAACCTGGTGCAGCCACTCTGGAAAACAGCATGGAGGTTCCTCAAAAAGTTGAAAATAGAGTTACCCTAAGACCCAGCAATCGCACTTCTGGGTATTTACCCTAAAGATACAATTGTAGTGATCTGAAGGGGCACACGCACCCGAATGTTTATAGCAGCAATGTCCACAAGAGCCAAACTATGGAAAGAATCTAGATGTCCATCAACAGATGAATGGATAAAGAAGAAGTTGTATATATATATATATACAATGGAATACTATGCAGCCATCAAAAGGCATGAAATCTTGTCATTAGCAATGACATGGATGGAACTAGAGGATATTAAGTTTAGCGAAAGAAGTCAATTGGAGAAAGACAATTATGATATGATCTCCCTGATATGAGGAAGTTGGGAGGCAAAGTGGAGGGTTTGGGGGGGTAGGGAAGGAAAAAATGAAACAAGATGGGATCAGGAGGGAGACAAACTGTAAGAGACCCTTAATCTCACAAAACATACTGTGGGTTGCCAGGGGTAGGGGGGTAGGGAGACCGTGGTTGGGTTATGGTCATTGGGAAAGGTATGTGCTATGATGAGTGCTGTGAAGTGTGTAAACCTGAGGATTCACAGACCTGTACCCCTGGGGCTAATAATACATTATATGTTAATAAAGAATAAAAATTAAGACAAAAACTGCAAAAAATCCCAAATGATGTACTATATGTTGGCTAACATAACATAATAAAATAAATTAAAAATAAAATGAGTTTCTTGTAGACAGCATAGTAATGGGTATCCTTTTTCTCCATTCTGATATCCTATGTTTCTGATTGGAGCTTTTAGTCCATTTATGTTCAGAGTAATTATTGAGAGTTCTGAATTTAGTGCCATTGTATTACCTGTAAAATCTCTGTTCCTGTCAATTGTGTCTGCTCCTTTCTGGTCTTTGTTATTTTGGGGCTCTCTCTTCACTCAAAGTATCCCCTTTAATATTTCTTTCATGGCTGGTTTTGTGTTCAGGAACTCCTTCAGTTTCTGTTTGTCTTGGAAACTCTATCTCTCCTTCTATTCTGAATAACAGCCTTATTGGCTCATGTATCTTGGGTGCATATTTTTTCCTATTTCACACCTTGAAAACATCATGCCAATGCATTTTGGCCAGGCAGATCTCTGTGGAGAGCTACTCTGATGGCCTTATGGGTCTATCCTTGTAGCTTAAGGACCTCTTTTCTTGACTGGCTTTCAGGATTTTCTTTTTATATTTGAAATTTGCAAGTTTCACTATTATATGTTGAGTTGTCGACCCACTTCTGCTATTTTAAGGGCTATTCTTTGTGCCTCTTGTTCTTGAATGTCATTTCCCTTCTACAGATTATGGAAGAATCTCGGATATAATTTCTTCAGATAAACCTTCTCCCCCCTTTTCCCCATTCTTCACCTTTTAGGACCCCCTATAGTATGGATTTTTTTGGCTTAATAGTATCACTGATTTCCCTCTGGCTATCTTTGATCTATTAGTTTTCTTTCCCTCTTTTTAGCTTCCTTTTTTCTATCATTTTATCTTGTATGTCACTCTTCTACTCTTCTTCATTCATCCTTATTTTTATGCCTCTACTTGGGACTACATCTTGGTAATAGCATTTTTAATTTTGCTCTGGCAGGATTTTAGTTATTTTATCTCTACTTTAAGAGATTCTCTATTGTCTTTTGTACTTTTTTATGCCCAAGTAGTACTTTTATAACCATTGTTTTAAACTCTAGTTCAGACTTCTTACTTATTTCCATACTGATTAAATCCCTGGCTGTGTGTACTACCTCCTGTTCTTTCTTTTGGGATGATTTTCTCCTTGCCCTCATTTTGTCCAGAAAAGAAAATAAGAAATGAAAAGAAGAAAAGAAAACCACAATAACAGCAACAAAAAAGAAAGAAACAAACAAATAAAAAAGTAGATCCATGGTGTATTTTTGTCTGCTTGTTAAAAGAACCTAGATTGTAAAATAAAAAGGAAAGAAAAACATCTATATATCTATATCATATATATGAAAAATACATATATTTATATGTTTGTGTGTATAAATAAAATACAATGAAGGGGAACACAAATTTAATATATCTTTATAAAGTTTATATAAAAATGAAAGTTAAAAAGATTAAGAATGTGGAAAATAAGAAAATGACAGGAAATAATTCTAAAATGCTGAAGAATAAAAGTACAACGGCTTCTATATACTGTTTTCCCTAAGAGCTGAAGCTTTGCTGCTCTCTGATCAGTAAATTGTGTGTGAGAGAGCATTGTTTATGCTGGTCTTCTGAGGGAGGGGCCAGTTGTGCTGATTCTCAGGTGGAGAGCCTTCAGTGCTCAGGAAGGGCTTAGCGTATGCAGCTCTATTTTCCAGTAGGTGGCACTCTTTTGCTCCCGAAGGCTTTCAGCAATGATGCCTGGGATGAATATGGCTGCACACTGCTCTCTAGCACCTGAGCCAAAAATTCTCAACCCCCCACTCTTCAGTGAACCTTCATAGAAAAGCAGTCAATCACTCTTTTCTCCCTGGTTTCCATCCAATTCTGTGTTCACATAGCCTGTGACTGAGCATTTTTATCTTAGGCATGCAACTGAGTTGCAGAACTCCAAATTTTAGGGATTCCCATGACAGGGACCTACACTGTTCCTTCCAGGGAGATTCTCACCATGCTTCTACCATTTGCTGGGCCAGTCCCAGGAAGGTGGTCAGATGATTGCACAGCGGTTCCTAGTTTATGGCAACACAGAGTAGACAGGTGACATTTAAACTCACTGTTCTCAACTGGCTTCCCTGCTCCTATGCCTGAGAACTCTGCCACACTAAGACACTAATAGTTCTTCTTGTGACCCTGGGGATCCTCAGACCACACTGTGACACCCGAATTTCTGCTCCACTTCACCACCTAAGCACCTTTAACTGAGGCATGCCCTCTACTGTAGCAGACTTCTAAAACTTCTGATTTTGTAATCCATTGCTGTTAACCCTTTGTGGTAGCCTCTTTAAGCAGTCTCCTTGCCCTCTGCCATGTCTTTGGCTATATCACACCAGAATCACATCTCTGCACCTCCTACCTTCCAAATGGTGGTCACTTTTCTACTGGTAGACCTGCAACATTTGTTTTCTCATACCTCCAATTGACTTCTCTTTTGTTCAAAATGATTTGATATCTATCTAGTTGTATTCGAGGAACAAGACAAACTTAGGGTCCCCCTACTCCTCCACCATCTTTACACTTTCTCTATTTTCTGGTTATTTTTGTAGTTTTCTTTGGTACCTTGATTCTTCTTTTGCTCTCTTCATTATTGATGAGTTTCTACAGTGTTATGTTTAGCTCCCTTTCTCTATAGTTTTTGTGTTTTATCATAGATTTTGGATTTATCATTATCATGAAGTTAATATATAACATCCTAATTAAGTAGCAGTCTATGTCAACCTGGTGGTAAGTTTATTTATTTATTTTTTTTAGAAAATAAAAACGTTTAATTATTATTTTTTATTTCACATTTTTTATTTAAATTCTAATTAGTTAATAAATAGTGTAATATTATTTTCAGGAGTATAATCTAGTAATTAATCACTTACATACAACACCTAGTGCTCATCACAACAAGTGCCTTCCTTAATACGAATCCCTCATTTAATGCATCCCCCAGCCTACCTCGCCTCTAGCAACCTTCAGTTTGTTCTCCATAGTTAAGAATCTTTTTAAGGTTTGCCTCTCCTCTTTTGCCCCTATGTTCATCTGTTTTATTTCTTAAATTCCACATATGAGTGGAATCATATGGGATTTGTCTGTGTGACTTATCTGGCTTAGGATAACACACTCTAGCTCCATCCAAGTTATTGTAATTAGCAAGATTTCATTCTTTTTATGGCTGGGTAATGCTACATTTTACGTATATACTAAAAATTTTTATCCACTCATCAGTTGATAGACATTTGTGCTCTTTCAATAATTTGGCTATTGTTGATAATGCTATTGTAAACATCAGGGTGCATGTGTCCCTTTGACTCAGTATTTTTTTAAGATTTTATTTATTTATTCAGGAGATACAGAGACTGAGAGAGAGAGAGAGAGAGAGAAGCAGGCTCCCCATTGAGCAGGGAGCCCGGCGCAGGGCTCGATCCCAGGACCCTGGGACCACAACCCAACTGAAGGCAGATGCTTAAACATCTGAGCCACCCAGGAGCCCTTGACTCAGTATTTTACATCCTCGGGCTAAATACCTACAAGTGCAATTGCTAAATCATAGGGTAATTCTATTTTGAACTTTTTGAGGATATTCCATACTGTTTCAGAGTGGCAGTTTGCATTCCCATCAGCAGTGCAAGACAGTACGTTCTACATATCTTCACCAATACTTACTGTATCTTGTGTTGTTAATTTCAGCCATTCTGACTGATGTGAGGTGGTATCTCATTTTGGTTTTAATTTGTATTTCCCTGATGCTTAGTGATGTTGAGCATCTTTTCATGTGTCTGTTAGTCATTTGTATGTCTTCATTGGAGATATATCTATTCCAATCTTCTGCCCATTTCTTGATTGGATGTTTTGGTTTTTTAGGTGTTGAGTTTGGTAAGTTCTTTATAGATGGATAGTAGCCCTTTATCTGATATGTCACTTGCAAATATCTTCTGCTATTCCATAGGTTGTCTTTTACTTTTGTTGGTTGTTTCCTTTGCTGTGCAAAAGCTTTTATCCCGATAAATTCCCAAGAGTTCATTTTTGCTTTTGTTTCCTTTGCCTTTGGAGACATGTCTAGCAAGAAGCTGCTGTGGCTGAGGTCGAAGAGGTTGCTGCTTGTGTTCTCTAGGATTTTGATGAATTCCTGTCTCACATTGAGGTCTTTCATCCATTTTGAGTTTATATTTGTGTATGGTGTAAGATAGTGGTCCAGTTTTTTTCTTCTGTGTGTGGCTGTCCAATTGTCCCAGCACCATTGGTCGAAGAGACTGTCTTTTTGTGTGTGTGTGTGTTTTTTTTCCTGTTGGATATTCTTTCCTGCTTTTTCAAAGATTAGTTGAACATAGAGTTTAGGGTCCATTTCTGACTTCTCTATTCTGTCCCATTGGCCCATGTGTCTGTTTTTGTGCCAGTACCATACTGTCTTGATAATTGCAGCTTTGTAGTACAGCTTGAATTCCAGACTTATGCCTCTAGCTTTCCTTTCCCTTCCTTTCCTTTCCTTTTGTTTCCTTTCCTTTCTTTTCCTTTCGTTTCGTTTCGTTTCCTTCCCTTCCCTTCCCTTTTCCTTCCTTCCTTCCTTCCTTCCTACCTTCCTTCTTTCCTTCCTCAGTTTTCTTTTTTAGCATTACTTTGGCTATTTGGGGTCTTTTTTGATTCCATATAAATTTTAGAATTGTTTTTCCAGCTCTGTGAAAAACTCTGGTGGTATTTTGATATGGATTGCATCAAATGTATAGATTGCTTTAGGTAGTATAGACATTTTAACAATATTTCTTCCTCCAGTCCATGAGCATGAAACATTTTTCCATTTCTGTGTGTCTCATTCAATTTCTTTCATAAGTGTTCTATAGCTTTCAGAGTATATTATCTTTTACCTGTCTATGTTTATTTCTTTTTATGGTTGTTAGTGCAATTCTAAATGGGATTGATTCTTTCATTTCTTTCTTCTGCTACGTTATTGGTGTATTTTAATGGAACATTTTTTTGCACATTGATTTTGCATCCTGCGACTTTAATGAATTCCTGTAGCAGTTCTAGCATTTTTTTTGGTGGAATCTTTTTTTTTTTTAAATATAGAATATCATATCCTCTGCAAATAGTGAATGTTTTACTTCTTCCTTCCTGATCTGAATGGATTTTATTTCTTTTTGTTATCAATTGCTGAAGTTAGACTTACAGTTATATGTTAAATAAAGTGGTATGATTGGACATCCTTGTCTTCTTTCTGAGTGTAGTGGAAAAGATCTCAGTTTTTCCCTGTTGAAGGAAGTATTTGCTGTGTGTATTTTGTATATAGCCTTTAAGGTGTTGAGGTATGTTCCCTCTATCCCTACTTTGTTGAGTGTTTTTTATGAAGAATGGATATTTTATTTTGTCAAATGAATATTCCACATCTATTGGGAGGATTATATGGTTCTGTTCTTTTCTTTTATTAGCATAGTTTATCATGTTGTTTGATTTGCAAGTATTGAACCACCCTTGCAACCCAGGAATAAATTCTACTTTATCCTGGTGATTGATTCTTTTAATGTACTGTTGGATTCGATTTGCTAGTATCTTTTTGAGAGTTTTCACATCCATGTTTATCACAGATATTGGCCTATAATTATCCTTTTTAGTGGCGTGTTTGCCTGGTTTTGGAATCAAGGTCATGCTGATCTCATACAAGGAGTTTGGAAGTTTTTCTTCCACTTTATTTTTTGAAACTGAGAAGTAAAAGTATTAATTCTTCTTTAAATGTCTAATAGGATGCCCCTGGCAATCCATCTGGCCCTGGACTTTTGTTTGGAGATTTTTTATTATTGTTTCAATATCTTTGCGGATTATGGGTCGGTTCATATTTTCTATTTCATTCTGTTTCAGTTTTGGTAGTTTGTATGTTTCTAGTGATTTATCCATTTATTCCAGATTTCCCAGGTTTGGGGCATATTATTTCTAATAATATTCTCTTATGACTGTTTGCATTTCTGTGATTTTTTTTTCATTTACCATCTCATTCAAATGGAAAACAATGTGGAGGTTCCTCAAGAAATTAAAAATAGAGTTCATGATGTGATATTCATGATTTTTTTTCTCTCTTATTCCTGATTTTATTTGTTTGGGTCCTTTCTTTTTTCTCTTTGATAAGTATGGCTAGGGGGTTATTAATTTTATAATTTTTTTCAAGGATGTAGCTTTTGGTTTCATTGATCTATTCTACTCTTTTTTTTTTTTTTGCTTTTTTGTATATCATTCACTTCTGTTCCAATCTTTATTATTTAGTTTGTGCTGTCTTTAGACTTCATTTGTTTTTCATTTTCTTTCTCCTTTATGTGTAATGTTAAATTGTTTCTTTGAGATTTTTCTTGCTTCTTGAGGTAGGCTTGTAGCTATATACTTCCCCTTTATGCCTGCTTTTGCTCCATCCCAATATTGTTGTACTGTCTTGTTTTCATTTTTATGTTTTCTTGTATTTTTTAAAAAAATTCTTCTTTAATTTCCTAGTTGACCCATTCATTTTTTGTTAACCTCTGTGTATTTGTGGTCTTTCTAAATTTTTCCTTGTGGTTGACTTCAACTTTCATAGCATTATTGTTAGAAAATATGCATGGTATTCTCAATATTTTGGTGTTTGTTGAGGCCTGATTTTTTACCTCATATGTGTTCTGTTCTGGAGACTGTCCAATGTACATTTGAAAAGAATGTGTATTCTGTTGCTGTAGGATTAAATGTTCTGAATACATCTGTTTAGTCCATCCAGTCAGTTTTTCCCTTGGATGATCTGTGGGTTGATATAAGTTGGATGTTAAAGTCTCCTACTCTTATTGCAATATTATCAATGAGTTCCTTTATGGTTGTTATTAATTGTTTTATATATTTGGTTGCTCAAAAATTGGCAGCTTAAATATTTACAATTGTTGGATCTTCTTGTTTGATAGTCCCCTTTATTATGAGATAGTAGATATAGTACTTTTCTTCCTCTCTTATTACAGTTTTTAGTTTAAAATCTAGGTTGTCTGATACAAGGATGGCTATTCCAGCTTTATTTTGACATACATTAGCATGATAAGTGGTTCTCCATCCCCTCCCTTTCAATCATCAGGTGTCTATAGGTCTAAAATGAGTTTCTTGTAGTCAGCATATAGGTGGGTCTTTTTAAAATTAAATTAAATTTAATTTAATTTTCAGTGTTCCATAATATATTGTTTATGCAACACACCCAGTGTTCCATGCAATACATGCCCTCCTTAATACCCATCACCAGGTTCACTGAACCCCTAAACCCCCTCCCCTCCAAAACCCTCAGTTTGTTTCTCAGAGTCCATAGTCTCTCATGGTTTGTCTCCCCCTCTGATTGCCCCCAATTCACTTTTCCTTTCCTTCTCCTAATGTCCTCCATGTTATTCCTTATGCTCCACAAGTAGGTGAAACCATATGATAACTGACACTCTCTGCTTGACTTATTTCACTCAGCATAATCTCCTCCATTCCCGCCCATGTTGATACAAAACTTGGGTATTCATCCTTTCTGATGTAGGCATAATACTCCATAGTATATATGGACCATATCTTCTTTATCCAGTCATTTGTTGAAGGGCATCTTGATTCTTTCCACAATGTGGAGACTCCTTAAGAAATTAAAAATAGAGCTACCTTATGACCCTGCAATTGCACTACTGTGTATTTACTCCAAAGATACAGATGTAGTGAAAAGAAGAGCCATCTATACCCCAGTGTTCATAGCAGCAATGGGTCTTTTCTTAAAAATTCTGACACCCTACGTATTTGATTTGAATATTTAACCCATTTACATTCAGAGTAATTACTGATAGATAGGAATTTAATACTACTTTATTGCTTTTGGAGCCATTATTTCTGAAGGTTTTCTCTGTTCATTTCTAGCCTTTTTCCCATTCAATGAGTTCTAATTAATATTTCTTGCAGAGTGTTTTTAATGGTCAAAAACTCCTTTAAATTTTGTTTGTGTGGGAAACTCTTTATCTCTCCTATTCTTAATGATAGCTTTGCTGGGTATTCTTGGCTGCAGAGTTTTCTCTTTTAGCATATTGAGTATATCATGCCACTTTCTTCTGTCTTGCCACATTTCTATGCAGAGATGTGATACTAAACTTATTTGTCTTCCCTTGAACGTAGGGACTTCTTTTGTCTTACTGCTTATTTGATTTTTTCTTTATCTCTATGCTTTGCAAATTCAACTAGAATATGTCCTGGTGTTGACCTGGTTTTCTTGATTTTGGTGGGAGTTCTATGTAGTACCTGGATGTGGAAGTCCCTAGATTAGGCAGTTTTCAGCTATAACTGCCTCAAATAAACTTCCTGCCCCCTTTTTCTCTCTTCTACTTCTGGGACTTCCTTGATACAAATGTTATTGCACTTCCTGGAGTCCCTGAGTTTCCTAAGACTACTTTCCTGATTCAAGATTTTTCTTTCCCTCTTTAATCTTCTTCATTATTTTCCATAATTCTCTCTTCTTTTTTATTTTAGACAGGATATATATATATATATATATATATATATATATATATATATATAATTAACATATAATGTATTATTAGCCCCAGGGGTAAGGGTTTGTGAATCGTCAGGTTTACATATTTAACAGCACTCACCACAGCACATATGCACCCCAATGTCCACAACCTCACCACCCTCTCCCTATTCCCCTACCCCTGGCAACCCTCAGTTTGTTTTGTGAGATTAAGAGTCTCTTATGGTTTGTCTCCCTCCCAATCCCATCTTGTTTCATTTATTCTTTTCCTACCCCTCAAACCCCCCACGTTGCATCTCCACTACCTCATATCAGGGAGATCATATGAGAGTTGTCTTTTTCCAATTGACTTATTTCGCTAAGCATAATACCCTCTAGTTCCGTCCACATCATCGCAAATGGCAAGATTTCATTTTTTGGATGGTGACATAGTATTCCATTGTATATATATATACTACATCTTCTTTATCCATTCGTCTGTTGATGGACGTCTATGTTCTTTCCATAATTTGGCTCTTGTGGACATTGCTGCTATAAACATTCTGGTGCACATGCCCCTTCAGATCACTACATTTGTATCATTAGGGTAAATTCCCAGTAATGCAATTGCTGTGTCATAAGGTAGCTCCATTTTCAACTTTTTGAGGAACCTCCATGCTGTTTTCCAGAGTGGTTGCACCAGCTTGCATTCCCACCAACAATGTAGGAGGGTTCCCCTTTCTTCGCATCCTAGCCAGCATCTGTCTTTTCCTGACTTGTGATTTTTAGCCAGTCCGACTGGTGTGAGGTGGTATCTCATTGTGGTTTTGATTTGTATTTCCCTGATGTTGAGTGATGTGGAGCATTTTTTCATGTGTCTGTTGGCCATCTGGATGTCTTCTTTGCAGAAATGTCTGTTCATGTCCTCTGCCCATTTCTTGATTGGATTCTTTGTTCTTTGGGTGTTGAGTTTGATAAGCTCTTTATAGATTTTAGATATTAGCTCTTTATCTGATATGTTTGATATGTTTGGTTTTGTAAACTGTTTCCTTTGCTGTGCAAAAGCTTTTGATCTTGATGAGGTCGCAATCATTCATTTTTGCCCTTGCTTCCCTTGCCTTTGGTGATGTTTCTAGGAAGAAGTTGCTGTGGCTGAGGTCAAAGAAGTTGCTGCCTGTGTTCTCCTCAAGGATTTTGATGGATTCCTTTCTCACGTTGAAGTCCTTCTTCCATTTTGGTAAGGAAATAGTTGAAGAGACTGTCTTTTTTCCATTGGACATTCTTTCCTGCTGAGAAGCCATCTGGCCCTGGGCTATTGTTTTTTGGGAGATTTTTGATGACTGCTTCAATCTCCTTACTGGTTATGCGTCTGTTCAGGTTTTCTATTTCTTTCTGGTTCAGTTGTGGTAGTTTATATGTCTCTAGAAATGCATCCATTTCTTCCAGATTATCAAATTTGCTGGCATATAGTTGCTCATAATGTGTTCTTATAATTGTTTTTATTTCTTTGGTGTTGGTTGTGATCTCTCCTCTTTCATTCATGATTTTATTAATTTGGGTCCTTTCTCTTTTCTTTTTGATAAGACTGGCCGGGAGTTTATCAATCTTATTAATTCTTTTAAAGAACCATCTCCTAGTTTCATTTATTTGTTCTACTGGTTTTTTTGTTTGTTTGTTTCATTTTGTTTTGTTTTGTTTTTTGTTTCTATTTCATTGACTTCTGCTCTGATCTTTATTGTTTCTCTTCTCCTGCTGGGTTTAGGCTTTCTTTGTTGTTCTTTCTCTAGTTCCTTTAAGTGTAGGGTTAGGTTGTGTATTTGAGACCTTTCTTGTTTCTTGAGAAAGGCTTGTATTGCTATGTATTTTCCTCTCAGGACTGCCTTTGCTGTGTCCCACAGATTTTGAACGGTTGTGTTTTCATGAATTTTTTCAATTCTTCTTTAATTTCCTGGTTGCCTCATTCATTCTTTAGAAGGATGCTCTTTAGTCTCCATGTATTTGGGTTCTTTCCAAGTTTCCTCTTGTGATCGAGTTCTAGCTTAGAGAATTGTGGTCTGAAAAGATGCAGGGAATGATCCCAATCTTTTCATATCAATTGAGACCTGACTTATGACCCAGAATGTGATCTGTTCTGGAGAAAGTTCCACGTGCAATGGAGAAGAATGTATATTCTGTTGCTTTGGGATGGAATGTTCTGAATATATCTGTGATGCCCATCTGGTCCAGTGTGTCATTTAAGGACTTTATTTCCTTGTTGATCTTTTGCTTGGATGATCTGTCCATTTCAGTGAGGGGGTCGTTAAAGTCCCCTACTATTATTGTATTATTGTCGATGTGTCTCTTTGATTTTGTTATTAATTGGTTTATATAGTTGGCTGCTCCCATGTTAGGGCATTGATATTTAAAATTGTTAGATCTTTTTCTTTTACAGACCCGTTAAGTCTGGTATAGTGTCTTTCCTCATCTCTTATTATAGTCTTTGGCTTAAAATCTAATTGATCTATGGATTGCCACCCCAGCTTTCTTTTGTTGTCCATTAGCATGGTAAATTGTTTTCCACCCCCTCACTTTAAATCTGGAGGTGTCTTTGGGTCTAAAATGAGTTACTTGTGGACAGGATATTGATGAGTTTTGTTTTGTTTTGTTTTGGTTTTATCCATTCTGTTACCCTGCATCTTTTGATTGGGGCATTTAGCCCATTTACATTCAGGGTAACTACTGAGAGATATGAATTTAGTGCTATTGTATTGCCTGTACAGTGACTACTACTGTATATTGTCTCTGTTCCTTTCTGATCTACTACTTTTAGGCTCTCTCTTTGCTTAGAGGACCCCTTTCAATATTTCCTGTAGAGCTGGTTTGGTGTTTACAAATTCTTTTAGTTTTTGTTTGTCCTGGAAGCTTTTTATCTCTCCTTCTATTTTCAATGATAGCCTAGGTGGATATAGTATTCTTGGCTGCATGTTTTTCTCATTCAGGGCTCTGAATATATCATGCCAGTTCTTTCTGGTCTGCCAGGTCTCTGTGGATAAGTCTGCTACCAATCTAATATTTTTACCATTGTATGTTACAGACTCCTTGTCCCGGGCTGCTTTCAGGATTTTCTCTTTGTCGCTAAGACTTGTAAATTTTACTATTAGATGACGGGGTGTGGACCTATTCTTATTGATTTTGAGGGAGGTTCTCTGCACCTCCTGGATTTTGATGCTTGTTCCCTTTGCCATATTAGGAAAATTCTCTACAATAATTCGCTCCAATATACCTTCTGCTCTCCTCTCTCTTTCTTCTTCTTCTGGAATCCCACTTATTCTAATATTGTTTCACTTTATGGTATCACTTATCTCTCGAATTCTCCACTCATGGTCCAGTGGTTGTTTTCTCTCTTTTGCTCAGCTACCTTATTCTCTGTCATTTGGTCATCTATATCACTAATTCTCTCTTCTGCCTCATTTATCCTAGTAGGAGCCCCCATTTTTTATTGCACCTCATTAATAGCTTTTTAAATTTCAGCTTGGTTAGATTTTAGTGTTTTTATTTCTCCAGAAAGGGCTTTTATTTCTCCAGGCAGGGTTTTTCTAATATCTTCCATGCCTTTTTTGAGCCTGGCTAGCACCTTGAGAATCGTCATTCTGAACTCTAGATCTGATATATTACCAATGTCTGTATTGATTAGGTCCCTAGCTTTTGGTACTGCCTCTTGTGTTTTTTTCTGGTGAGTTTTTCTGCCTTGTCATTTTACTCAGATAAGTATATATGAAGGAGCAAATAAAATACTAAAAGGGTAGCAAAGACCACAGGAAAATTTGCTTTAAGCAAATCAGAAGAGACCCCAAATTGTGGGGGGAAGAAAGTGTGGTAAAAATTTCAGAAATAAAAATTAATAAAGAAAAAAAATAAATAACAAATATAAAAAGAATATATATATATATATATATATATATATATATATATATATATATATATTAGACATGAATAGAATAGAGCCACCCAGTTAATTTTGGGAGTATTTTGGTCTCTTAGAAGAAACTACATCCCAAAATTTTAAAGAATGAAAAACAGATATAAGGGTAAACATGATGAAGGGGTGGAATATGAATGTAAAGATGATTATTTTTTTAATTTCTAAAAGAGGAGTTGGTAAGATAAGTTGTTTGAGAGAATAAAGGAAAAGAAAGTGGAGACAATTTGCTCAAGGTGGAGACTAGAACAAAGCCCTGTGCTAGATTTAGGGTATATTTTGATCTATTAGAAAAAGTTGTATCCCAAAATTTTTTAGAAGAGAAAACCCTATGTGTATACAAAAATAAAGTTAGATACAATGAAGGATAAAATATGACTATAAGAATGAAGCTTCAAAAAATACTTTTTTTTGAATGGTATTGTTTAGATAAACTAGTTTGAAAATGTTAAAAGAAGAAAGGGTAAAAGTTAAAGCAAAATTTAGCAGAAGAAAAAAATAAAATAATTAATTAACTTTGCAAGACTAAAGAATCATGGGGAGAAAACCATGAATTCCATGCTTTGCTTTCTCCTCCTCTGGAATTCCACTGTTCTCCTTGGTAAGTGAACTTGGTCTTCCCTGGATTTCTTGCTGATCTTCGTGAGGAGGGGCCTGTTGTAGTGATTCTTGTGTCTTTGCCCGAGGCAAAATTGTACTGCCCTTACCAGGGGCCAGTCTAAGTAATCCGCTCGGGTTCGCTTTCTGTAGTTTTTGTTACCTGAACACTTTTCATAGAGTTCTGGAGGATGGGAATGAAAATCGCGACTTCCAAATCTCCAGCCCAGAGGAGCCAAGAGCTTGGGGCCCCACTCCTCAGTGCGCCCTCAGAGAAAAGCGCTCAATCACTCCGTTCTCCCTGGCTTCCGGCTACGCTCCCAGCTCACCCAGATTGTGACCAAGCATCTCTGTCTCTTGCACACAGCCCTGGCTGGAGTCTCCAAACCCCACAGATCCCTGTGCTCTTCCAGGGGGCTCTCCCCAGATCTTGTGGGGTCCCTGCTCACAGAGCAGTGGTCTGTGCCATGGATCTCAATTTAAGGTAACCCCGAGTTGAGAGCTCACTCCTCAGCTCCGTCTATATTGCTGGGTTCCCCCTCTAATACCTGTGAGCTCTGCAACCCTCAGACACCCCCGATCCTTCTGTGGCCCCACAGGTCCTGAGACACGCTGTCCCCACATGGGTTTCACCTTGGCTTAGCCTCTGGAGCGATGTCCTTCAGTGGAGGAGACTTTTAAAAGTTCTGAAATTGTGCTCCATTGCTCTGCCACTTGCCAGGAGCCAGCCCCTCCCCTTGAGGTCTATGTTCCTGTCACTTTGGATTCACTTCTCTGCCGGTCCTACCTTTCAGAAAGTGGTCAATTTTCTGTTTCTAGAATTGCTGCTTTTCTTCTCTTCAATCTCTTGTTGGATTTGTAGGTGTTTGGAATAGTATGATAAACTATCTTGCTACCTGATGTTGTCTCAGTGTGCTACTTCTCTGCCATCTTAGAAAGGATATCCATAATTCTCTCTTCTTTATCACTTATTCACTTCCCTGTTTCTTGCATCTTTGTGGTCATTGATCCAGTCAGTTTCAAATCTCAGTTATTGCATTTTCCTTTTGGCGTGATGGTTTTAAGGTCTTTTATTTCCACAAGGACTTTCTAGTGTCTTCTGTGCTTTTCTCAAGCCCAGTGTCCTTATGATTGATGCTTCAAAATCCGGATCAGGTATATTCTTTATATCTGTTTTGATTAGATCCATGGCTTTTGTTGTTGTTGTTGTTTCTTTTGTGATGTCTTCCTTTGTCTTAGCAATTTGCCTAGGTCTCTGTCTTCTGCATGTTAGGAAAACCTGCTCTATTTCTTGCTCCTGAGAGTAATGGCTTTACCAAAAAAGTGTTATATAATGACCAGAGCCTGGAACTTCAGGGATTGTTTCTGATGTGTGATGTATACACTCTAATGCTGTGTTATTGCTGCTCTATCCCTCTTATCAATGTTCTATAGAATTTCTCCTGGCCTGCAACAGCTAATGATTGGTCCTTGGCCAACGTGTGGTGACTTTTAACCTGGAGTGTACTGGTCTGCTTCTAAAAAGAGACCTGATGGTGTTTCCATCAAGCTAAAGCTTTGCAGAACTTTATGGTTAGTAGACGTGGTGTATGTGGGGTTTTGTGCAGGTATTCTTGTGGAGGACCCTGCTACTCTGGTTTTCAGGCACACTGGCCCAAGAAAGCAGAGTGCTGGGTTTCGGGGCTTTGTGTAAATAATTTATGCAGCCAGTGTTTGCATTGTGCTGTTTACTGAAGTTAGTTTATCATGAGGGGTGTGGGAAAGAAATGGCACCAGGCAGCTCCCTTGTCCCTGGAGACGGGTCTTTGTCCTACCTGCTGTCAGGGAAGCCCTCCCAGAAGAGCTAATAAATTTCCCTCAGGCATACTAGGTGTTTTTCAGATCTGTGTTTGCATACTGTCTCCAAGCTGCTTGCCTGCCTGGAGAAGCACAGTGCACTTTGGGCTTTACCCCAGCCAGGGTGACTGAGTTTTAAAACTCCAAACTGGGGGCACATGGGTGGCTCAGTGGGTTAAGCCTTTGCCTTTGGCTCGGGTCATGGTCTCAGGGTCCTGGGATCGAGTCCCACATCAGGCTCTCTGCTCAGCAGGGAGCCTGCTTCCCCCTCTCTCTCTGCCTGCCTCTCTGCCTACTTGTGATCCCTCTCTGTCAAATAAATAAATAAAATCTTTTAAAAAATCCAAACTATACAAACTGCTATGGTGGGGGCCTCACTAGTCTTCTGAGGGAGGGTCTTGATGCACTGGGATTGATGAAGTTTTGACCCAGAAAGGCAGTTGCACCAGAGCTCAGGAGTGTGGAGTTGGAGCAAAGCACATTAAGTGGTCCGTGTCTGGGTTAGCCGTCCTCAGCAGAAGTCTTTGCACCTATGCTGAGGAGAAGAGGAGGAAAATGTCACCCACCACCTCCTTTGTTCCCAGAGGTGCAATACCACCTCTCTCAGGTGGCATCAGCGCTCATGAAGGGAAAACGTCTCTACCTGTGTGTCTCAGGAGATCCTCAGATGGTGCTGTCTGTCCCCTGGGTTACCTGCCTGCCTTCTCTAAAGAAGCAGGACAGTGTCCTTAGGGCTCTATACCAGCCACCTCATGGACTTCTAATTTCCAGTCTTTGAGTCCTCTGGTTGAAAAAAACACTTCACAAAAATCAGCCCCTCTCCATTTCTCAGTCAGTTGCTTTGGGGAAATAGTTTCCTTGTGTGATCCCTAGTGCACTTCTCTCTCCATGACCGGGGCTCCTTCTCAACAGTATGTGATCCATTTCTCCCCTGAATCATTTCTCTGAACATCTTACCTTCCACAGTGTGGCCTCCTCTCTCCTTCTAGTTATGCAGTTTGTCCTGTCGGTGCTCAGTTTGATTTCTCGGGTATTCAGAATGATTTCATATTTATCTAGCTGTGTTTGAGACAATGGCAAGGTAAACCCGAGGTCCTCCTCTTACTCTGCCATCTTAGCTCTCTTCTCCTACTCTTTTTAAAAATTATCCTGTTTTTGTTAGTTTTTTTTTTTTCATTTTCATATTCATTTTAGAATGTACTGGTGGATTTCTATAAATATTTATATTAGGGTTTTGATTGGAATTGTGTTATATCTATAAATAATTTTAGAGAGTTTGCATCTTGACCACATTGAAGTTTCTAATCTATGAAAACAGTCTCCATTTAATTTTGTTTCCTTTGATTTCATTTATCAGTGTTTTATAATTTTCAGTATACAAACCTTGTACATATATTGTTAGATATGTAACTAAGCATTTCATGAACTTTGGTGCTATTGTAAATGGTACCATTTTGTTTGTTTCTAATTTTCCAGTGTTTCATTGCTAGTATATGGAAATATAAAAATATATTTGAATTTTGTGTATTGTCCTTGTATTCTATGACCTGAATAAAATTATTTATTTGTTCTAATGCTCTTTTTGCATTTTTTTGTGATTTTCTAAGCTATCTGAAGATAAAGGATTTTTGGTGGTGTTGTTTTAGGATTTTACGTATTTGAGAGAGAAAGAGAACAGTTGGGGGGTGGGAGAGGAGAGGGAGAGGAACATGCAGACTCTGCACTGAGCACAGAGCGTGACATAAGGCTCCATCTCACAACCCTGAGATAATGACCTGAACCAAAATCAAGAATCGGATGCTCAGCTGACTCAGCCACACTGGTATCCCAGAAGATAAAGTTTTATTTCTTTCTTTCCAATCTATATGCTTGTATTTTTCTTGTCTGATTGGATGTTTTAGTATCTTCCATATAATATAGGATAAAAGTGGTGTGTACAAACATTATGAGCCTGTTCCCAATTTAAGTATAACTGGCAAGCGATGAACTGCACATGTTTAAAGTACACAATCAGTAAGTTTTTTACATATACATATACCTGGAAATCCATCACCACTATTAAGTTTCAAGGACACAGAAGACAAAACAAAGCCATGCCTAAGACTTGTTGATTCAACTGGTAAAGATACGGTAATTTAGATTCAGACAGTTGTTTTCTTATATGTATAGTGAAAAGAAGAGTAGCCGAATATGCTAGCTCCCCATGGTCTTTTTTCATTTGCTAATAAGAATGATAACAAAATAGAAGGTGAAAGATGAGTATAATGAGAGTTGTGGTATATCCCATTGCTAAAGAGCCAATCCCAGACTGCAACTAATCTGTTTTATACTTTGCAACCCTATTCTGAGGCAAGTGGAACAAAAACCTTGCACTTCATTGGAACACAGGAAGTGAGGGGAAATTCTCATGAAAGCCTCCTAGGAAAGGTACGGAAGCTTCTGGTAAGGCATTGGACCATCTTCTTACAGGTCTTCCATAATCTTATGTTCCAGGAGGATCAAAATGCATTTTTCAGACACAGAATAACTGTGGTTCAAGCCTGTGATGGTATGGTTTACATGGATATGCAAGGTTGGTGTTATGACTGAGCTGTTATCTTACCATGTATATGTCCATGAAACCATTATCATTATCAAGATAGTGAATATATCCTCTTTTCAAAAGTGTCCTTATGCTCATTTGTGATCCTTGCTTATACCCAACTATGTGTGATATTCCCGCCCCCCCCCCCCAGAAAACTTCCATTTGATTTTGGTTACTATAGATCAGTTCACATTTTCTAAACTTTCAACAAACTTTTCTAACAGAATCTCAAAGAGTGTAGCCTTTGGGGTTTGGATTCTTTCATTTTGCATAATGCATTTGAAATTAATCCATACCATAGATTTTAATGGTAGGTCTTTCCTTTTTATTACTGAGCAGTAATCTAGTGTATGGATATATTATAATTTGTGTATTTACTCACTTATTGAGTGGAATTTAGGTTGCTTCCAGTTTTTGGCCATCACAAATGTGAATATTAATGTACAAGGCCTTATATAAACATATATTTCTCCTGGATATATCTCCAGAAGTGGAATCATGGATTTTATTGTAGCTGTATGTTTAACTTTTTAAGAACTTGTCAAACTGTTTTCCATAGTTGTACCATTTTACATTTCCACCAGTAGCATGTAAGAGTTCTAGTTCCTTTGCAACCTCACCAGAACTTGATATAATCAGTCTTTTAAATTTTAGCCAATTTATATGTGTGTGGTGGTATTTTATTGTGGTATGTATGTATGTATTTTGTTCAGTTCATTATTGTGGTTTTAATTTGCATTTTCTTAATGGCTAATGATGTTCAACATCTTTCTACATGCTGCTCTGGGCTGAATGTTTTTTAATCTCCACAAATTCATATTGTGAAGCCTGTTCCCCAATGTGATTGTGTGTGGGGCTTTAGAGAGGTAGTTATGTTATGAGAATGGAGCCTTCACAGTAGTTTCAGAAGACACAGGAGAAAGCCTCTCTCTCTCTTTTTCTCTCTCTCTCTTCTTTCTTTCTGTTGGCCATGTGAGTACACAGTGAGAAGGCAGCTATCAATAAGCTAGGACATGGGTCTTCACCAGACACAAAATGTTTTGACGCCTTTTTCTTGGAACTTCCCAACCTCCATATCTCTGAGAAATAAATTCATGCTGTTTAAGTCCCTCAGTTCATGGTATTTTTGTTATAGTAGCCCAGATTCTTTAAGACAGAAATTGATACTGAGAAGTGGGGTGCTCCTCTACAAATGCCTGAAATTGTGGAAGCAGATTCAGAACTAAATAAAAGGTAGAAACTGGGAAAGTTTTGACATGCATACTAGAAAAGGCCAATATTGTCAAGAAGGGAATGTTAAAGGCAATTCTGATAAGAACTCAGAAAGAAAAGAAGAGGACTGGAGAGAAAACTTTCATCTTCTTAGAGAACACATAAATAATCATGTACAGAATATTGGTAAAACATAGATGGTAAAGGCCATTCTGATGAGTTCTTAGAGGGAAATGAGAAACATCTTATTGGATAATGGAGAAAAGGCAATTCTTGTTTTAAAGTGATGAAGAATCTGGCTACGTTTTGTTTATGGTCTAGAGTTTTGTGGAAGGTAGAATTTGCAAGTGATGAAATTGAATATTTGGCTAAGGAGATTTCTAAGCAGTATTGAAGATGTGGCTTGGTTTCTGACTGCTTAGAGAAAAATGTAAAAATATGAAATGAAGAAGGAATTGTTAGGTCAAAAGGAACAAGAACTTGAAGATTTGGAAAATTCTCAGCCTGCCCATATTACAAAAAAAAATTAAGAAAGCCTGTTCTGAAGAAAACATCAAGGATGAGGCTGGGATACCATTTGATAAGGAGATTAATATGGGTAAAAACAGCGACATAATCTGCTACCCTGATTTATGCAAGAACTCTGGTATTTTGAACTGAAAGTGTCAGAGGCAGAATGAAATGAAGGAAGACTTTTGGACTTCTGAGACTGTGCAGTACTGGACTATAGAATTATTTGGCTGTTAATGTGCACTCTTCACGAATGGCCTTGAAGGTGATTCAGAGGTCATCAGGGCCGCTCTCTTGCTTTTAACCGGCCAGTTTTCAACCAAAGCCAGGGTGTGATAGTCCCATCTGGTAGACCCTTGGGGGGCATGACTCCCACCTGGCAGAGTCTCTGGGGCATGACCCCTGCTGGTATGGGCAGGGCCACCACTGAGAGTCATGGTATTGGTGGTGACCATGAGGGTAATAGTGCCACCCTAGTGGGCCTAGAAGGCAAAGAATTGAGCCAAAGAAAAATATTCTCATGCTTTAAGATTTAGGGGGATTTGTCTTGCTAGATTTGGGGTTTGGAATATGTTACCTCTTCATTCTGTCCAGTATCTCTTTTTGGATGGGAATGTCTATCCTATGCCTGTCACACCACTGTATTTTGTAACACATAACTTGTTTGATTTCAAACATTCACAGCTTCAAAGGGCTTTTGCTTTAGTATGCATCATACATCGAGCCTTATCTGTATCTCCTTTGGATGACAGTTTGTACTTTAGACTTTAGGGTTTGGGCTAGAACAAGGCTTTTAAGGTTGTTTAGATGGAATGAAACATTTTGTATGTGAGAAGGACATGAATGTTGGAGAGCTGTTGTGGAATGCTGTGGACTGAGTGACTTTGATCCCTCAAAATGTACATGTTAAAGCCCTAGTTTCCAATGTGATGGTATTTGAAGGTAGGGCCTTTATCCTGCAATTAGGTTCATGAAAATGGAGACTTCACAAATGAAATTAGTGCCCTGGTAAGAAAAGATAAGACAGAGATGATCTCTCTCTGCCGTCAATGTGAAGATACAGCTGGAAAGCCAAGAATCAGGCACTCCGAAGACATGGGATCTGCTGGCACCTTGACAGTGAACTTCTCATTATCCAGAACTGTGAGAAATAATTGTTGTTTAAGCTACCTACTACTCCATGCTATTTTTGTTAATAGTAGCCTGGAATGAATAAAATGCATGCTTATTTGTCTTACTAGCTCTTTTTTGGTGAAGTGCCTATTCAAATCTTTAGTCCATTTAAAAAACTAGATCATTTGTTTTCTAATTGTTGTGTTCTGTGAGTTCTTTATATATACTTTATAGAATTCCTTTATAAGATGCATTCTTTGCAAATATTTTCTCTCGGTCTATTGCTTGTTTTTTGAAGTGCAGAAGTTTTTAATTTTGATGAAATCTAATCTCAACTTTTTTATGGATTGTACTTTTTGTGTTACATCTAAGAAGGACTCCATCCTTGACCAAATTTTGTTCTGGCTCCTCTTAGCCCTGTTCTGAACTAAGCTTCATCTTTATCCTGACAAGCCCAGTTTTAGTAAGACTTCTTCTGTATTAGTTTGCTAAAGTCGACATATCTAACTACCACAATTTTAACAGAACAGAAAGTCATTTTCTCATAGTCTTGGAGGCTAGAAGTCTGAGATCAATATATTGGTATGATTGTTGGTGTTTTTTTTTTTTTCTGGTCTCTTTCCTTGTCTTATAGATGACCATATTCTCCCTGTGTCCTCAAATGACCTTCACTCTGTGTATGTCTGTGTCTTAATTTTCTCTTATTATAAGGACACTGATCATACTGGATTATGGCATACTCTATAACAGCATATTGATTATGGCATACCCTATATACCTGTTTTACCTTAATTATCTCTCTACAGACCTTATTTTTTTTTAAAGTCACATTCTGAAGTATTGTAGTTTTGGACTTGAAACATGAATTTAGCTCCTAAGGCCTACTAAACCAGTTTATGGAATTACCCCTCTCTTGATATCCAACCAAGTTCTTTAATCCCCATGTATATATCTCATCACATTCCTCTTCCTCCTTGATACCTGACCAAATTTCTCTTAGTAATTTTACACCCTCTGCCTCACTCTGTATGTTGGCTATAAATCTCCTGCTGCCCTGTTGTATTTAGAGTTGCATTTGATCTCTAATACTGCAGTAATCTTTTCCTTACTACAGTAGTCTTGAATGAAGTCTTTAGCAAGTGTCAGAATAATTTCTCTGTAACAGTCTTGGGCTATAACTGAGATAAAATTGAATTCATCACTGTAACCCTGGATCATTCACCCAGGACCCTGACTGTACACCTTTGAAGACTTTGTCTTTATTCCTGGTTGATAGATTGGGGATCCATTTGTGAGTTTGATACTGATCCAGTGCGCCAGATGACCGTCAAAGCATGGTGTTGACAGATTTTGATCCTTAAGATTCTATGTCTATTCCTGAGGTTGGGATAGAGTCCTACACTTCTTTGTTTGAAAGGTGCCATTGGTGTAGAACAGGGTAAATTCTCATTGAAATTTCATTGGATTGAACTTCAGTTCTTGGTAGAGTTCTCATTTATATTCCCTTTCTTTGTTGCTGTTACTTTGGCATCTCTCTTCCCCATGGAAGAGCCTTACTTTTCTTAACTGCTTCTCAAAAGATGCCTGCTTCTTTTCTGTTTAGAGTGAGCATTATCCTCAAAAAGGTCTTCTTTGCCTTTTCAAGTGGAGATACGCTCTCTGACACTGGAGCAGTAAATCCCAAGCTCTTTGTGAGGCTTGTTTGTTTTTCCTGACTTGTTGGCTAGGGATTGTTCAAGGCATCTTTTTTTTTTTTTTTTAAATTGGCTCCTTAAGGGAAATTACATATAAATTGTCCTGATTTTTTCATACCTGGATCCTTTCTTTCCTTGATTTTGCTTTGCTCTTCCTGTGGGTAACATTTAGTCTACTGGGAATCCCCTTCCTCAACTTCATTTGACTATATGCTTAAGGATCATTTGGAATTTCAGTGGCCTTTTTAGGACATTTCAGATCTTCCTAAATTGCCTCATTTAATATCTCTCACTTTCCATCACCTTCACTCCTTTCTTTTGCCACCTTCCATATTTACTTAACCTCCCTTGAATCCTTTGATATGTTTCCATTCAAATTGAGGAATCTCTATAGAAACTTTCTCAGGTGATTCAGATGCAGCCTGCCTGCAGACAAGCTTTTGTGAGCAATGGAACTAGATAAACTTAATGACTAGTGTTAGAAAGCTAAAGTCTCTTCATATACATGCATCTCTCATAGAGCTATTTCTTCTTTAAATTTAAATTTTGTTAATTAACATATAATGCAATATTTGTTTCTGGAATAGAATTCAGTGACTCATAACTTATATACAATACCCAATGCTCATAACAAGTGCCCTCTTTAATACTCATCACCCATCTAGCCCATCCTCCACCTACCTCCCTCCATCAGCTCTCAGTTTGATCTCTGTCCTTAAGAGTCACTTAAGGCTCCTTTCCCTCACTCCTTTTTTTCTTTTCCTCCTTCCCATATGTTCATCTTTTTTTCCCCTTAAATTCCACATATCTCATAGAGCTTTCTCTAAAAATCACTTGCATATTTCAATGTGGAATCATTGTTTTCCAACATTTATTTATTTTTATTTTTTATTCAAGTATAATTAATATACATTGTTATATTAGTTTTGGGTGTAAATATAACCCAAGATTTCTATACATTTTTCGGTAATCTCTTTGGTGTATTTCTTTCTTAATCCTTTTCATGTATAATACCCATTTCCCCCACCCTCCTTTTTTCTGACAATGACCAGTTTGTTCTCTATATTTAAGTCTGGTTTTATGCTTGTCTCTTTTTTACTTTGTATTTTTTCTTAAATTCCACATATTAGTGAAATCATACGGTACTTGTTTTTGTCTGACTGACTTATTTCACTATATGCTACCTAAAGCCATCATATTGTTGCAAATGGCAAGATCTCATTCTTTTTTATGGCTGATTAAATATATATACCACATCTTACTATCCTTTGGTCAGTCAGTGGACGCTTGGGCTAGTTTCCATAATTTAGCTATTCTTGGTAATGCTGTTATAAATATGACAGTAGATGTATCCCTTTGAACTAGTATTTTTGTATTCTTTGGATAAATACCTAGGAGTGCAATTGCTGGGTCATAAGGTAGTTCTATTTTTAACCTTTTGAGGAACCTCCATACTGTTTTCCAGAGAGGCTGCACTTGTTTACATTCCCACCAACAGTTCAAGAGGATTCCCCTTTCTCTGCATCCTCACCAATATCAGAAGTTTCCTGTGTTGTTAATTTTAGCCACTTGACAGTTGTAAGATAATATCTCATTGTAGTTTTGATTTACATTTCCCTGTTGATGAGTGATGTTGAACATCTTCTCATGTGTCTGTTTGCCATCTGCATGTCTACTTTGGAAAAATATCTATGCATATCTTCTCTATTTTTAATTGGAATATTATTTTTTTGTATGCTGACTTTTATAAGTTCTTCATATATTTTGGATACTAATCCTTTTTCAGATATGCCATTCACAAAAATCTTCTCCCATTCCGTAGGCTGCCTTTTACTTTTGTTGATTGTTTCCTTCCTGTGGAGAAGCTTTCGATTTTGAAGAATTCCCAGTAGTTTAGTACATTTTTTTCCCTTGCCTCAGGAGACTTATATAGAAAAATGTTGCTTTGCCTAATGTCAGAGAAATTACTGCCTGGGTTCTCTTTTAGTATTTTTTTAATGGCTTTCTGACACACATTTAATCCATTTGAAATTTATTTTTTATGTACAATGAAAAAAAAAAAACTGGTGCAGTTTCACTCTTTTGCATGTAGCTGTCCAGTTTTCACAACCATTTGTTGAAGAGTGTGTTTTTCCTATTCAATATTTTTCCCTGCTTTGTCAAAGATTAATTGACCATAAAATTGTGGTTTAATTCTGGGCTTTCTATCCTGCTCTATTGATCTATGCTTCTTTTTTTGTGCCAGTGCCACACTATTTTGATTGCTACACCTTTGTCATATAACTTGAAATCTGGAATTGTGACTCTTTCTATTTTTTTTTTTTTTTTTTTTTTTTTTTACTTTTTCAAAATTGCTTTGGCTATTTGGGGTCTTTGTGGCTCCATATAAATTTTAGGAAGTTTTTTTTTCTAGTTCTCTGATAAATGCTGTTGGCATTTTGATAGGAATTGCACTAAATACGTAGATTGCTTTGTATAGTATAGACATTTTAAAATTTTTTTCTTCCGGTCTGTGAGCATGGAATGTCTTTCCTTTTCCATGTGTTATCTTTATTTTCTTTCATCAGTGTTATACCATTTTCAGAGTAGAAGTCTTTCACCCCTTTCTTTAGTGTTATTCCTAAGTATCTTATTATTTGTGATGCATTGTAAATGAAATTATTTTCTTAATGCCTCTTTCTGCTGCTTTAGTGTTAGTGTCTAGAAATTCAACAGATTTCTGCACATTGATTTCGTATCCTGTAAAATTATTGGATTAATTTAAAAGATCTACAATTTTTTGGTGGAGTTTTCTATAAGTGTACAGTATCATACATCTGGAAATAGTGAAAATTTTACTTCTTATCAATGTGGGTGCCTTTTATTTCTTTTTGTTGTCTAATTTCTGTGATTTAAACTTTCAGTAGTATGTTGAATAAAATTGGTCAGAGTGATATTGTTGGCTTGTTCCTGACCTTAGGGGGTACATTCTCAATTTTACCCCACTTAGTATGACATTTGCTGTGGGTTTTTCATATATGTTCCTTATTACGTTGAGGTATGTTTTCTCTAAACCAACTTTTTTGGCATTGCAATTCTTATTTTTCATTTAAACTCAATTAGCCAACATATAAGACATCATTAGTTTCACAAGTAGTGTTCAATAATTCATCGGCTGTGTATAACACCCAGTACACATCACATCCTGTGACCTCCTTAATGCCCATCACTGAATTACCCCATTACCCCCATACACTGTCCCTTCTGCAACCGTCAGTTTCTCTCCCAGAGTGAAGAATTTCTTATGGTTTGTCTCCCTCTCTGATTTATTCCCATTCAGTTTTACCTCCCTTCCCCTATGACCCTCTGCACTATTTCTTATATTCCACATAGGATTGAAACCATATGATAATTGTCTTCATCTGATTGACTTATTTCACTAAGCATAATACTCTTCAGTTCATCCAAATCAATGTAAGAAGTAGGTATCCATCTTTTCTGAAGACTGAGTAATATTCATTTGTATATATAAACCACGTCTTCTTTATCCATTCATCTGTTGAAGGGCATCTCAATTTCTTCCACAGTTTATCTATTGTAGACATTACCATTTTGAACTTTGGGGTGCATGTGCTTCTTCTTTTCACTAAATCTGTATCTTTGGGGTAAATACTGAGCAATTGCTGAGTCATAGGGTAGCTCTATTTTTAACTTCCTGAGGAACCTCCATAATGTTTTCCAAGGGGCTCTACCACCTTGCATTCCCACCAACAATGTAAAACGTTTCTCCTTTCTAAACATCCTTGCCAACATTTGTTATTTTCTGTCTCTTTACTTTTAGCCATTTTGACTGGTCTAAGATGGTATCTCATTGTGGTTTTGATTTATATTTCCCTGATAACAAGTACTGTTGAGCATTTTTTCATATGTCTGTTAGCCATTTGTATGTCCTCTTTGGAGAAATGTCTGTTCATGTCTTCTGCCCATTTATATACTGGATAATTTGCTTTTTTGGGTGTTGAGGTTGAGAAGTTCTTGATACATCTTAGATATAAACCTTTATCTGATATGTTCTTTGCAAATATCTTCTCCCTTTCCAAAGGTTGTCTCTTAGTATTGTTGACTGTTTCCTTTGCTGTGCAGAAGCCTGTTCTCTTGACGAAGTCCCAATTGTTTATTTTTTGCTTTTGTTTCCCTTGCCTTAATGACGTGTCTTGGAAGAAGTTGCTGTAGCCGAGGTGACAGAGGTTGCTGCCTCTGTTATCCTCTAGGATTTTGATAGATTTCTGTCTTACCTTTAGGTCTTTCATCCATTTTGAGTTTATCTTTGTGTATGGTGTAATAGAATGGTCTAGTTTCATTCTTCTGCATGTGGCTGTCCAATTTTCTCAACACCATTTATTGAAGAGACTCTATTTTTTATATTGGATATTTTTTCCTGCTCTGTTGAACACTAGTTGACCATAGAGTTGAGGGTCCTTTTTGGGGCTCTCTCCTCTGTTCATTAATCTGTGTGTCTGGTTTTGTGCCAGTACCATGCTGTCTGGATCACAGCTTTGTAATACAGCTTGAAGTCAGGCATTGTGATGTCCCCAGCTTCGATTTTCTTTTTCAATATTCTCCTGGCTATTTGGTTTTTTTTTTTTTCTGGTTCTATACAAAGTTTAGGTTTGTTTCTTCTACCTCTGTGAAAAGTGTCAATGGTTTTTTGATAGAGATTGCATTGAATGTGTAGATTGCTCTGGGAAGAATAGACATTTTAACAATAGTTACTCTCCCAATCCAAGAGTGGGATGTTTTTCCACCTCTATGTTTCTTCTTCAATTTTTTTTCATAAGTGTTTTGTAGTTTCTGGAGTACAGATCTTTTACCTCTCTGGTTAGGTTTATTCCTAGGTGTCTAATGGTTTTTGGTGCAACTGTAAATGGAACAAATTCCTTAATTTCTCTTTCTTCTGCCTCATTGTTAGCATATAGAAATGCAACTCTATTTCCTGGACTTTAATGCCCATTTCCTTCTCCAGATTAGGGAATTTCTCAACTATGATTTGCTCATATATACCTTCTACCCTTTTCTCTTTCTTCTTCCTCTAGGACCTTAATAATTCTAATATTGTTTTGCTTTATGGTATCAGTGATATCTCAAAGCCTTCCTTCATGACCCATTAGTTATTTTCCTCAGCTTCCTTACTTTCCATCATCTTATCTTCTATGTCACTGACTCTTCTGCCTCATATTCTGTAGTTGTTAGAACATCCATTCTAGGCTGTGATTCAGTTAACACAATTTTAAAGATTTTACTTATTTATTTGTCAGATTGAGAGAGAGAGAGAGAGTGCATGTACACAAGCAGGGCAAGTGGCAGGCAGGAGAAGCAGGCTCCCTGCTAACCAAGGAGCCTGAAGTGGAACTCGAGCCCAGGACCCTAAGAACAGACTTAATGGATTGAGCCACCCAGGTGTCCCCATTTAATGCATTTTAAATTTCAGGCTGAGTAGATGTCATTTCTACACTACAAGTTTTATGCTTCTTTTTTCAAGTCCAGCTCTAACATTTCACTTATATCCATATTTATTAGATTTGTGTCAGAGAGTATTACCTCTGGTTCTTTCTTTTGTTATGAATTCCTCCTTCTAATCATTTTGCCCACAGAAGAGTGGGTGAGCCAGTGAGCAGAATCATAAGTATCAACCATGATCCAAGCAAAATACACACTAGACAAATCCAAAGCAGTTGGAAACCTAAACAGAAAAAAACAAACAAAAGAAAACAAAACAGAAGAAAGGGTGGGGGGAGTGGAGGGAGAATGTAATCTCACAGGGTGGACAAAGCAGGGTGATCTAATATTTCCTCAGTGAATTTTGGTCTGTGTGTTAGAAGACACTTAATTTAAAAATGGCAAAAATAGCAAAACTTTATATATATATATATATATATAGAGAGAGAGAGAGAGAGAAAACAAAAATGAAGCATATATCTCTAAAATGTTGTTGTAAAGAAAAAGAAGTGAAAAAGTATTTAAAAACAAAGAGTTGATAAAATAAGAAACTAGTTGAAATGGGAAAAAAAGAAAAAAAATGGAAAATTTTGGACTGAAAGATAAATGTATCATGAGTAAAAACCTCAAGTTCTGTATACTATTTCCCGCTCGCACTGGAATTTTACTGTCTTCTGGGATCTGTAAACCAGTTCTGCACCTGTTCTTCCCATTGGTCTTCTGGGGGAGGGCCCTGCTGTGCTCCTTCTCAGGTGTCTTTTCCTAGGCGGAGTTGCACTGCCTCTTGCCAGGGGACTAGGCTCCGTGTAAGCTAATCCTCTGTGTGGCTTTTTTTCCCTGAGAGGCTTTCTGCACCTCTTTAGAGGATCAGAATAAACATGGCCATGCATGGATCTCTAGGCTCTGCGCTGAAAGATGGTCTTCCCTCTTCAGTGAATTCTCTGGGACACGGTCTTCACTTTTATATGTGACAAACTCCATAGACTCCTATGGTGCATGCCCACAGCAGTCCTTCCAAGGGGAGTCCGAGGGACCTACACTACTGCCCTTTGTGTGCCCTGGGGCTGAGAGTGGTTGCAGGTTCATGCATGTACCTGCTCCACTGCTCTGGGGGATGACTGTTACCCTACTGTCTTTTCTGGAGCCGCCATCCTGAGGGCTATAGCTCAGTCTTGGTGCACCCATTTCATGCCTCCTGAAGATGACTGGTGTTCTGTGCATTCCAGTCCTTTTCAGGGTGCTCAGGAGATAACTCATACTGGGAGTCCCTTCTTGGGCTCATGACCATAATCAGTTTCCCTACCCCACTGCTGGGACACTCTAATGGCTCAGAGTCCACCATTAGTTCTGTGGTTCCTGGGATCTGAGGCCATACTGACCCACCTAGAATTCTGTCCTTTTCATTCCCTGAGCCCCTTGCACATGGAGATGTTTCCTACTGGAGCAGATTTCTAAGGGTTCCAATTTTGCCCTCTGGGGCTATATCACTTTCCAGTAGCTGGCTTATGGAGGTTCCCTCTCCCCTTCGCTTATCCTCAGATATCTCCCTTCAGATTCATGTCTCCACACCTCCCACTTTGCAAAACGCAGTCACTTTTTTACCTGTAGATTTTCAAATATATATATTCTTCCATCTCAGGCTGAATTCATGGGCATTCAGAATGGTTTGATAGTTATTCAGCCAAATTCAAGGGACCTTATAAAATGAGGTCCTCTGCTCTTCTGGCATCTTGCCAAACCAGCTAACCAACTTTTTGGGGGGCTTTTATCATTATTGTATATATTACTTTGTCAAAATATTTTTTCTACAATCATTGAAATGATCATATGGTTTTTATCATATCTCTTATTGATGTGATGTATCAGGTTGATTGCTTTTAGAATAACCAACCACCCTTGCATCCCTAGGATACACCCCACTTGATGGTATTGTATAATTTTTTTAATGTATTGTTGGATTCTGTCTGCTACTGTTTTGTTGAGGATTTTTGCATCTCTGTTCATCAAAAATATTGGCCTATATTGCTCTTTTGTTTGGTGTCTTTGTCAAATTTTAGTATCACGGTAATGTTGTCATCATAGAAGGAATTTAGTTTTCCTTCCTCTTCTACTTTTTAGAACACTGTGAGAAGTATATGTATTAACTTTTCTTTAAATATTGATAGAATTAGCCTGTGATGCTATCTGGTCCTGGATAACTGTTCATTGGGACTTTTTTGATTATTGATTCATTTGTCTTGCTGGTAATCAGTCTATTCAAATTTTCTATTTCTTTCCGGGGCACCTGAGTGGCTCAGTCATTAAGTATCTGCCTTCAGCTCAGGTCATGCTCCCAGAGTCCTGGGATCGAACCCCCTATCAGGGTCCCTGCTCAGTGGGAAGCCTGCTTCTCACTCTCCCACTCCCCCTGCTTGTGTTCCCTCTCTCACTGTGCCTTTATCTGTAAACAAACAAAAAAATCTTTAATTTTTTTTCTATTTCTTCCTGCTACAGTTTTTGTAGGTTACATGTTTCTAGGAATTTATCCATTTCTTCCAGGTTATCCAATTTTTGGCACATAGTTTTTCCTAATATTCTCTTACAACTGTGTGTATTTCTGTGCTGTTTGTTTTTACATCTCCTCTTTCTTTTGTGGTTTTATTTATTTGAGTCCTTTTAGTTGTTTTTGATGAGTCTGGTTAGAAGATTATGAATTTTTTTAGGTTTTCAAAGAACTGGCTCCTGGTTTCATTGATCTGTTCTATAGGTTTTTGTTTATTTTTTCATTTCTATATCATTAATTTGTGTTCTGATCTTTATTAATTTCTTCCTTCTGCTGGTTTTAGGTTTTGGTTTTTGTTCTTTTTCTAGTTCCTTTAGGTGTAAGACTACTTTTCTTCCCCCTGCAATTTCTCTTGCTTTTCAAGGTAGCCCTTTATTGCTTTTGAGGCATAGAACTGTTATTGATGCATCCCAAAGTTTTGGAAAGTTGTATTTTCTTTTTTCTTTTAGTAAAATATTGATTGATTGATTGATCATAGAGGGAGAGAGAACACACAAGCAGAGGGAGTGGGAGAAAGAGAAGCAGGATCCCTGCTGAGCAGGGAGCCTGATGCCAGGCTTGATCCCAGGATCCTGGGATTATGATCTGAGCTGAAGGCAGATGCTTAACTGACTGAGGCACCCAAGTGTCCCAACAGTTTTGTTTTCATTTTCACCTATTTCCAAGTCCTTTTGGATTAGGTCTTTGATTTCTTGGTTAACCCAGTCATTATTTAGTAGCATGTTATTTAACCTCTATGGGTTTTTGTTTTGTTTTGTTTTGTTTTGTTTTGTTTGCCTTTCCAGATTTCTTTTTCGAGCTTATTTCACTTTACACAGCATTATGATCAGAAAAGATACATGGTATGCCTTTACATCTTTGAACTTGTTGAGACTTCTTTGTGTCCTAATATGTGCTCTATTTTGCAGAATGCTCCATGTACTACCGAAAAGAATGTTTATTCTGTTGTTTCAGGATGGAAAGTTCTCTATATATGTTATATCCACCTTGTCAAATGTGTGATCAAAGGCATTGTTCCATTGTTGATTTTCTTGTTGGATCATGTGTCCATTGATGAAAGTGGGGTGTCCAAGTCCCCTACTCTTATTTTGTTACTATCAATTAGTTCTTTTATTTTTTTATTAACTGTTTTATGTATTACGGTGCTCCCATATTGGATGCATAAACATTTACAATTATTATATCTTCTTTTTGGATTGTCTTCTCTATTTTTATATAATGTCCTTATTTGTCTCTTTTTTTTCCTTCTTTGTCTCTTGTTACAGTCTTTAGTTCAAAATCTGTTTTGTTTAATATAAATAATGCTACCCGGGCTTTCTTTTGGCACCCATTTGCATAATAAATGTTTCTCCAACCCCTCATTTTCAATCTGTAGGTGTCTTTAGGTTTAAAATGAATCTCCTCTAGGAAACAAATAGATGATTGTTCTTGTTCTTTTATCCATTCTGTCACCCTATGCCTTTTGATTGGAGCAGCTAGTCTATTTACATTCAAAGTAATACTTGATAAATGTCTACTTATTTCCATTTTGTTACTTGTTTTGTGGTTGTTTCTGAAGTTTTTCCTCTGATCCTTTCTACTTTTGTCTTTCATGGTCTGCTGGGTTCCTTTAGTGATATACTTGGATTCCATTCTCTTTATTCTTTGTATAGATACTGTTGGTTTTTGATTTTTGGTTACCATTAAGTTTGTATATAACCTCTTCTGTATATAGCAATCTATATTAAGTTGATGTCCATTTACGTTTGAGTGCAGTATTTACTATTCTACTCCCCATATTTTGGGTATATGTTGTCATATAGTACATCCTTTCATTTTGTACTTTCCTTGACTGACATTCTATGGTGATGTTTATTTTTATACCTTTTGGGCTTTCTACTTTCATACTGTCACTTTTGGCCTTTCCTTTTGAGTCAAAGTGTGCCTTTTATAATTTCTTGCAGGGCTGGTTTATGGTCATGAGCAACTTCAGTTTTTGTTTGGTAAATTTTTAAATCTCTCCTCCAATTCTGAATGATAGTCCTTCTGGAGAGAGTATTCTTGGCTGCAGATTTTCCCCATTCAGCACTTTGAATACATCACGTCCCTCCCATCTGACTTACAAAGTTTCTGCTGAAAAAGCTGCTGATAGCCTTTTGGAGTTCACCATGTATGCAACTGTCTTTTTTTGCCTTTAAGATTTTTTTCTGTTTCCTTACCTTTTGCCACTTTAATTATAATATAATATGGTGTTAATCTGCTTTTATTGATTTGTTGAAGGGTTTTCTGTGCCTTCTTGGATTGGATCTGCTTCCTTCCCCAGATGAGGTAAGGTTTAGGTATTAATTCCTCAGGTAAATTTTTACCTCCTTTGCTCTCTCTTCTTTTTCTGAGATATATATATAATAAGTTTGTTACGTTTGATGGAGTCACTGAATTTCCTAATTCTATTTCCATTTTGCATAATTCTTTCTTCTCTCTTTTGTTCAGCTTGATTACTTTCCATTACTCTGTCTTCTAGGTAATTAATTTGTTCCTCTGCTTTTAGGCTGCTTTTCATTCCATCAAGCATGTTTTCCATGTTTTATTGAACCCTTTATTTATGCTCTGTTATTCATCATCTCTGTGTGTCAGGATCTCACTTATATCTTCCAGTGTTTTCTCAAGATGAGTGAGTATGTTTATTATCAGTACTTTAAAATCTTTATCAGGCATGTTATTTATATCTGTTTTGCTTATATGTCTGACCATGGCCTTTTCCTGTTCCCTCTTTTGGGACAAATTTCTCTATCTTCTCATTTTTTCTAAGTCTCTGTGCCTGTTTCTCTGTGTTAAGAGAGTCAGTACATTTTCTGTTCTTGAGGGTAATGGCCTTATGAGGAGAGGTCTTGTACTGCCCTGCCATGTAGTGTCCCCTGTTTCCCAAGTCCTAGTGCTCTAGGGAGTTTCTCCAATGTGTGCAGCATGCAGTTGCTGTTATGTCCTGACCTGTTTATCCTTAAGGTCAGTCATCGGCAGAAGCTCTCTTTGCCTGTTGTGGGCAGTGTTTTGTTTCTGGCTTGAATGTGATGACTTTTAACTAGATGTGTTCTTGTCTGTTTGGGAAATGAGATCTGTTATTACTGCGACTGGCACCCAGGTCCCACAAAACTCATGGGTTGGGATAAGCAAATTGGGCTGGGTTTGGGGCTGGTTTTCTGGGGAGGGGGCTCACTGAGCTGTTCTCTACCTTTAGTTGTAGAGTTTGTTCTGCCAGTCTTGAGGTTGATTTCTGGCATTCTAATTAAGGCAGACTTAATAGTTATCTAGTTGTATTCATGGGGCAAGGTGATCCTAGTTCCTCCTACTACACCACCATCTTTCCAAACTCTTGCAGATACCATAACTTTTTGATTATTTTAATTTGGTATTAAGTTTTGAAATTGGGAGATATGAGTACTCCATCTCTTTTGTCCCTTTTCAAGATTTTTTTTTTTTTTTGCTATTTTGGGTCCCCTCTAATTCCATATAAATATTAGGATTAGTTTTTTCCTTGTTAAAAAAAAAGAAAGTTGGAATTTTTATACGTATTTCATTAAATCTATAGATCACATCACATAATATTGATATCTTAATAATATCAAGTATTCCAATCCATAATCACAGGATACTTTTCTGCTCATTTAAGATTTATTTAATTTCTTCCAATGATATTTTGTTGTTTTCAATGTAAAAGTCTTACACTTTTGTGGCTAAATTTATTTCTAAATATATTATACTGTTTTTGATGCTATTGCAAGTCTGATGGGTCTTAACATTTTATTTTTGGAGTTTTCATTGTGTAAAAACGCAATGGATTTTTTGTGTCTTGATCTTGTTTCCTGCAATGTTGCTTAACTCTGCTGTTAGATCAGATAGGGTTTTTTGTTCTTTTCCTTTTGGGGGGATACACTCTTTATGATTGCCTAGTTACACAAATTGAATTAATTTTACTTTTTTCTCCCCAATATTGGCAACTTTCACTGTGTTTCTTGTCTGATTTCCTGGCCGCACCCTCCAGTACAATGTTGAATGGAAGTGCTAAGAGCAGATAGTCTTGTTTTGTTCCTGATTTTAGGGGGAAAATACCCAGGCTTTCATCATCAATTATTATGTTAGCTGTGGGTTTTTCATGGATATTAGTTGTGGGGTATTCATAAATATCTTTTATCATGCTAGTGAAGGTTCCTTCTGTTCCTAGTTATTTTTTTTAATCATAAAGCATGTTGCATTTGTCAAAAGATTTCTCAGTATTTATTGAAATGACCACATATTTTTTTCTTTTTTATTCTTTGGCATAATTTGTTACTTTGATTGACTTTTGCATGTTGATCCATTCTTATATTCCTGGTATAAATCTGAATTTATCATGGTGTATATTAATAAACTGCTGGTTTCAATTTGTTGGCATTTTGTTGAATATTTTTGAATCTATATAATTAGATCCATTTCTTTCTTGTGATTACCTTGTCTGGCTTTGATAGCAGACTAAAGTTAACCTCATAGAATAAATTAGTATATTCTTCCTCCTTTTCTACTTTTGGAAGAGTTTGAAAAAGAGTGCTATTAATTCTTCATGAAATGATTGGTAGAATTCTACAGTTAACTCATTTGGTTGTGAATTTCTCTTTGTTGGGACTTTCTTTTTCATTTTTTAATTCCTTTTCAAATTTTTATTTGTATTCTAGTTGTTAACATATAGTGCAATATTGGTTTCAGTAATAGAATTCAGTGATTCATCACTTACATACAACACCAAGTGTTCATTATAATAAGTGCCTTCCTTAATAGCCATCACCTATATAGCCCATCGCACATCCACCTTCCTCCCTCAACCCTGTTGTTCTCTCTTTTTAAGAGTCTCTTATGCTTTGTTTCCCCCTCTTTTTCTTTTTTCCCCTCCCAAATATTCATCTGTTTTGTTTCTTAAATTACACATATGAGTGAAATCCTATGGGATTGACTCTCTGAGTCACTCCTTTGCTTAGCATAATATACCCTAGCTCCATCCACATTGTTACAAATGGCAAGATTTCATTCTTTTTGTGGCTGAGTAATAGTCCTTGTATATACATATCACATCTCCTTTTTCTTTTCATCAGTCAGTGGACATTTGAATTCTTTCTGTAGTTTGGCTATTGTTGATAATACTGCTATAAACATTGGGGTGCATGTACTCATTTGAATTTGCATTTCTGTGTTTTTGAGTAAGTACCTAGTTGTGCAATTGTAGGTTTATAGGTAGTTTTATTTTTAACTTTTTGAGGAACCTCTATACTGTTTTTCAAAGTGGTTGCACCAGTTTGTATTTCCACCAAAGAGCAAGAGGGTTCCCCTTTCTCCACATACTCACCAATACCTGTTGTTTCTTGTGTTGTTAATTTTAGCTATTATGGCAGGTGTGAGGTGGTATCTCTTCATGGTTTTCATTTGTATTTCTCTGATGATGAATTATGTTGGGCATTTTTTCATGTATCTGTTAGCTATCTGGATAATTTCTTTGTAAAAATGTCTATTTATTTCTTCTGCTCATTTCTTAACTGGATTATTCATTTTGGGGGTGTTGAGTTTGATAAGTCCTTTATATATTTTGGATACTAACCCTTTATCAGATATGTCATTTGAAGATATCTTCTCCCATTCTTAAGGCTGCCTTTTAGTTTTTCTGATTGTTTCCTTCATTTTACATAAGTTTTTAATCTTGATAAAATTCCAATAGTTCATTTTTGCTTTTGTTTCCCTTGCCTCTGCTGCTGTATTTAGTCATAAGTTGTTAAGGCCAAGGTCAATGAGGTTGCTACCAGTGTTCACCTCTAAGACTTTTACCCATTTTAATTTATTTTTGTATATGGTGCAAGAAAGCATCCCTGTTTTATTCTTCTGCATGTGGCCGTCCAGTTTTCCCAGCACCATTTATTGAAGACACTGTCCTTTTTCCATTGGATAGTCTTTCTGGCTTTGTCAAAGATAGTAGACCATAGAGTTGTAGGTGCTTTTCTGGGTTTTCTATTCTGTTCCATTGAGCTATGTGTCTGTTTTTGTGCCAATATTATTCTTCCTTGATAACTACAGCTTTGTAATATAGCTTGAAGTCTAGAATCATGATGTCTCCAACTTTTCTTTTCTTTTTCATGATTGCTTTGGCTGTTCAAGATCTTTTCTGGTTCCATACAAATTTTAGGATTATTTGTTCTACCTCTGTGAAATATGCTGGTTGTATTTTGATATGAATTAAATTAAATATGTAGATTGCTTTAAGTAGTATAGACATTTTAATGATATTTGTTTTTCTAATCCATGAGCACAGAATATTTTCCATCTCTTTGTGTCTTCCTCAATTTCTTTCCTAAGGGTTCTATGGTTTCCAGAGTACAGATCTTTTACCTCTTTAGTTACATTTATTCCCTGGTATCTTATGATTTTTGGTGCAGTCGTAAATGGAATCAATTCTTTGATTTCTTTTTCTGCTGCTTCATTATTGGTGTATAGAAATGCAACAGATTTCTGGATATTGATTTCATATCCTGTGACTTTTCTGAATTTATGCATTATTTCCAGCAATTTTTTGTTCAAGTCTTTTTGGTTTTCTACATAGAGTATCAAGTCCTCTGCAAATAGCGAAAGTTTGACTTATTTCTTGCCAATTTGGATGCCTTTTATTTCTCTTTGTTGTCTTATTGCTGAGGGTAAGACTTCCAGTACTAGTTAAATTATAATAGAGAGAGCGGACTTCCTTATCTAGTTCCTGAGCACAGAGGAAAATCTCTCAGCTTTTCCTCATTGAGGATATTAGCTATGGGTCTTTCTTATATGACTTTTGTGATATGGAGGTATGTTCCATCTATCTATCCTTGTTTAGTTGAGGATTTTTATCAAGAATGAATGCTATATTTTGTTGAATGCTTTGTCTGCATCTGTTGAGAGGATGATATGGTTCTTATCCTTTCTTCCATTAATGTGGTGTATCATATTGATTGATTTGCAAATATTGAACGAACTCTGCAGCCCAGGAATAAATCCGACTTGATTGTGCTGAATAATTCTTTTAATGTACAGTTAGGTTAGATTTGCCAGTGTCCTGTTTAGAATTTATGCATCGCTCTTCATCAAGGATATTGGCCTGTAATTCTTTTTAGTGGGATCTTTTTCTTTTTTGTAATCAAGTTTATGCAGGCCTCATAGAAGGTGTTTGAATGTTGTTTTTGTTGTTGTTGTTGGGAGGTTTCTTTGATTAGTGATTTGATCTTTTGTTACAGTTCTGTTTTATATATATTTTTATTTCCTATTGAGTCAGTGTTGGTAGTTTATGTTTTTAGTAATTTGTACATGTTATTTAGGTTATATTATTTGTTGGTACAAATCTTCATATATCCACGTATAATCATTTTTATTTCTGTAAGGATAGTAAAGATGTCCCCCTTTCCGATATGATTTTAGTCATTCGAATTTTGTCTTTTTTCTTGTTGTTGTTCGTCTAACTAATTTGTTTTCAATTTTTATATTTTCAAAGAACTAACTTTCGGTTTCCTGATTCTTTCTTTTTTTTTCTTTTCTCTATTTTGTTTCTCTACATTCTAATGTTAATTATTTCCTATTTTTTGTTTCTTTGAATATAGATTGCACTTCATATTCTAATTCTTCAGTTGGAAGGTTATTGATTTAGCTCTAGCTTTATTGAGACATAATTGACACAAAAAATAGATATATTTAAGATGTGAAATGACATGGTTTGTTAAACCTATGCACTGTGAAATAGTCACCATTGTCACGTTAATTAATACATCTATTTTCTCACATTATTACCTTTTTTGGTGTAATTAGAACTCTCAGTAAATCTCAAGTACACAGCACAGTATTATTAACTATACTCACTGTCATTAACATTATATCTGCATTACATATTTATCTTATAACTGAAAGTTTGCACCTTTTGACCAGCTTCATTATTTTCTCCAGAGCCTAACTTCTGGTAGTGACCATTTTATTCTTTATTTCTATGAGTTCAACATTTTTAGATTCCACATAAATGTGATACAGTAAAGTATTTCTTACTGTCTAATTTCACTTGTGTAATGACTTCAGATTCACCCATGTTACAAATGGCAGAGCTTCCTTTAAAAATCTTTTTTTATTAACATATAATGTATTATTAGCCCCGCGGTAAAGGTCTGTGAATCGCCAGGTTTGCACACTTCACAGCACATACCATAGCACATACCCTCCCCAATGTCCATAACCCCACCACCTTCTCCCTACACCCCTCCCCCAGCAGCCCTCAGTTTGTTTTGTGAGATTAAGAGTCTCTTATGGTTTGTCTCCCTCCTGATCCCATCTTGTTTCATTTATTCCTTTCCTACCCCCCAAGCACCCCACATTGCATCTCCACTTCCTCATATCAGGGAGATCATATGAGAGTTGTCTTTCTCCTATTGACTTATTTCACTAAGCATAATACCCTCTAGTTCCAACCACATCATCACAAATGGCAAGATTTCATTTTTTTGATGGTGGCAAGTATTCCATTATATATATATATATATATATATATATATATATATATATATATACATATCACATCTTCTTTAGCCATTCTTCTGTTGATGGACATCTAGGTTCTTTCCATACTTTGGCTATCGTGGACATGCTGCTATAAACATCTGGTGCACATGCCCCTTTTGATCACTACATTTGTATCTTTAGGGTAAATATCCAGTAGTGTGATTGCTGGGTCATAGGGTAGCTCTATTTTCAACCTTCTGAGGAACCTTCATGCTGTTTTCCAGAGTGGTTGCACCATCTTGCATTCCCACCAACAATGTAGGAAGGTTCCCCTTTCTCCACATCCTCGCCAGCATCTGTCATTTCCTGACTTGTTAATTTTAGCCATTTAGCCATTCTGACTGGTGTGAGGTGGTATCTCATGGTTTTGATTTGTATTTCCCTGATGTCAAGTGATGTGGAGCACTTTTCATGTGTGTGTTGGCCATCTGGATGTCTTCTTTGCAGAAATGTCTGTTCATGTCCTCTGCCCATTTCTTGGATGGATTATTTGTTCTTTGGGTGTTGAGTTTGTTAAGCCCTTTATAGATTTTGGATGCCAGCCCTTTATCTGATATGTCATTTGCAAATATCTTCTCCCATTCTGTCAGTTGTCTTTTGGTTTTGTTGACTGTTTCCTTTGTTGTGCAAAAGCTTTGATCTTGATGAAGTCCCAATAGTTCATTTTTGCCCTTGCTTCCCTTGCCTTTGCTGATGTTTCTAGGAAGAAGTTGCCACGGCTGAGGTCAAAAAGTTTGCTGCCTGTGTTCTCCTCAAGAATTTTGATGGATTAATTTCTCACTTTGAGGTCCTTCATCCATTTTGAGTCTATTGTTTTTGCGTGGTGTAAGGAAATGGTCCAGTTTCATTTTTCTGCATGTGGCTGTCCAATTTTCCCAACACAATTTGTTGAAGAGGCTGTCTTTTTTCCATTTGACATTCTTTCCTGCTTTGTCGAAGATTAGTTGACCATAGAGTTGAGGGTCTATTTCTGGGCCCTCTATTCTGTTCCACTGATCTATGTGTCTGTTTTGATGCCAGTACCATACTGTCTTGATGATTAGAGCTTTGTAATAGAGCTTGAAGTCTGGAATTGTGATGCCACCAACTCTGGCTTTCTTTTTCCACATTCCTCTACCTATTCGAGGTCTTTTCTGGTTCCATATAAATTTTAGGATTATTTGTTCCATTTCTTTGAAAAAAATAGATGGTATTTTGATAGGGATTGCATTAGATGTGTAGATTGCTTTAGGTAGCATAGACATTTTCACAATATTTGTTCTTCTAATCCATGAGCACAGAACTTTTTTCCCATTTCTTTGTGTCTTCCTCAATTTCTTTCATGAGTACTTTATAGTCTTCTGAGTACAGATTCTTTGCCTCTTTGGTTAGGCTTCTTGCTAGGTATCTGATGGTTTCGGGTACAATTGTAAATTGGATTAACTCCTTAATTTCTCTTTTTTCTGTCTTGTTGTTGGTGTATAGAAATGCAAATGATTTCTCTGCATTGATTTTATATCCTGACACTTTACTGAATTTCTGTACAAGTTCTAGCAGATTTGGAGTAGAATCTTTTGGGTTTTCCACATATAGTATCATATCATCTGCAACGAATGATAGTTTGACTTCTTCTTTGCTGATTTGCATGCCTTTAAATTCTTTTTGTTGTCTGATTGCTGAGGCTAGGTCTTCTAGTACTATGTTGAATAGCAGTGGTGATAATGGACATCCCTGCCATGTTCCTGACCTTAGGGGAAAAGGTCTCAGTTTTTCCCCATTGAGAATGATACCTGTGATGGGTTTTTCATAGATGGCTTTGATGATATTGAGGTATGTACCCTCTATCACTATACTTTGCAGAGTTTTGATTAGGAAAGGATGCTGTACTTTGTCAAATGCTTTTTCAGCATCTGTTGAGAATATCATATGATTCTTTTTCTTTCTTTTATTAATGTATTGTTTCACATTGATTGATCTGAGCATGTTGAACCAAGCTTGCAACCCTGGAATAAATCCCACTTGGTCGTGGTGAATAATCATTTTAATGTATTTTGGTGAGAATTTTCACATCTGTATTCATCAAGGATATTGGTCTGTAATTCTCTTTTTTGATGGGATTCTTGTCTGGTTTTGGGATCAAGGTAATGCTGGTCTCATAAAATGAGTTTGGAAGTTTTCCTTCCATTTCTATTTTTTGAAACTGTTTCAGGAGAATAGGAATTAATTCTTCTTTAAATGTTTGGTAGAATTCCCCTGGGAAGCTGTCTGGCCCTGGGCTCTTGTTTCTTGGGAGATTTTTGATGACTGCTTCAATCTCCTTATTGGTTATGGATCTGTTCACGTTTTCTCTTTCTTCCTGGTTCAGTTGTGATAGTTTATATGCCTCTAGGAATGCATCCATTTCTTCCCGATTGTCAAATTTGCTGGCATAAAGTTGCTTATAGTATGTTCTTATAATTGTTTGTATTTCTTTGGTGTTGGTTGTGATCTCTCATCTTTCACTGATGATTTTATTAATTTGGGCCCTTTCTCTTTTCTTTTTGATAAGTCTGGTCAGCGGTTTACCAATCCTATTAATTCTTTCAAAGAACTAGCTCCTAGTTTCATTGACTTGTTCTATTGTTTTTTTGGTTTCTATTTCATTGATTTCTGCTCTGATCTTTATTATTTCCCTTCTCCTGCTGGGTTCAGGCTTTCTTTGTTGTGCTTTCTACAGCTCCATTAAGTGTAGGGTTAGGTTGTGTATTTGAGACCTTTCTTGTTTCTTGAGAAATGCTTGTACCACTACATATTTTCCTCTCAGGACTGCATTTACTGTGCCCCACAGATTTTGAACCATTGTATTTTCATTTTCAATCTTTTCCATGAATTTTTTCAGTTTTCTTTAATTTCCTGGTTGACGCATTCATTCTTTAGAAGGATGCTCTTTAGTCTCCATGTATTTGGATTCCTTCCTAATTTCCTCTTGTGATTGAGTTCTGGCTTCAGAGCATTGTGGTCTGAAATTGTGCAGGGAATGATCCCAATCCTTTTTTTTTTTATTATTTCTTTTCAGCATAACAGAATTCACTATGTATGCACCACACCCAGTGCTCCATGAAATACGTGCCCTCCATAACACCAAACACCAGGCTCCCCCAACCTCCCACCCTCTGCCTCTTCAAAACACTCAGATAGTTTTTCCAGAGTCTATAGTCTCTCACGGTTCATCTCCCCTTCCAATTTTCCTCAACTCCCTTCTCCTCTCCATCTCCCCATGTCCTCCATGTTATTTGTTATGCTCCACAAATAAGTGAAACCATATGATAATTGACTCTCTCTGCTTGACTTATTTCACTCAGCATAATCTCTTCCAGTGCCATCCACGTTGCTACAGAAGTTGGGGATTCATCCTTTCTGATGGAGGCATAATACTCCATAGTGTATATGGACCACATCTTCCTTATCCATTCGTCTGTTGAAGGGCATCTTGGTTCTTTCCACAGTTTGGCGACCATGGCCATTGCAGCTATGAACATTGGGGTACAGATGGCCCTTCTTTTCACTACATCCTCCCTTTGGTGTAAATACCCAGTAGTGTAATTGCAGGGTCATAGGGAAGCTCTATTTTTAATTTCTTGAGGAATCTCCACACTGTTCTCCAAAGGTGCTGCACCAACTTGCATTCCCACCAACAGGGAAAGAGGGTTCCCCTTTCTCCACATCCTCTCCAACACAGGTGGTTTCCTGCTTTGCTAATTTTAGACATTCTAACTGGGGTAAGGTGGTATCTCAATGTGTTTTTTTTTTTTTCAGCATAACAGTATTCATTGTTTTTTCACCACACCCAGTGCTCCATGCAATCTGTGCCCTCCCTAATACCCACCACCTGGTTCCCCCAACCTCCCACCCCTCACGCATTCAAAACCCTCAGGTTGTTTTTCAGAGTCTGTAGTCTCTCATGGTTCACCTCCCCTTCCAATTTCCCTCAACTCCCTTCTCCTCTCCAATGTGCTTTTAATTTGAATCTCCCTGATAGCAAGGGATGACGAACATTTTTTAATGTGTCTGGTAGCCATTTGTATGTCTTCATTGGAGAAGTGTCTGTTCATGTCTTCTGCCCATTTTTTGACATGATTACCTGTTTTGTCTGTGTTGAGTTTGAGAAGTTCATTATAGATGCTGGATATCAACCTTTTGTCTGTACTGTCATTTGCAAATATCTTCTCCCATTCCATGGGTTGCCTCTTTGTTTTGTTGACTGCTTCCTTTGCTGTGAAGAAGCTTTTGATCTTGAGGAAGTCCCAAAAGTTCATTTTCGCTTTTGTTTCCTTCGCCTTTGGAGACATATCTTGAAAGAAGTTGCTGTGGCTGATATCAAAGAGGATACTGCCTATGTTCTCCTCTAGGATTCTGATGGATTCCTGTCTCACATTGAGGTCTTTTATCCATTTCGAGTTTATCTTTGTGTATGGTGTAAGAGAATGGTCGAGTTTCATTCTTCTACATATAGCTATCCAGTTTTCCCAGCACCATTTATTGAAGAGACTGTCTTTTTTCCACTGGATATTTTTTCCTGTTTTGTCGAAGATTATTTGACCGTAGAGTTGAGGGTCCATATCTGGGCTCTCCACTCTGTTCCACTGGTCTATGTGTCTGCTTTTATGCCAGTACCATGCTGTCCTGGTGATCAAGTGGTAAAGCTTGAAATCAGGTAACATGATTCCTCCAGTTTTATTTTTGTTTTTAAACATTTCCTTAGCGTTTCGGGGTCTCTTCTGATTCCATACAAATTTTAGGATTATTTGCTCCAGGTCTTGAAAAATGCCCATGGAATTTTGATTGGAATAGCATTGAAAGTATACATTGCTCTAGGCAGTATAGACATTTTCACTATGTTTATTTTTCTGATACAATAGCATGGAATGGTCTTCCACCTGTTGTGTCTTCTTCAATTTCTTTCATGAGTGTTCTGTAGTTCCTCAAGTACAGATCCTTTAACTCTTTGGTTAGGTTTATTCCCAGGTATCTTATGGTTCTTGGTGTCATAGTAAACGGAATCGATTCTCTAATTTCCCTTTCTGTATTTTCATTGTTAGTGTATAAGAAAGCCACTGATTTCTGGACATTGACTTTTTATCCTGCCACATTACTGAATTGCTGTATGAGTTCTAGTAGTTTGGGGGTGGAGTTTTTTGGGTTTTCCATATAAAGAATCATGTCATCTTCGAAGAGAGAGAGTTTGACTTCTTCCTTGCCAATTTGGATACCTTGTATTTCTCTTTGTTATCTGATTGCTGTTGCTAGGACTTTTAATACTATGCTGAACAATAGTGGTGAGGGTGGGCATCCTTGTTGTGTTCCTGATCTCAACGGGACGTCTGTGAGCTTTTTCCCATTGAGGATGATATTTGCTGTGGGTCTTTCATAGATAGATTTGATGAAGTTCAGGAATGTTCCCTCTGTCCCTATACTTTGAAGCATTTTAATCAGGAACGGATGCTGGATTTTGTCAAATGCTTTTTCTGCATCGTTTGAGAGGACCATGTGTTTCTTCTCTCTTCTCTTATTGATTTTTCCTATCACACTGATTTGCAAATGCTGAACCATCCTTGTAATCCAGGGATTAATCCCACATGGTCATGGTGGATAATCTTTTTAATGTGCTGGTGGATTCTATTTGCTAGGATCTTGTTGAGGTTCTTGGCATCCATATTCATCATAGATATTGGTCTGAAATTCTGATTTTTGGTGGGGTCTTTGCCTGGTTTGGGGATCAGGCTAAAGCTGGCTTCATAAAAAGATCCTGGAAGTTTTCCTTCTGCTCCAATTTTTTGAAAGAGCTTCAGGAGAATAGGTGTTATTTCTTCTTTGAAAGTTTGGTAGAATTCCCCAGGGAATCCGACAGGTCCTGGTCTCTTGTTTTTTGGGAGGTTTTTGATCCCTGCTTCAATCTCATTAATAGATATTGGTCTATTCTGGTTGTCAATTTCTTCCTGGTTCAACTTTGAGAGTTTATAGTTTTCCAGGAATGCATCCATTTCGTCCAGGTTGCTTAGCTTATTGGCATATAACTGTTGATAATAACTTCTTCTACTTCCTTGGTGTTAGTTGTGGTCTCTCCCTTTTCATTCATAATTTTATTAATTTGGGCTTTCTCTCTTTTCTTTTGGATTATTGTGGCCAATGGTTTATCGATCTTATGGATTCTTTCAAAAAACCAGCTTCTAGTTTCACTGTTACATTCTAAAGTATCTGTAGTTTCTATCTCATTGATCTCTGCTCTAATCTTGATTATTTCCCTTCTTGTGTGTGGAGTTGGCTAATTTTTTGTTGATTCTCCAGTTCCTTAAGGTGTAGAGACAGCTGGTGTATTCTGGAGTTTTCCATTTTTTTGAGGGAGGCTTCGATGGCTATGTATTTCCCCCTTAGGACCGCCTTTGTTGTATCCCAAAGGTTCTGGACCAAAGTGTCTTCATTCTCATTGGTTTCCATGAATTCTTTAAGTTCTTCTTTGATCTTCTGGTTGATTCAAGCATTCTTTAGCAAGGTGGTCTTTAGCTTCCAGGTGTTTGTGTTCCTTCCAAACTTTTCCTTGTGATTGAGCTCCAGTTTCAAAGCATTGTGATCTGAGAATATGCAGGGAATAATCTCAGTCTTTTGGTATCAGTTGAGCCCTGATTTGTGACCCAGTATGTGGTCTATTCTGGAGAAGATTCCATGTGCACTTGAGAAGAATGTATATTCTGTTGTTTTAGGGTGGAATGTTCTGTATATATCTATGAGGTCCATCTGGTCCAATGTGTCATTCAATGCTCTTGTTCCTTTATTGATTTTCTGCTTGGATGATCTGTCTACTACTAAGAGGCGTGTTAAGATCTCCAACTATTAATGTATTCATATCAATATGACTCTTTATCTTGATTAATAGTTTTCTTATATAATTGACTGCTACCATATTGGGGGCATAAATATTTACAATTGTTAGATCATCTTGGTGGATAATCCGTTTAAGAATTATGTAGTGACCTTCTGTATCTCTGACTCCAGTCTTATAGCTTAAAATCTAATTTATCTGATATGAGAATCATTACCCCGGCCTTCTTTTGAGGCCCATTGACATGAAAGATGCTTGTCCATCCCTTCACTTTCAGTCTGGGTGTATCCTTAGGTTCAAAATGGATCTCTTGTAGACAACATACGGATGGGTCCTGTCATTTTATCCAATCTGCAACCCTGTGTCATTTTATGGGCGCATTTAGGCCATTCACATTGAGAGTGATTATTAATAGATGAGTTGTTATTGACATCGTGTTACCTTTGAAGTCTTTCTATCTGTAGATTGTCTCCATATTTCTGTCCAATGATATTCTTAGGATTTTTCTTCTTTTATAGAACCCCCCTTTAATATGTCCTGCAGTGTCGGCTTAGTGGTCGCATTCTCTTTTAAGCCTTGCTGGTCTTGGAAACTCTTTAACCCTCCATCCATTTTGAATGTCAGTCTTGCTGGATAAGGTATTCTTGGCTGCATGTTCTTCTCATTTAGTGCCCTGAATACATTTTGCCAGCCTTTTCTGGCTTGCCAGGTTTCTGTGTATGGGTCTGACGTTATTCTGATCGGCTTTCCTCTTTATGTAAGGAGCTTCTTTGTCCTAGCTGCCTTCAAGAGAGCCTGTCTACAATTATGATTCCTCATTCTTACTATCGGGTGTCTCGAGGACTTTAAAGATTCTATAATTTTGGGGGGAGACCATTCTGCCTCTAGTACATGAACGCTGGTTCCATTCTCAAAATTGGGAAAATTTTCATGGAGAATTTGTTCCACTATATCTTCTAGACTTCTTTCTTTCTCCCCCCCTTCAAGGATTCCAATAATTCTGACATTGGAACGTTTCATGGTATCATTTATTTCCCTAATTCTCTTTTTGTGGCTTCTAAGCTGTTTGTTCCAGGCTTCCTCCTGATCCTTTCTCTCTATCTGTTTGTCCTCCAGATCACTAATTCTATCTTCTGTCTCAGTTACCCTAGCCTTTAGAGAATTTTGATTAGATTGGAACTCATTGAGAACATTGTGAACATCACCCCTGGTGGCTTTCAGTTCTGCTCTAACATTGTGAACATCATCCCTGGTGGCTTTCAGTTCTGCCCTAATCAATTCCATTTTGTCCTCCCTGGCTTTCTCCAACCTAGCTATTGCCTGGATAGTCGTTAGCCTGAATTCCCTTTCTGACATATTGTTTATGTCGATAGCCCTTAGCTCTGTTGCAGAAGGCCCAGCCTCTGAATTTTTCTTCTGTTGGGCATTCCTCCTCCTAGTCATTTTGGTGAGAGATGGCTGAATGGATGTAGCTGGATGTATTGACCGTGGTGCAGTCAATGTGCAACCTGGAACGCTTCTGAGCAATCAAGAGTTCCCACCCAAATGAAAGAAAAAAGAAAGAGAAAAAAGAAAAAGAGAGAGAGAGAGACAGGAAAAGAAAAAGAAAGATAAAATAAGAGAGAAAGTCCAGCCTAAATGGGTCCTAAGGTAAGATTTATGAAGTATACAAACAAAAACAGACAAACAAAAAGACTGATAAAAGTAGATGACAAGAGGAAAAAAAAATTCCGTATATATATATGAAAGCAAAACAAAAAAAGAACCTCATCAAAAAGAACCCCGAGTATAATATTTATATACTACTAGGAAAAACACAAATACACAGAAACACTGGCGTAAGAAAAAGATGGGAGCATGGTTATACATTCTCAGTGTGGGGTAGGAAGGTTATTTTGATTCTTCCTGGGTGTATCTTGATATCTTTGTTAAAGGACTCAAATTTGCTAAGATAAAGGAGGTTTAAAAATTGGTTTACCTATAGACGTAGCATTGATTGGGGAAAGGGGATTACCTTGAAATTTAACTCTATATGAATATTAAAAAATAAAAATAAAAAAGGAATAAACTAAAATAAAATTTTAAAAAAATTAAAAATAGATAAGCAAAAGAAAAACACAGGTATATGTATCAAAAAGTTCAGGTTAAAAAGTTATTATGGAATTTGATGTACTGGACATCTCACTGTGATGGTAAATAGGTTAAAAAATTATATATAAAAAAATGACCCAGAATAGTAGGAATGAATTAAAAATTAAAGTTGTATTTATGAAGTAGTGGTTGTTGTTCTCTTGTCTTTTTTTCTTTATTTTTTTCGGTTGGCTTTCTGGGGGAGGGGCCTACTGCATGGGTTTTCAGGCAGCATTTCCTGAGTTAAGTCCTCTTGCCCCCCCTCAAGGGGATGGGCTCTGAGGAAACCGGTTTTTCAGGCTTTTGTTCTCTGGGGGATTTTTTATTTGTTTGTTCATTTTCTCTCGCCTTGACAGCTTTTGATGGTTTTTGGAAATTTAGAGGAAAGCAAACGGCACCCAGACCTCCCTCTCAAAGAGAAGCCTCAGTCTGTTCCCTTCTGGGTGCTCCAGAGCACATAAATTCCCCCTTGGCTGGTGGCAGAGAACGTTCCCAGTCGCGGATCCTGTTGACGCGGGAACTCCTGCTTGTACCCAAAACCACGACAGCAGTGGCTGTCTGGGCAGCTCCAGACTGCCAGAGAGGTCCCAGGCAGTGATAGCACACTGAGACTTTCCTGCTGACCTGGGCTGGGATTGTTCAGACTTTCCAGGTCTGAGAGCACCAGGCTGGCGCCTGCACACACCTCTCTCAGGGGAGGGTGTAGAGCGCGATTCAGACTCTGATAGCGCACCTGGCGCACGTGCATGGAGAGTGCAAAAAGGCTGCGGTTCTGCCTACTGGCGAGGCTCCCAGCCCCTCATGGGAGCCACTGCCCTGGTGCTCTCAGGTGCACTCGCGGCTCAGGGACCAAGACCTGGTTTCTTCACCACACTCTCTCTGGCTCAGTGCCAGGGGTGGCTGTCCTGGGTCTGGGGAGTTAAGCCCCTGTACCTAACCGCCCCGATTCCGACAATTTTCCCCCATGATCCTTTGCTCTTTTTGAGTGCTTTCAACCAGACTCCAAGTTAATGCTGGTCCCCCGTTCCAGGGCACTCTCCTACTGGTGTATTACTTTCCAATGGGTTGCTTCTTGTGGCTCCCTCCCCCTTTTGATTATCTTCTGATATCAGTCCGATGTTCCCACCCTGCTTTACCTGCCCACTGGTGTCTGCTGCCCCCGTAGAGATCCAGACGTGTATAATTCTAATCTCAGGCTGATTTCATGGGTGATTGGAGTTTTTGGGTAGGTATTCAGCTCACTTTAGGGTACAGGTTGAAATGGCGCCTCCTCCTAGTTCTCCGTCATCTTGTCCAGTGATCCCAATCTTTTCGTGTTTTTTTTTTTTTTTTTTTTTTTTTAATTTTATTTATTTGACAGAGAGAAATCAGAGCTAGGCAGAGAGGCAGACAGAGAGAGGGGGAAGCAGGCTCCTGCTGAGCAGAGAGCCCGATGCGGGGCTCGATCCCAGGACCCTGAGACCATGACCTGAGCCGAAGGCAGAGGCTTAAACCACTGAGCCACCCAGGTGCCCCGATCCCAATCTTTTCATACCAGTTGAGACCCGACTTATGACCCAGGATGTTATCTGTTCTGGAGAATGTTGCATGTGCACTAGAGAAGAATGTGTATTCTCTTGCTTTGGGATGGAATGTTCTGAATATATCTGTGAGGTCCATCTGGTCCAGTGTGTCATTTAAGGCCTTTATTTCCTTGTTGCTCTTTTGCTTGGAAGATCTGTCCATTTCAGTGAGGGAAGTGTTAAAGTCCCCTGATATTATTGTACTATTGTTAATGTGTTTCTTTGATTTTGTTATTAATTGGTTTATATCGTTAGCTGCTCCCATGTTAGGGGCATAGATATTTAAACTTGTTAGATCTTCTTGTTGGACAGACCCTTTGAGTATAATATAGTGTCCTTCCTCATCTCTCATTATAGTCTTTGGCTTAAAATCTAATTGATCTGATATAAGCATTGCCATCTCAGCTTTCTTTTGCTGTCCATTAGCATGGTAAATGGTTTTCCACCCCCTCACTTTTAATCTGGAGGTGTCTTTGGGTCTAAAATAAGTTTCCTGTGGACAGCTTATTGATGGATTTTGTTTTTTTTTATCCATTCTGATACCCTGCATCTTTTGATTGGGGCATTTAGCCCATTTACATCCAGGGTAACTACTGAGAGATATGAATTGCCTGTATAGTGACTACTACTGTATATTGTCTCTGTTCCTTTCTGATCTACTACTCTTAGGCTCTCTCTTTGCTTAGAGGACCCCTTTCAATATTTCCTGTAGAGCTGGTTTGGTGTTTACAAATTCTTTTAATTTTTGTTCTTCCTGGAAGCTTTTTATCTCTCCTATTTTTAATGATAGTCTAGGTGGATATAGTATTCTTGGCTGCATGTTTTTCTCGTTTAGTGCCCTGAATATATCATGCCAGTTCTTTCTGGTCTGCCAGGTCTCTGTGGATAAGTCTGCTATCAATCTAATATTTTACCATTGTATGTTACAGACTCCTTGTCCCGGGCTGCTTTCAGGATTTTCTCTTTGTCGCTAAGACTTGTAAATTTTACTATTAGATGACGGGGTGTGGACCTATTCTTATGGAATTTGAGGGGGGGTTCTCTGTGCTTCCTAGATTTTGATGCTTGCTCCCATTGCCATATTAGGGAAATTCTCTACAATAATTCGCTCCAATATACCTTCTGCTTCCTTCTCTCTTTCTTTTTCTTCTGGAATCCCACGTATTCTAATATTGTTTCACTTTATGGTATCACTTATCACTCGAATTCTCCCTTCGTGGTACAGTAGTTGTTTGTCTCCCTTTTGCTTAGCTTCTTTATTCTCTGTCATTTGGTCTTCTATATCACTAATTCTCTCTTCTGCCTCATTCATCCTAGCAGTAGGAGCCTCCATTTTTTATTGCACCTCATTAATAGCTTTTTTGATTTCAGCTTGGTTAGATTTTAGTTCTTTTATTTCTCCAGAAAGGGCTTTTATTTCTCCAGGCAGGGTTTTTCTAATATCTTCCATGCCTTTTTTGAGCCTGGCTAGCACCTTGAGAATCATCATTCTGAAATCTAGATCTGACATATTACCAATGTCTGTATTGATTAGGTCCCTGGCCTTCAGTACTGCCTCTTGTGTTTGTTTTTTTTTTTTGTGGTGAGTTTTTCTGCCTTGTCATTTTATTCCAATAAGAATATATGAATGAGAGAATAAAATAGTAAAAGGGTGGCAAAGACCCCAGGAAAATGTGTTTTAACCAAATCAGAGGAGACCCCAATTCGTGGGGGGAAGATAGAGGGTTAAAGGAAGTTCAGTAAAAAATAATAATAATAATAAAAAAAGAAAAAATATAAAAAAGAAAAAAATATACATATACATATATTAGACTCGTGACTAGAACAAGGTCACCCACTTAGTTTGGGTAGTATTTTGGTCTCCCCAAATTTTAAAGATTGAAAAACATATGTAAGGGCAAACACAAAGAAGGGATGGAATATTACTATGAATATGGAAATTTTTTTAAATTTTCTGAAAAGGGAGTTGATAAGATAAGTTGGTTGGGAGAATAAAGGAAAAGAAAGTGGGAGAATTTGCTCAGTCTGGAGACTAGAACAAAGCCCTGTGCTATATTTAGAGTATATTTTGATCTATTAGAAGAAATTGTATCCCAAAATTTTTTAGAAGAAAAAACCCTATGTGTATACAAAAATAAAGTTAGATACAATGAAGGATAAAATATGACTATAAGAATGAAGGTTCAAAAAAGATTTTTTTTGAATGGTATTGTTCAGATAAACTAGTTTCAAAATGTTAAAAGAGGAAAGGTTAAAAGTTAAAACAAAATTTAGCAGAAGAAAAAATAAAATAAAAAAATTAATTAACTTTGCAAGACTAAAGAATCATGGGGAGAAAGCCATGAATTCCATGCTTTGCTTTCTCCTCCTCTGGAATTCCACTGTTCTCCTTGGTAAGTGAACTTGGTCTTCCCTGGATTTCTTGCTGATCTTCGTGAGGAGGGGCCTGTTGTAGTGATTCTCAAGTGTCTTTGCCTGAGGCAGAATTGCATCGACCTTACCAGGGGCCAGCCTAAGTAATCAGCTCAGGTTCGCTCTCTGTAGTTTTTGTTACCTGAACACTTTCTGTAGAGTTCCGGAGGATGGAAATGAAAATCGCGACCTCCAAATCTCCATCCCAGAGGATCCGAGAGCTTGGGGCCCCACTCCTCAGTGCGCCCTCAGAGAAAAGCGCTCAATCACTCCGTTCTCCCTGGCTTCCGGCTACGCTCCCAGCTCACCCAGATTGTGACCAAGCATCTCTGTCTCTTGCACACAGCCCTGGCTGGAGTCTCCAAACCCCGCAGATCCCTGTGCTCTTCCAGGGGGCTCTCCCCAGATCTTGTGGGGTCCCTGCTCACAGAGTAGTGGTCTGTGCCATGGATCTCAATTTAAGGTAACCCCGAGTTGAGAGCTCACTCCTCAGCTCTGTCTCTGTAGCTGGGTTCCCTGCTTTAATATCTGTAAGTTCTGCAACCCTCAGACACCCCCGATCCTTCCGTGACCCCACGGGACCTGAGACCACGCTGTCCCCACATGGGTTTCACCTTGGCTTAGCCTTTGGAGCGATGTCCTTCAGTGGAGGAGACTTTTAAAAGTTCTGATTTTGTGCTCCGTTGCTCTGCTGCTTGCCGGGAGCTGGCCCCAGCCCCTGCGGTCTATCTTCGTGTCGCTTTGTATTTACTTCTCCGTTGGTCCTACCTTTCAGAAAGTGGTCTATTTTCTGTTTCTAGGATTGATGCTCTTCTTCTATTCAATCTCCTCTTGGATTTGTAGGGGTTTGGAATGGTTTGATAAGCTATCTAGCTGATCTCCTCCTACCTGATGTCATCTCAGCCTGCTACTTCTCCACCTTCTTGACTCCTCTCCCCCTTATTTTTTTTATGAACGAATAATATTCTATTGTATGTATATCACACAGTTTATTTATCCATTTAACTGTTGACAGACATGTTTGCTAGTTTTAGCTACTGAATAATGCTGCAAGGAATGTAGGAGTGCAAATATCTCTTAAAATACTAATATTATTTCTTTTGGACACACTGAGAAGTGTTATTCACTGGATTGTATGGTGGTTCTATTTTAATTTTTTGAAGAAACCCTTTACTGTTTTCTATAATTCTTGTACAATTTACTATCCCACCAATAGTATACAAGGGTTTTCTTTTTTCCACACTTCTGCCAGTAATTGTTACCTCTTGTCATAATGAAATACTGCCCAAAATAACAGATTTTAGGTGATATTTCATTGTGGTTTTGATTTGTGTTTCCTTGATGATTAAGTGATGTTGAGCACTTTTTCATGTACCTGTTGATCATTTATATGTCCTTGTTAGGAAAACGTTTATTCAGGCAATTTTTTCCATCTTTAAATTAAGTCTTTTGTTTGCTATTGAGTTATATGAGTGCCTTATGTATTTTTATATTAACCTTTTATCAGATTTATAGCTCAAAATATTTTCTTCTTTTCCATAGGTTGTTTTTTTCATTTTGTTGATTGTCTCTTTTGTTGTGCAGAAGCTTTTATTTTGATGTAGTCTCACTTGTTTATTTTTACTTTTGTTGCCTGTGTTTTTGATTTCATATAAAAAAAATCACTGTTAAGACCAATGTCAGGTAGATTTTTCCTTGTCTTTTCATGTAGGAGTTTTACAGTGCCAAATCTTAAATTTAAGTCTTTTTCTGTTTTCAGTTCATTTTTTGTATATGGCATAAGGAAATAGTCTATTTTTTTTACATATGAATATACAGTTTTCCTAGCACCATACATTAAAGAGATTCTCCTTTTCTCATTGCATGTTCTTGGCAATGTTGTCATAGATTAATGACTGTATATGTGAGGTTTTATTTCTGAGCTCTTCCTTCTGTTCCATCACTCTGTAAGTCTATTTTTATGCCAGTATATACTATTCTACTTACTATAGCTTTATAATATAGTTTGAGTTCTGGAATTTTATGCCTCTAGCCTGTCCTTCTTTTTCAAGAATTGCCTTTGCTATTTGGGTGGCTCCAAATGAATTTTAAGACTGTCTTTTTTTACTTCTGTGAAAAATGGCATTGGAATTTTGATGAGATTGCTCCTAATCTATAGAACATTTTCAGTAGTATAGACATTTTCAGAATTTTAATTCTTCCAACTTATGAACATAGGATATCCGTTCATTTATTTGTGCCTTACATTAGTGTCTATTCATGGGAAGTATCAAACACTTCCAGTTTCTACTGGTTGATTTTGGCAGGTAAAGGCCTTTTCTTGACTCCTGAGGCTAATTGTATTACTTTTGGAATTGCAGTCATGCTTTGTTCGATCTGAGCCAGAATCCCTTTGCTAGGTCCACAGCGGGATCTGTGGTTTTGTGGGCTTAATACCATGGGCCTGAATGGTCATGGATCCTGTCTCGTTCCTGAGTGTACAGGACTACCTCCAGGACCTTGTTAAGTAATGTGGAACTCTGATGAGTCTGCTTTAGTATCCGTATTTGGGTGCTTAGACATAAATTCTGCTATCAGATGCATTGATGGGTGTAAAGGGTCTTAGTAAAGGGTCTCCTGAGGGACAACATAAGGTCTAAAGGGCCTCTACAAGTCAGTAGGTAAGTCACTGAGCAGGTATTATTGGCCTCATACTGTGGCTGAGAGGGGCTAAAATAACATCTCAAGCCTGGTTCAGGGTTCACAACCAAGACTGAGGTCTGCAGGCTTCATTCTGGAGGCATGGATGAGCATTCTCCCATCAGGTCCATGGGTGAGGAAAAGTGCCCCTGAAGCATGGTTGAGAAGGGCTGGAGTTGATATGGTGCATTTCAGGATTTGCATTTGGGCTGAGGTTACCTTGGTCTTAACCCCCAGGGACAGATTGGTTTATCTCTTGGTGGGTCTCTGAGTGGGCAGAACTACCATGGACAATGGCTGGGAGGAGTCAGAGATGAGTCACAAGTTCATTTATGGATATGCTGTCAAAGGTTGGTTGACTTAGTTCTATGGACAGTGCCAAGTGTGTTTCCTAATGGGATCCTGGGATGGCAGGGCTGCTAACGTGCCAGAGCCAAGTATAGAGCAGCTTCAGGATCTCTAGGGGTGCAGATGTGTGTCTCCCACAGGGTCCATGGGCATGCAAAACTATTCATAGAGAAATATAGGGCCATTTTAGGATCTCCAACAGCACAGGAATTTTTTGTTGTTGTTGTTTTCATTGGGTCCCTGCATTTTCATGACTGTTTCTGGACTACTACTCATAGAAGTTGGAGCTGAGTGAGTATAGGGCCCTTGCAAGATCTCTGAAGGCATAGATTGCGGTGTTTCTTGCTGGGTCCCTGCAATTCTGCTCTTTTTTAAATATGTCTATTAAATTTACTTGGGTTGCCATAGAAAGTATTGAAAACTTGGATGAGTTAAAATAAGAGAAAATTGTTTGTCTCACAGTTTTGGAAATTGGAAGTCATAAATATAATTGTGATCTTTGTAATGCTCACTCTGCAAGTTCTAAGGGAGGATCTTTTTTTGTCTCTTCCTAGCTTCTGTCAGTTGCACCTCATTGTGCTTCATTACTTATATGTTCATTATCTTAACATCTGCCAGAGTAGTCATATAGCATCCTCTCTGTGCTGTTTCCAAATTTACCTCATCTTATCAGGACACCAGTCATTAATTTAGGGCCCACTCAAATCCAGCATGACTTTATCTTAATTAGATTATATTTGCAAAGATCCTATTTCTAAATAAGGTTACATTCATAGGTGCCAGGGACTAGGTCTTGTTTTGGGAGACAGAGTTTAACCCACAAAGATGTCTTTATGCCTCAATTCCTCCATTATTTCATGTTTTGCATTATATATGTATTTTGAAGTGAACCATTTTGATTTCTTATTTTTTCCATTTTTATTTATACATAATAAATTTAACTTTTAGTAGTTGTTCTAAGGGTTTCAATTAACATCTTAATTTATGCCTATATCTTTGTCATTAATGGAGCTTAAGCTCGGGGTGTCTGAGTGGCTGACAGTTAGATATCCAACTCTTGAATTTAGCTTAGGTCATGATCTCAGTGTTAAAAGAAGGAGCCCTGTGATGAGTTTCATGCTCAGCAGGGAGTCTGCTTCTCTCCCTCTCCTCCCATTGCCTCTCCCTCACTTGCACTCTCCTGCTTTCTCACTCTCGTTGTCTCTCTCTCAAAAAATATTTTTAAAAATATCAATTTAAGCTCAATAATGTGCAAAAACTACAAAAACTGTACTTCGGAATATCTCCATTCTTCCCCTTGTACTGCTGATGTTATTGTCACAGATCGCATCCATATAAGTAGTGCATCCATCAAACTTGATTTATAATTATTGTTTTTTCATAGTTGTATTTTAAGTCAAATGAAAAAAGGAGTTATAAATAGAAATATTAATACAAATTTTCACATTTTCCCTTTAATTCACTTTTCTGATGTCTTTTCTTTATGAGGACTTGAGTTACTGTCTGCTGACTTTTTGTTTTCATCCTGAAAGACTCCTTTTCTTCAATTTTTGTTTATCTCAATTTTTCTTTCTTTCTTTATAATTTTTAATTCTAAATTCTTAACTTGCCATCCATTTATGAGGGATGGTATTGGTTATAGAATTCTTGGTTGAAAGATTTTTTTTTCAGAACTTTAAATATGTCATCCCACAGCCTTAGTTCTACTACAGTATCAGAATAATAAGCTATTAATCATATTATTGAACTTTTGCATGTAATGAGGCAGTTCTTCCTTGCTGTTTTCAAGGTTTTCTTTAAGTGTAGTTGTCAAAAACTTGATTGTGATGTGTCTAGGTGTGGATATCTTTGAAATTATCATCCCTGAAATTTCCTGAGCTCCTTGAATACATAAATTCATGGATATCATGAAATTTAATATTTCCGTCATTTTTTTTTTCAAATACACTTTCTGCCTCTGTCTTTCCTCTCTTTCTGGATTTTTCATTATGCATTTTTTGACAACATCAATAATATACCATGATACTCTTGGGCTCTGTTTAGGTTTTTTTTTTTCTTCTTCTTCTTTCTTTTTCTCAACTGGATAATCTCAATGTCCTATGTTCAAATTTATTCTTTCTTTTGCCTGCTCAAATTTACTGCTGAGTGCCTCCAGTGAATTATTTATTTCACTTATTTTGCTTTTCAACTTTAAAGTTTCTATTTGGTTCTTTTTATAATTTCTCTCTTTATTGATGTTCTCAATTTGGTAAGATATTGTTCTAATGTCTTCCCTTATATTTTTAGACATATTTTCCTTTACCATATTGAACATACTTAAAAGGGCTAGCCCCTCCCCCAGAACATCAGCAGAAACACTTGCTCATACAACATCTCTCAACCAGAGAGTTCAGTGGGGTCTCAGTCTTTCTGGAAGTAATATTAGGACTCGTTTCATGAGAAGACCAGAGCACACTTAGTTAAAGCTCAACAGATTCAGGCCAAGGACCAAACACTGCTCATAGCAGGCAAAGAGAGCTTCTGCAGCTGACTGGTCTGAAGGACAAAGCAGCCAAAATGCAACAGCAAAGCACACAGCACACACCAGAGGCATTGTCTGAAGTGCCAGGCCTGGGACACTAGATGATTATTTCTTCATAAAGCCATTACTCTCAGAAGCAGAAAACAAAACAGTTTTTTCTAACACAGAGAAGGGAAAGACTTAAACAAATGCCAATGTGGAAGAATTTATCCCAAATGAAAGAAGAAAATGTCAGGCCAGAGATATAAGCAGAATAGGTATGAGCAACATCTCTGATGGAAAATTTAAAGCAACAGGTATAAGGATACTCAACAGGGCTTGAGAAAAGTATATAAGACATCAGAGAGACCTTTAACATAGAAATAGAAGAGTTAAAACAGAATCAGAGATGAAGGGTGCAATAAACAATATGGGAAACAGGCTTGATGCAATAAACATCAAGCTGGAAGAAGCAGAGGAGGTAATTAGTGGCACATAAGACTAACAGAAAGTAATGCAGCAGGTCAAAAGAGAAAGAATTATGAAACATGAGAATAGTCTCAGAGAACTGAAAGACTCCATCAAACATAATATTTATATTATAGGAGTTCCAAAAGAAGAAAAAGAAAAGGGAGCAGAAGATTTATTTAAGGAAATAATAGCTGAAAACTTAATCTGGGCGGGAAAAAAAAGCAGACATGCAAATCAAGGAGAGACAGCGAAATTCCATCAAAATCAACAAAAGCAAACACACACCAATACATATTGTAATTGAATTTTCAAAACATACTGATAAAGAATCTTAAAATCAGCAAGGCAAAAGAAATCCTTAAATAACAAGGAAGGCCAATAACAAGTAAAGACGAACAAGGTGCGGATTTCACAACAGAAACTTTGCAGGCCAAAAGGGAGAGGCATGATATATTCAAAGTGCTTATTGGGAAGTCTACAGCCAAGAATATTCTATCCAGCACAACTATCATTCAGAATAGGAGAGATGGTTTCCCAGAAAAACAAAAACTCAAGGAGCTCATGGCCACTAAACCAGTCTTGCAAGAAATATGAAAGGGGACTCTGAGTGGAAAGATGACACCAAAAGTGACAAAGACAAGAAAGGATCAGAGAAATTCTCCAGAAACAACGACAAAACAGTTAATAAAATGGTTGTAAATATATATCTTTCAGTAATTACTTTGCCTGTAAATGGACTAAATGTTCCAATCAGAATGGATAAAGAAACAATACCCATGATATATACTGCATACAAGGACATATTTTAGACCTAAAGACAGATTGAAAGCGAGGCAATGGACAAACATCCTCGTGCAAATGGTTGTCAAATGAAAGAATAACAATACTCACTTTGGACAAACTAGACTATAAAACAAAGACTATAAAACAAGTGGCAAAAGAGGTGACTATATAATCATAGAGGGGACAATCCAACAAAAATTTATAACAATTGTAAATTTTTATGCACCCAGCATGGGAGGAACAAATATAAAAAGAAACTAATAACAAACATAAAAGAATCCATTGATAACAAGACAATAATAGTAGGAAATATTAACACCCCATTTACATCAATCATTGAAACAGAAAATCAACAAGGGAACAATGGCTTTGAAAGACATGCTTGACCAGATGGACTTAACAGATATATTCAGAACATTATATCCTAAAGCAGCAGAATACACATTCTTTCCAAGTGCACATGAAACATTATCCAGAGGGCCCCTAGGTGGCTCAGCATCTGCCTGCAACTTGGGTTATTATCCCAGGGTCCTGGGATGGAGTGCCACATCACATCAGCTCTCTCCTCAGTGGGGACCCTGCTTCTCCCTCTCACATTGCCTGCTGATCTGCCTACTTCTGCTCTCTCTCTAGCAAATAAATAAATAAAATCTTAAGAAAAAGAAACATCATCCAGAACACATCACATATTTGGACACAATCAGACCCTAACAAATACAAAAAGATTGACATAATATCATGCATTGCTTCTGGTCACAACACTCTGAATCTAGAAAACTACAAGAAAAAATTTTGGAAAGACCACAGATACATGGGAGGTTAAACAACATCCTGCTAAATAATAAGTGGGTCAACCAGGAAATCAAAGAAATTAAAAAAAAATACATGGAAATAAATGAAAATGAAAAACAACAGTCCAAAACCTTTGGGATGCAACCAAACTGGCACTAAAAGGGTAGTATATAGAAATACAGCCTTACCTCAAAAAGTAGGAAAAACTTCAAGTAAACAACCTAAAGGAGTTATGAAGGAAATTGGAGGGGGAGTTGAGCCATGAGAGACTGTGAACTCTGAGAACCAAACTGAGGGTTTTGGAGGGGAGGGGGGTGGGAGGTTGGGTGAGCCTGGTGGTGGGTATTATGGAGGGCACATCTTGCATGGAGCACTGGGTGTGGTGCATAAACAATGAATTCTGGAACACTGAAAAGAAATTTTAAAAAATAAATGAAAATTTTAAAAAAACAATAAAAGAAGACTAAAGCCAACAGAAAGAAGTAATTGAAGATTACAGCAAAAATAAATGATATAGAAAATAAAACAAAAAGCAGAAACAATAGCAAAAGCAAAAGCAAACAAACAAAACCAATAGAACATATCAATGAAGCCAGTAGCTCCTTATTTGAGAGAATTAACAAAATTGATACCTCTAGTCAAACTTATCAAAAAGAAAAGGTAAAGGACCCAAATAAATAAAATCACAAATGAGAGTGGAAAATAACAGTCAAGACCATAGAAATACAAACAATTGAAAGAGAATATTATGGAAGAATATATGTGATGACAAATTGGGCAATCTGGAAGAAATTGATAACTTAGAAACATATAAACTACCAAAATGGAAACAGGAAGAAATAGAAAACCTGAACAGACCAATAACCAATAAATAAATTGAATTATTTAATCAAAAATCTTCCAACAGACAAAAGTCCAAGGCCAGAAGGCTTCACATCCCAATTCTAACAAATATTTAATAAAGAGCTAATTCCTCTTCTACTCAAACTATTCAAAAATATAGAAAAGGAAGGAAAACTTCCAGATTCATTCTATGAGGTCAGCATTTCCCAGGTACCAAAACCAAAGACTCTACTTAAAAAGAGAAATACAGGCCAATATCCCTGATGAATATAGATGCAAACATTAATTAAAAGATAAGAACATTTGTTCTTTTCAATGGATGCAGAAAAAGCTCTTGAGAATACAACATAGATTTATGATATAAACCCTCAACAAGGTAGGTTTAGAGGGAATGTATATAAACCTAATAAAAGCCATATATTAAAACCTCACATTTAATATCATCTTCAATCGAAAAATGAGAGCTTTTTCCTCCACGGTCAAGAACAAGATGGGGATATCAGCCACCACCATTGTTATTTAACATAGTACTTGATGTCCTAGCCACAACTATCTGACAGGGCAAAAAAAGATATTGCATCCAAATGAGCAAGGAAGAAGTAACAGTTTCATTAGTAGCAAACAACATGATAAACTGAACAGAAAACTGGAAAGACACCACCAAAAAAATTGCTAGAATTGATACACAAATTCAGTAAACTTTCATGATATAAAATAAGCACAGAGAAATCTCTTGCTTTTCTATACACCCATAATGAAGCAGCAGAAATAGAAATAAAGGAATCAATCCCATTTATAATTGCACCAAAAACAATAATACACCTTACCAAAGAGGTGAAAGACCTGTGCACTGAAAAGTATAAAACACTAATGAAAGAAACTGAAGATGACACAAAGAAATGGGAAGATATTTCATTTTATGGATAGTAAAAAAAAAATTAAAAGTTTATAATACCCAAGGCAGTTTATAAACAATCTTGTAATTTGTATGGAAGTACCAGAGACTACACATAATGAAACCAATTTTGAAAAAGAAAAGCAAAGCTGAAATCACCACAATTCCAGACTTCAAGTTATATTACAAAGCTGTTGTAATCAAAACAATATGGTATTTATATTAAAATAGACCCATAGATCAATAGAACATAAAAGAAAATCCATAAAGGAACCCAGAACTATATGCTCAATTAATATCTGGCAAAGCAGTAAAGAATATCCAATGGGAAAAGGACAGTCTCTTCAGCAAATGGTATTGGGAAAACTGAACAGCAACATGCCAAAGAATGAATCTGGACCTCTGTCTTACACTATACGCAAAAGTAAATTCACAATGGATTAGAGACCTAAATATGAGACAGGAAACTATAAAAATCCTAGAAAACAACACAGGCAGTACCATCTTTGACACTGGCATGAGCAACATCTTTCTAGATACATCTCTTCAGGCAAGGGAAACAAAACCAAAAATAAACTAGTGGGACCTCATCAAAATAAAATCTTCTGCACAGTGAAGGCAACGTTCAGCAAAACTAAAGGGCAACCTATAAAATGGGAGAAATTATTTACAAATAACATATATGATAAAGGGTTCTTACTCACATACATAAAGAACTTATAAAACTCAACACGCCAGGGACACCTGGGTGGTTCAGTTGGTTAAGCTGCTGCCTTCGGCTCAGGTCATGATCCCAGGGTCCTGGGATGAGTCCAGCATCAGGCTCCTTGCTCGGCAGGGAGCCTGCTTCTCTCACTGCCTCTGCATGCCTCTCTGCCTGCTTGTGTGTACTCTCTCTCTCTCTCTCTGGCAAATAAATAAAATCTTTAAAAAAACAAAAACAAAAACAAAAAAAACTCAACACGCCAAAAAATGAAAAATCCAATTTAAAAATGGGCAGAGGACATAAATAGACATTTTCCAAAGAAGACATATAGATCCTCAACAGAAAAATGAAAAAGATGCTTAACATCACTCATCATTAGAGAAATGTAAATCAAAACTGTAATGAAATATTGTCTCACAACTGCCAGAATGTTTAAAATCAACAGCAAAAGAAACAACAGGTTTGACAAGGATGTGGAGAACACAGAATACTTTTGCACTGCTGGTGGGAATGGAAACTGATGCACCCACTCTGTAAAACAGTATGGAGGTTCCTCTAAAATTTGAAAATAGAGCTAACCTAAAATCCGGCAATAGCACTATTAGGTATTTCCTCAAAGAATACAAAAATACTAATTCAAAAGGATATATACACCTCAATGTTTATACCATCTTTATCAACAATAGCCAAATGATGGATGTAGCCCATGTGTCCATTGCCTAAAGAACGGCTAAAGATGACGTGGCACATATATACAATGGAATATTACTTAGCCATAAAAAAGAATGAAATCTTGACATTTGTAATGACGTAGATGGAGCTAGAGTATGTAATGCTAAGCGAAATATGTTAGAGAAAGATAAATATGTTATGATTTCACTCACATGTGGAATTTAGCCTAGAATATAAATGAGGAAATTAAAAAATAAAGGAGAGACAGAAACATACCATGAAATGGACTGTTAACTATATAGAATAAATTGATGGGCACCGCAGATGATATGGGTGAGGGAATAGGTTAAATTAAAGATGAGGATTAAGGAGTGTACTTGTGATGAGTACCTGGTATTCTATGGAATTGTTGAATCAGAATATTGTAGACCTCAAACTAATGTTATACTGTATGTTAACTAACTTCTATTTAAATAAAAACTTAAAAAAATAAAATAATGTAAAAAATAAAAGCATCACCAAAGGAAGACAGTTAAATACATGGGAAACTCCCTACAGTTGTTAGCAGATTTTTTCAGCAGAAACTGCAAGCCATATGGGAGTGGCATTATATTTTCAAACTGCTGAACAGGAAAAATCTGCAGCCAAAAATACTCTTCCCAGTAAGACTATAATTTAGAATAGGAGAGGGAGGAAAAAAAAATTTCCAGTCAAACAAAAACTGAAGGACTTCATGACCACTAAACCAGCCTGCAAGAAATTATATAGGGAATGCTTTGAGTCAAAAGGAAAGGCTAAAAATGACAGTACAAAAATAGAAAGCACAGGGGCGCCTGGGTGGCTCAGTGGGTTGGGCCTCTGCCTTTGGCTGGGGTCGTGGTCTCAGGGTCCTGGAATCAGGCCCCATGTCAGGCTGTCTGCTTGGTGGGGAGCCTGCTTCTTCCTCTCCCTCTTCCTGCCTCTCTGCCTACTTGTGATCTCTCTCTCTGTCAAATAAATAAATAAAATCTTTAAACAAATGTAGAAAGCACAAAAGCTGCAAAAATAAATATTGCCATAGAATGTTAGTCAAGGAAATCACAAAATAAAAGGCTGTAATATGTGACACAATATACCTAAAACATGGGGAGAAGAGTAGTAAATACAGCATTCAAATTTAAACTGCCATCAACTTAATATAGATTACTTTATAGAGAAGAGGTTGTATACAACTAAATGGTAACCGAAAATAAAATAAAAAAACAATAACTATACAAAGAATAAAGAGAATGGAATCCAAGTATATCACTAAAGGAACCCAGAAAACTAGGAAAGACAGAAGAGTAGAAAGAATCAGAGGGAAAACTTCAGAAACAATCACAAAACAAGTAATAAAATAGTGATAGACATTTATTAATTATTACTTTGAATATAAATAGACTAAATGTTCCAATAAAAAGACATAGGGTGACAGAATGGATAAAAGAACAAGAACAATCATTTATCTGTTTCACACAAGATATTCATTTTAGACCTAAAGACACCTACAGACTGAAAATGGAAAGGAGAGACGTTTATCATGCAAATGGATGCCAAAAGAAAGCCTGGGCAGCACTATTTATATGAGATAAAATGGAGTTTATTTTTAGTTCAATTTTTTGTTTTATTTTTTAAATTAAATTCAATTATCTATAGTACATCATTAGTTTCTGATATAATGTTCAATGACATATTAATTGAGCATATCACACAGTGCTCATCACATCATGTGACCACTTTAATGCCCATCACCCAGTTACCCCATCCCTCCCCACCTCCCTTTCCAAAACCCTCAGTTTGAGTCCCAGAGTCAAGAGTCTCCTATGGTTTGTCTCCCTCTCTGATTTCTTCCCATTCTGTTCCACCCACCCCTATCATTCTCTGCACTATTATGATCCACATATGAGTGAAACCATATGAAAACTGTGTTTCTCTAATTCATTTCTTTCATGTAGCATAATAACCTCCAGTTGCATCCATTTTGATGTAAATGACAGATATTCACCCATTCTAATGGCTGAGTAATATTCCATTGTATATATGAACCACATCTCCTTTATCTATTCATCCATTGGAGGACATCTTAGCTCATTCTACAGGTTGGCTATTGTGGACATTGTTGCTATGAACATTGGGGTGCACATGCTCCTTATTTTCACTACATCTGTATCATTGGAATGCACACACAGTAGTGCAATTTCTGGGTTGTAGGGGGCTTCTACTTTTAACATTGCAAGGAAACTCCATACTGTTTTTTAGAGTGGCTATACCAGCTTACATTTCCACCAACAGTATAAGAGGTTTCCTCCTTTTCCACTTACTTGTCAACATACGTTTTCTCCTGTCTTGTTAATTTTAGCCATTCTGACTGGTGTAAAGTGGTATCTCATTGTGGTTTTCATTTGTATTTCCCAAATGGCATGTGATGCAGAGCATTTTTTCATGTGTCTGTTGACCATGTGTGTGTCTTCTTTGGAAAAGTGTCTTTTCATGTCTTCTGCCCATTTCTTGACCGAATAATTTGTGTTTTGGCTTTTGAGTTTGAGAAGTTCTTTATAGATCTTGGATGCTAGCCCTTTAACTGTATTGTCATTTGTAAATATCTTTTCCCATTCTATAAGTCGCCTTTTAGTTTTGTTGATTCTTTCCTTTGTTGTGCAGAAACTTTTTATTTGATGAAGTCTCAATAGTTGATTTTTGCTTTTGTTTTCCTTGCCTTTAGAGATGTGTCTTGAAAGAAGTTGCTTTATTCAAGGTCAAAGAGGTTATTCCCTATGTTCTTCTCTAGGATTTTGATGGATTCCTGTCTCCCATTTAGGCCTTTCATCCATTTTGAGTTTATCTTTGTGTATGGTATAATAAAATAGTTGAGTTTCATTCTTCTGCATGTGGCTGTCAAATTTTCCCAACACAGTTTGTTGAAGAGATTTTTTTTTATTGGATATTATTTCCTGCTTTATCAAAGATTATTTGACCATAGAATTGAGGATCCATTTCTGGGCTCTCTATTCTGTTCCGTTGATCTATGTGTCTGTTTTTGTGCCAGTACCATACTGTTTTGATGATCACAGCTTTGTAATATAACTTGAAGTCAGGCATTGTGATGCCCCCATGTCTGGTTTTCTTTTTCAACCTTACCCTGGCAATTCAGTGTCTTTACTGGTTCCAAAAAAATTTCAGCATTTTTTCTTCCAGGTCTGTGAAAAATGTCGATAGTATTCTAATAGGGATTGCACTGAATGTGTAGATTGTTCTGGGCAGCATAGATATTTTAACAATGTTTATTCTTCCAATCCATGAGTATGGAACGTTTTTCAATCTCTTTTTGTCTTACTCAATTTCTTTCATAAGTGTTCTGTAGTTTCTAGAGTACAGTTCCTTTACCTTTTTGGTTAGATTTATTCCTAGCTATCTTATCCTTTTTGGTGTAATTGTAAATGGGATAAATTCCTTAATTTCTCTTTTGTCAGCCACATTGCTTGTATATAGAAATACAATTGATTTCTAAGCACTGATTTTTATATCTTACCACATTGTTGAATTTTTGTATGAGTTCTAGCAATTATAGAGTGGAGTCTTTGACTTTTCCACATAAATTATTATGTCATCTGTTAAGAGTGAGAGTTTGACTTCTTCTTTGCCAGTTTGAATGCCCTTTATTTCTTTTTGTTTGTCTGATTGCCGAGGCTAGGAATTCTAGTACTGTGTTGAACAATAGTGGTGAGAGTGGGCATCCCTCTCATGGTCCTGACTTTAAGGGAAATGTTCTCAGTTTTTCCTCATTGAGAATGACATTCACTGTGGGCTTTTTATAGATGGCTTTTATGGTGTTGAGATATGTTCCCTCAACCTTTCCACATTGAAGAATTTTAACCAAGAAAGGATACTACATTTTTTCTAATGATTTCCTTGCATCAGTTGAGAGAATCACATGGTTCTTGTCTTCTCTCATATTAATGTGATGTATCATATTGATTGATTTGCAAATGTTGAATCACCCATGCTTTCCAGGAATAAATCCCACTTGGTCATGGTGAATAATCCTTTTAAGGTACCGTTGGATCCTATTGGCCAAGATGTCGGTTAGTATTCTGTCATCCATGTTTATCAGGGATATTGGTCTGTAATCCTCATTTATAATGGGGTCTTTGTCTGGTTTTCATATTAGGCCAATGTTTGCCTCATAGAAAATTTTGGAAGTATTCTTTCCATTTCTATTTTTTGAAACCCCTTGTGTAGAATAGTTATGATCTCTTCTTGAAATGTTTGTAGAATTCCCCGGGGGAACCATCTGGCCCTATACACTTGTTTATTAGAAGTTTTTTGATTACTGCTTTAATTTCCTTGTTGGTCTGTTCAGATTGTCTATTTATTCCTCTTTCAGTCTGGGTAGTTTATCAGTTTCCAGGAATGCATCTATTTCTTCCAGATTGCCTAATTTATTGGTATATAGTTGCTGGAAATAATTTCTAACCATTCCTACTATTTCCTTGGTATTAGTCATGATCTCTCCCCTTTCTTTCATGATTTTATTAATTTGGATCCTTTATCCTTTCTTTTGGATGAGTCTGGCCAGAGGTTTATCAATCTTATTAATTCTTTCAAAGAACAAGCTTTTAGTTTCATTGATCTATTCTACAGTTCTTCTGGTTACTATTTCATTGATTTCTGCTCTGATATTTATTATTTATCTTCTCCTGCTTGGTTTAGGCTTTATTTCTTTTCTTTCTCCAGATTTTTAGGTGTAAGGTTAGCTTGTGCCTTTGGAATTTTTCTAATTCTTTGAGAGGCTAGGACAGCTATATACTTCACTTTTAGGGCCTCCTTTGCAGTGTCCCATAGGTTTTGATCCAATGTGTTTTTGTTCTCATTAATTTCAATGACTTGTTTAAGTTCTTCTTTAATTTTCTGGTTGACCCATTCATTCTTTAACAGGATGGTCCTTAACCTCCAGGTGTTTACATTCCTTCTTAATTTCTTCTTGTGACTGAGTTCCAATTTCAAAGTATTGTTGTCCGAAAATATTCAAGGAATAATCTCAATCTTTTGTTATCAGTTATGACCTGATTTGTGAACCAGTATAGGATCTATTTTCAAGAAAGTTCCATATGCACTCGAGAAGAATGTTTACTCTGTTGTTTTTTTTTTTTTTAATTTTTTATTTATTTTCAGTGTACCAGTATTCATTGTTTTTTCACCACACCCAGTGCTCCATGCAATCTGTGCCCTCCCTAATACCCACCACCTGGTTCCCCCACCCTCCCACCCCGCCCCTTCAAAACCCTCAGGTTGTTTTTCAGAGTCCATAGTCTCTCATGGTTCACCTCCCCTTCCAATTTCCCTCAACTCCCTTCTCCTCTCCATCTACCCTTGTCCTCTATATTATTTGTTATGCTCCACCAATAAGTGAAACCATATGATACTTGACTTTCTCTGTTTGACTTATTTCACTCAGCATAATCTCTTCCAGTCCTGTCCATGTTGCTACAAAAGTTGGGTATTCGTCCTTTCTGATGGAGGCATAATACTCCATAGTGTATATGGACCACATCTTCCTTATCCATTCATCCGTTGAAGGGCATCTTGGTTCTTTCCACAGTTTGGCGACCGTGGCCATTGCTGCTATAAACATTGGGGTACAGATGGCCCTTCTTTTCACTACATCTGTATCTTTGGGGTAAATACCCAGCAGTGCAATTGCAGGGTCATAGGGAAGATCTATTTTTAATTTCCTGAGGAATCTCCACACTGTTCTCCAAAGTGGCTGCACCAGTTTGCATTCCCACCAACAGTGTAAGAGGGTTCCCCTTTCTCCACATCCTCTCCAACACACGTTGTTTCCTGTCTTGCTAATTTTGGCCATTCTAACTGGTGTAAGGTGGTATCTCAATGTGGTTTTGATTTGAATCTCCCTGATGGCTAGTGATGATGAACATTTTTTCATGTGTCTGGTAGCCATTTGTATGTCTTCCTTGGAGAAGTGTCTGTTCACATCTTCTGCCCATTTTTTAATATGATTATCTGTTTTGTGTGTGTTGAGTTTGAGGAGTTCTTTATAGATCCTGGATATCAACCTTTTATCTGTACTGTCATTTGCAAATATCTTCTCCCATTCCGTGGGTTGCCTCTTTGTTTTGATGACTGTTTCTTTTGCTGTGCAGAAGCTTTTTATCTTGATGAAGTCCCAGAAGTTCATCTTTGCCTTTGTTTCCTTCGCCTTTGGAGACATATCTTGAAAGAAGTTGCTGTGGCTGATATCAAAGAGGTTACTCCCTATGTTCTCCTCGAGGATTCTGATGGATTCCTGTCTCACGTTGAGGTCTTTTATTCATTTCGAGTTTATCTTTGTGTACGGTGTAAGAGAATGGTCAAGTTTCATTCTTCTACATATAGCTGTCCAGTTTTCCCAGCACCATTTATTGAAGAGACTGTCTTTTTTCCACTGGATATTTTTTCCTGTTTTGTCAAAGATTATTTGACCATAGAGTTGAGGGTCCATATCTGGGCTCTCTACTCTGTTCCACTGGTCCATGTGTCTGTTTTTATGCCAGTACCATGCTGTCTTGGTGATCACAGCTTTGTAGTAAAGCTTGAAATCAGGTAACGTGATGCCACCAGTTTTATTTTTGTTTTTCAACATTTCCTTAGCAATTCGGGCTCTCTTCTGATTCCATACAAATTTTAGTATTATTTGCTCCAGCTCTTTGAAAAATACTGGTGGAATTTTGATTGGAATGGCATTAAAAGTATAGATTGCTCTGGGCAGTATAGACATTTTAACGATGTTTATTCTTCCCATCCAAGAGCATGGAATGGTCTTCCATCTTTTTGTGTCTTCTTCAATTTCTTTTAGGAGTGTTCTGTAGTTCCTCGAGTACAGATCTTTAACCTCTTTGGTTAGGTTTATTCCGAGGTATCTTATGGTTTTTGGTGCTATAGTAAATGGAATCGATTCTCTAATTTGCCTTTCTGTATTTTCATTGTTAGTGTATAAGAAAGCCACTGATTTCTGGACATTGACTTTGTATCCTGCTACATTACTGAATTGCTGTATGAGTTCTAGTAGTTTGGAGGTGGAGTCTTTCGGGTTTTCCATATAAAGAATCATGTCATCTGCGAAGAGAGAGAGTTTGACTTCTTCCTTGCCAATTTGGATACCTTTTATTTCTCTTTGTTGTCTGATTGCTGTTGCTAGGACTTCTAATACTATGTTGAACAAGAGTGGTGAGAGTGGGCATCCTTGTCGTGTTCCTGATCTCAATGGGAAGGCTGCAAGCTTTTTCCCATTGAGGATGATATTTGCTGTGGGTTTTTCATAGATAGATTTGATGAAGTTCAGGAATGTTCCCTCTATCCATATACTTTGAAGCGTTTTAATCAGGAACGGATGCTGGATTTTGTCAAAAGCTTTTTCTGCATCAATGGAGAGGATCATGTGGTTCTTCTCTCTTCTCTTATTGATTTGTTCTATCACATTGATTGATTTGCGAATGTTGGTCATGGTGGCGAATACCTGGTCATGGTGGATAATCTTTTTAATGTGCTGTTGGATCCTGTTTGCTAGGATCTTTTTGAGAATCTTAGCATCCATATTCATCAGTGATATCGGTCTGAAATTCTCCTTTTTGGTAGGGTCTTTGCCTGGTTTGGGGATCAGGGTAATGCTGGCTTCATAAAAAGAGTCTGGAAGTTTTCCTTCTGCTTCAATTTTTTGAAACAGCTTCAGAAGAATAGGTATTATTTCTTCTTTGAAAGTTTGATAGAATTCCCCAGGGAATCCGTCAGGTCCTGGGATCTTGTTTTTTGGGAGGTTTTTGATCACTGCTTCAATCTCGTTACTAGATATCGGTCTATTCAGGTTGTCAATTTCTTCCTGGTTCAATTTTGAGAGTTTATAGTTTTCCAGGAATGCATCCATTTCATCTAGGTTGCTTAGCTTATTGGCATATAACTGTTGATAATAGCTTCTGATGATTGTTTCTACTTCCTTGGTGTTAGTTGTGATCTCTCCCTTTTCATTCTTAATTTTATTAATTTGGGCTTTCTCTCTTTTCTTTTGGATTAGTGTGGCCAATGGTTTATCGATCTTATTGATTCTTTCAAAAAACCAGCTTCTAGTTTCGTTGATACGTTCTACTGTATCTCTGGTTTCTACCTCGTTGATCTCTGCTCTAATCTTGATTATTTCCCTTCTTACGTGTGGAGTTGGTTTGATTTGTTGTTGATTCTCCAGTTCTTTAAGGTGTAGAGACAGCTGGTGTATTCTGGATTTTTCAATTTTTTTGAGGGAGGCTTGGATGGCTATGAATTTCCCCCTTAGGACCGCCTTTGCTGTATCCCATAGGTTTTGGAGTGAAGTGTCTTCGTTCTCATTGGATTCCATAAATTGTTTAAGTTCTTCATTGATCTCCTGGTTGATCCAAGCATTCTTAAGCAAGGTGGTCTTTAGCTTCCAGGTATTTGAGTTCCTTCTGAACTTTTCCTTGTGATTGAGCTCCAGTTTCAAAGCATTGTGATCTGAGAATATGCAGGGAATAATCTCAGTCTTTTGGTATCGGTTGAGCCCTGATTTGTGACCCAGTATGTGGTCTATTCTGGAGAAGGTTCCATGTGCACTTGAGAAGAATGAGTATTCTGTTGTTTTAGGGTGGAATGTTCTGTATATATCTATGAGGTCCATCTGGTCCAATGTATCATTCAATGCTCTTATTTCTTTATTGATTTTCTGCTTCGATGATCTGTCTATTTCTGAGAGAGGCGTGTTAAGATCTCCTACTATTAATGTATTCATATCAATATGACTCTTTATCTTGATTGATAGTTTTCTTATGTAATTGGCTGCTCCCATATTGGGGGCATAGATATTTACAATTGTTAGATCATCTTGGTGGATAGTCCCTTTAAGAATGATGTAGTGTCCTTCTGTATCCCTGACTACCGTCTTTAGTTTAAAATCTAATTTATCTGATATGAGAATCGCTACCCCGGCCTTCTTTTGAGGCCCATTGGCGTGAAAGATGCTTCTCCATCCCTTCACTTTCAGTCTGGGTGTATCTTTAGGTTCAAAATGGGTCTCTTGTAGACAACATATGGATGGGTCCTGTCGTTTTATCCAATCTGCAACCCTGTGTCGTTTTATGGGTGCATTTAGGCCATTCACATTGAGAGTGATTATTGAGAGATACGTTTTTATTGACATTGTGTTATCTTTGAAGTCTTTCTTTCTGTCGATTGTCTCTATATTTCTGTTCAATGCTATTCTTAGGATTTTTCCTCTTTTATAGAACCCCCCTTAATATTTCCTGCAGTGTCGGCTTGGTGGTTGCATAGTCTTTCAAGCCTTGCCGGTCTTGGAAACTCTTTATCTCTCCATCCATTTTGAATGTCAGTCTTGCTGGATAAAGTATTCTTGGCTGCGTGTTCTTCTCATTTAGTGCCCTGAATATATCTTGCCAGCCCTTTCTGGCTTGCCAGGTCTCTGTGGACAGGTCTGACGTTATTCTGATGGGCTTTCCACTCTATGTAAGGAGCTTCTTTGTCCTAGCGGCTTTCAAGAGATTGTATCTACAATTATGATTCCTCAATTTTACTATGAGGTGCCTGGATGTTTTTTTTGAATTTATAATCTTGGGGGGGGACCTTTCTACTTCTAGTACATGAACACTTGTTCCATTCGCAAGATTGGGAAAATTTTCATGAAAAACTTGTTCCACTATATCTTCTAGACTTCTTTCTTTCTCCTCCCCTTCAGGGATTCCAATAATTCTGATGTTGGAACGTTTCATGGCATCATTTATTTCCCTGATTCTGTTTTCGTGGCTTCTAAGCTGTTTGTTCCAGGCTTCCTCCTGATCCTTTCTCTCTATTTGTTTGTCCTCCAGATCACTAATTCTATCTTCTGTCTCAGTTACCCTAGCTTTTAGAGAATTTAGATTAGATTGGAACTCATTGAGAGCGTTGTGAACCTCATCCCTGGTGGCCTTCAGCTCTGCCCTAACATTATGAACCTCCTCTCTGGTCGCTTTCAATTCTGCCCTAATCAATTCTGTTTGGTCATCCATGGCTTTCTCCAACCTAGCTATTGCCTGGATAATTGTTAGCCTGAATTCTCTTTCTGACATATTGTCTATGTTGATAGCCGTTAGCTCTGTTGCAGAAGGCCCATCCTCTGTATTTTTCTTCTGTTGGGGATTCCTCCTCCTAGTCATTTTGGTGAGAGATGACTGGACAGATGTAGCTGGATGTATTGACCGTGGTGCAGTCAAGGTGCACCCTGGAACGCTTCTGAGCACTCAGGATTCCCCACCCAAATGAGAGAAAAAAGAAAAGAAAAAGAAAAAAGAGGGAGAGAGAGAGACAGGAAAAAAAGGGAAGATACAAGAGAAGGTTCAGCCCAAATGGGCCCCAGGGTAAGGTTTATGACGTATACAAACAAAAACAGACAAACAAAAAGACTGGTAAAAGTATATGACGAGAGAAAATATATATATATATAAGCAAAAAAAAGGAGGAGCCTCGTCAAGAAGAACCCCAAGTATAAGATTTATATACTATCCGGACAAACATAAATACACAGAGACACTGGCAGAAGAAAAAGATGGGAGCATGGTTATAGATTCTCGGTGTGGGCGAGGAAGGTTATTTTGATTCTTCCTGGATGTATCTTGATATCTTTGTTAAAGGACTCAACTTTCCTAAGAAAAAGGGGGATTAAAAATTGGTTCACCTATAGGGGTAGCATTGCTTGGAGAAAGGGGATTACCTTGAAGTTTAACTCTATATGAATATTAGAAAATAAAAATAAAAAAGGAATAAACTGGACTAAACTAAATTAAAATTTTTTTTTAAAAATTAAGAAAATAGAAAAGCAAAAGAAAAACACATGTGTATGTATCAAAAAATTCAGGTTAGAAGTTTATCATGGAATTTGATGTACTGGACATCTCACTGTGATGGTAAATAGGTTAAAAAATTATCTATATAAAAAAAGAAAAAATGAACCAGAATAGTGGGAAAGAATTAAAAATAAAAGTTGTATCTATGAAGTAGTGGTGGTTGTTCTCTTGTAGTCTTTTTTTTTTTTTTCCTGATTTGTTTTCTGGGGGAGGGGGCTGCCACGTGGGTTTTCAGTCAATGATGTTCCCTGAGTTAAGTCCTCCCGACCCCCTCAAGGGGGTGGGCTCTGAGAAAAACGTTTTTTTTCAGGTTTTTGTTCTCTGGAGGTTTTTATGTTTGTTCACTTCTTTTCTCTCGCCTTGACAGCTTTTGATGGTTTTTGGAGGTTTAGAGGAAAGAAAACTGCACCCCAACCTCCCTCTCAGAGAGAAGCCTCAGTCTGCTCCCCTGCAGGTGCTGCAGCCGCTGGGCCACTGGCAGAGCAGGTTCTGAGTCACGGTCCCTGGGGACGCAGGATCTCCTGCTTGTACGCAAAACCAAGGCAGCTGTGGCTGTCTGGGCAGCTCCAGACCGCCAGAGAGGTTCCAAGCAGCAATCGCACACTGAGATTTTCCCGCTGGCTGGGGCTAAGAGCTCAGGTCTTGCGCGCACCTCTCCCAGGGGATGGTTTGGGGCGCGGCGCCTCCAGCTCTATCGGCTCTATCGCCGCGTGGGTCTATCGCCGCGTGGGTCCCAGAACACCAGGCTGGGCATGCACCTCTCTCAGGGGAGGTTGAGGCACGCGCGCATCTCCAGTAAGGTGCGCGTTCTGCCGTCTGGTGTGGCTCCCAGCCCCTCACGGGAGCCGGACTCCACCCGTTCTCGGGCGCACTGGCGGCTCCGGGACAAAGACCAGGTTTCTCCGCCGCACTCTGCGGCTCAGCGCCAGGAGATGCTGCCCTGGGTCTGGGGACTTAAGCCCCTATCCCTATCCGCCCCGATTCCCACAATTTCCCCGCTCGAGTCTTTGCTCTTTTGAGTGCTTTCAACAAGACTCCAAGTTAATGCTGGTCCCCAGATGCCGGGCACTCTCGTATTGGGGTATTATTTTCCAGTCGGTCGCCTCTGGTGGCTCCCTCCCCCTTTTGTTTATCTTCCGATATCAGTCCGACGTTCCCACTCCACTTTACCTGCCCACTGGCGTCTTCTGGCCCCCGTAGAGATCCAGACGTGTATAATTCTGATCTCAGGCTGATTTCATGGGTGATCGGAGTTCTTTGGTAGGTAATCAGCTCACTTTAGGGTGCAGGTTGAAAAGGCGCCTCCTCCTACTTCCCCGCCATCTTGTCTCCTACTCTGTTGTTTTTGAATGGAATGTTCTGTATGTCTGTGAAGTCCATCTGGTGTGTCATTCAAAGCTCTTGTTTCTTTATTCATCTTATGCTTAGATAATTTGTCCATTGCTGTGATTGAAGTGTTGAAGTCTCCTACTATTAATGTATTGCTATCAATATGTTTCTTTACTTTGGTTATTAATTGGTTTATATAATTTCCTGCTCCCACATTGGGAGCATTGATATTTACAATTGTTAGATTTTCTTGTTGGATAGACCCTTTAAGTGTGATATAGTGAGCCACTACATCTCTTATTACAGTCTATGATTTAAAATCTAACTTGGATGGTATAAGGATTGCTACCCAAGCTTTCATTGGGGTCCATTAGTGTGGTAAATCATTCTACATCCCTTCATTTTCAAAATGGAGGTGTCTTCAGTTTCAAAATGCGTCTCTTGTAGACAGCATATGGATGGGTCCTGCTTTTTTATCCAATCATAATCGTTGGAACATTGAGCCCAGGTACATTTAGAGTAACTATTGAAAGATATGAATTTAGTGCCATTGTGTTACCTGTAAAGTCCCCGTTTCTGTAGATTGTCTCTGTTATTTTCTGCTCTATATTAATCTTTTTTTTAAAAAAATAGTTATCCCTTCTTTTTAAAATTTTTTTTAAGATTTTATTTATTTATTTGACAGACAGAGAGCACAAGTAGGCAGAGAGGCAGGCAGAGGGGTGGGGGGAAGCAGTCTCCCTGCCGAAGCAGAGAGCCCAATGCAGAACTCGAACCCAGGATCCTGGGATCATGACCAGAGCCGAAGGCAGCGGCTTAACCCACTGAGCCACCCAGGTGCCCTCTATATTAATCTTGAGCTCTCTCTTCGCTTACAGGATCCCCTTTAATATTTCTTGCCAGGTGAATTTAGTGATGACAAATTCTTATAATTTCTGTTTGTCCTGGAACCACTTATCTCTCCTTCCATTCTGAATATAGCTTTGCTGGATAAAGTATTCTTGGCTGCATGTTCTTCTCATTTAATAACCTGAATACATCTTGCCAGCCCTTTCTGGCCTGCCAGATTTCTGGGGATAGGTCTGATGTTATTCTCATATTCCTCCCTCCATAAGTCGAGAAATCACTTCCCCCTAGATGCTCTCAAGTAAGCTCCCTTGGCTCTAAGATTTGCAAGATTCACTGTTATATGTCGGGATGTTGATCTATTTATACTGATTTTGCAAAGAGTCCTCTCTGCCTCTTTGATGTGAATGCTTGTTTGTTTCCCCACATTAGGGAAGTTCTCAGCCAATATTTGCTCAAATATACCATCTAGCTCGCTCTCGCTCACTCTCTCTCTCTCTCTCTCTCTCTCTACCCCCTATCTTGGATTTCAATGATCCTGATATTGGTTCTTTTCAAAATATCATTAAATTCTCTAAGTCTCTGCTCATGTGCTATGAGTTGTTTTTCTCTCTTTTCTTCAATTTCCCTTCTCCTCTCCATCAATTTCCTCCCTTTCCAACAGCCTGTCTTCCAGATTACTTAATCTCTTCCCTGTCTGATTGACCCTAGCTATTAGAACATCCAATTTAGGCTGCATCTCATTCATAGCATTTTAAAGTTTGTCTTGATTAGATCTCATTTATGCCCTAGAAATTCTGTATTGTCATGTATGCTTTTTTCAAGCCTAGCTACTAACTTTATAATTGTTATCCTGAATTCTATCTTTGACATCTTGTTTATGTCCATATCCATTAGTTCTGTTGATCTAAACCAATAACAAAAGGGTGGAGGGAGAGAGACTATAACCTCTCAGGGTGGACAAAGCATCATGATCTGTCTGTTCCTGATTGATTTTCTGTCTGTGTGTCAGAAGACACTATATCCCAAAATTGCATAGAAATCAGAAGTTTTATCAAGACATATATATATATCAAGATATATATACCAAGATAAAATATATATTATGTATTAATATATTATATAACATATTAATTATATTAATATATAATCAATAAATATATTCACATATATAATATATATATCAGGATAAAATTTAATAGAGTGTAAAATGGACTAGTATGGAACATAAATCTGTAAAACACAGATGTGAAAAAAATAATAATTAAAAAGTGACTTAAAATATTTTATAAAAATAAAAAGAAAAGAAATAATCTTTTTGAAATGAGAACTGGGTAAAAAAAAAAAAGAAACAAAAAGGAAATGTAAAATTTTATCCTAAGTATAAACAAGTTGTGAGGGAATCCCTGGAGCTCAATATATTGTTTTCCCTTGGTGGTTGAGTTTTACAGTCTTGTGGGAAATAACCTTGTCATTCACCTGTTCTTCCAGTCTGTCTTCTGGAGGAGGAGTCTGAGTCTCAGGGGTCTGTGCCTGGGTGGAGTTACTCCTCCCTTTGTCAGGAGGATGGGCTTAATATGAGCTGATCGTCTCTGTGAATTTTGTTACCTTGTAGCTTTCCATGCCCCTTTAGAGGGTCAGAGCAAATATGACTGTTCAGGAATCTCTGGTCTAGTTCTGCAATGTCATGGTTCCCTTTCTTCAGTCAATCCTCCAGGTCAAACCATTTCCACTTCTGTATGTACCAGACTCCACAGACTTCATGCTATTCAAGCCCACTACAAAGCTGCAAGTATCTGTGTTTTGTGCCTTTGCAATTGTGAGAAGCCATGGACTCACACGTGCATCCTCATCCACCAATCCAAGGTCATGACTGGGTGCTGACCCAGTTGTCCTTTCAGGAGCCACACCGCCCTGAGAGCTATTGCCTAGTCATGGGCCCAGGCTTTGTGTGTGCTAAACCACTGAATCCCATGGTTCATGCCCAATTGCCTCTCCCAGGAGGAGTTCTAGTGACCCAGGAACATCTTTGAACTTTATGTCTTTGTGACTGTGAGAAGTTGTGGGTTCACTGCACACCTAGTCCCACTGTTCCCAGGTCACAAGTGGGTGCCTCCCTAGGGCCCTTCCCAGGATCACTGCCACCCTGAGAGGTATTCTGCAGTTATCATATCTCCCCTGGGATCTTAAATAGCCTGCACCTTCTTGTCCTTTTCAGGGTGCACAGGCAAAGAGAGGTCTCCCAAACAGTCTGGCTCAGTTTATGGTGACCAGAACTGGGAGTCCCTCTGGGCTTGCTGACCACAACCAGTCTCCCCGCTCCACTCCTTAAGTACTCTATAGGTTCAGGCTTTCCCATTCCTTCTGAGTCTCCTTGGATCCTGAGTCCACAATGATCCATCTAGAATTCTGCCCTATACATCCCCTGTGCCCTTTTCAGAAAGGGATGTCTCTCATTGGATCAGATTTCTAAGGGTCCTGATTTTGCATTTGGGTGTTATACCACTTTCTGGTGACCAGTTTATGGAGGCTCCCTCCACCCTCCATTTATCTTCTGATATTTTCCCTGAAGATTCAAGATTCCACACTTCCTAACTTGCAAAGGTAGTTGTTTTCTGCTTGAAGAGTTCCAGTTACATTTTCTTACATCTCAGGTTGAATTTGTGTGTGTTCAGAATGGTTTGATAGATATCCAGATAAAACTAGGTCCCTTACTCTGCTGCCACCTTGTCCCTCCCTCCCAAAATGGGTTTTAAATCAAAGAATGTAAAAAGAGACAATGAAGGACACTATATAATAGCAAAGGGGATGGTCCAACAAGAAGATATAACAATTGTAATTATTTATGTACCCAATATGGGGACACCATAATACATAAAACTTATTAAAAATATAAAGGAACTAATCTATAATAATATGATAATAATAGGGGACTTTAACACCTCACTTACCTCAATGGACAGATCAACCAAGGAGAAAATAAAAAAGGAAACAATGTCTTGATGACATTACGGATCAGGTAGGTTTAATAGATATACTCTGAACATTCCATCCTAACACATAGGAATATACATTCTTTTCAGATGCAGATGAGTTATTCTCCTGAATAGATTGAACATGGGACTACAGTATAAGTCTCAACAAGTTAAAAAAAATGGAGAAGAACAGCAACAATGATGACAAAAAGAAAAGGTCATAATAAGTTTCTTTTCTACCCTCAGTAGTAAGAAACTAGAAGTCAACCAAAGAGAACCTCTGGAAAGATGACAAATACTTTCAAGTTAAATAACATGGTATTGAACAATGCATTAATCAATCTTGAAATCAAAGAAATAAAAAAAAATACCTGCAAACAAATCAAAATGAAAACACAATCATTCAATACATATGGGATGTAGCAAAAGCACTTGTAACTGAGAAGTATATAGCAATACAAGCCTACCCCAATGAACTAGAAAAATCTAAAAAAAAAAAAAAGACTAAATTTACACCTAAAAGAAATAGGACAAGGGACATAAAACAAAACCTCAAATCAACAGAAGTAAGGAAATAAAGATCAGAGCAGAAATAAATGACATATAATCTAAAGAAAAAAAAAACAATGAAACCAGGGGCTGGTTGATGAAAAGTATAAACAAACTTCATATTCTTCTAGTCACACTCATCAAAAACAGAGAAAGGACACAAATAAAACTACACATGAAGGAGCAGAGATAACCAACACCACTGAAATACAAACAATTGTAAGAGAATATTGTGAAAATATATACACCAAAAATAAAACAACCTAGAAAAAATTGATGTATTCTAGGGACACCTGGGTGGCTCAGTCCGTTAAACACGTGCATTTGGCTCAGCTCATTATCCCAGAATCCTGGGATAGAGCACTGCTCAGGCTCCCTGCTCATTGGGGAATCTGCTTCTCCTTCTGCCCCTCACCCCACTCGTGCTCTCTCTCCCTCAAATAAATAAGTAAATAAAATCTTTTTAAAAAATTGATAAATTTCTATAATCATATGTTCTACCAAAACTGAAACAGGAAGAAAGAGAGAATTTAAATAGACTATTTACTAGCAAAGGGATTGTGACAGTAATTACAAAACTCCCAATGAACAAAGATTCATGACTAGATGGCTCTTCAGGTGAATGCTACCAAACATTTTAAGAAGAGTTAATAACTATTCTTCTCAAACTCTTCCAAAAAAATAGGTAAAGAAAGAAAACTGCTAAGGTTTTTCTATGAGGCCAAGGTGATGCAATAAGGCTAGCATCACCCTGATATTAAAACCTGATAAAGATACCAGAAACAAAGGACAACTACAGGCCAACATCTCTGATGAATATAGATGCAGCAATCCTCAACAAATTACTGGAAAACTGAATTCATTCAATAAAATGTACAAGTACAATTTCAGTGCATTAAAAAAATCACCACAATCATGTGGGATTTAGTCCTTAGATGCAAGGCTGATACAATTGCTTGAATGAATCAATGTGATATATCACATTAGTAAGAGAAGGGATAAAAGTGGAATGATCATTTCAATAGACAGAAAAATCATGTTCACAAAGGGGAACATCCACTCATGATAAAAGCCATCAACATCATAAGTTTAGAGGGAATATACCTCAACATAATAAAGGTCACATATGAGAACCCACAGTGAAGATCATACTTAATGGAGAAAAACTGAGAGCATTCCTCCTTATGTCAGGAACTGAACAGGGATGTCCACCCTCACCACTTTTATTCAACACAGTAGTGGAAGTCCTAGCCACAGCAGTCAGACAACAAGAAGAAATAAGAGGCATCCAAATTGTAAGAAAGAAGTACAACTTTCAGTGTTTGCAGATGACATGATACTCTATATAGAAAACATATAATACTCCCCCAACAAAATACAAGAACTGTTAAATGAATTCAGTAAATTTCCAGTATACAAAATGACTGTATAGAAATCTGTTGCATTTCCATACACCTATAGTGAAACATCAGAAACATCAGAAATTAAAGCATTACCATTTAGAGTTGCACTAACTATATTAAATAAAGTATAAGACATTTACTCTGAAAATTATGAAACAATTATGAAAGAAATTGAAGATTACACAGAAAAACAAAGCTATTTCGTGATAATGGATAAGAACAAATATTGTCAAAATGTGTGTACTATCCAAAGGAATCTATAGATTTAATGAAACCCCTATCAAAATGCCAACAGCTTTTTTTCACAGAGATAGAACAAACAATCCTAAAATTTGTATGAAACCACAAATACCTTAATTGCCAAAGCAACTTTGAAAAAGAAAAACAAAGATGGAGATATCACAATTCCAGACTTCAAGTTATATGACAAAGCCCTAGCAATTAAAACAGTCTGGTACTGACACAAAAAGAGACATGTAGCTAAACAGAACAGAATAGAAACCAGAGGAATAAACACACAATTATATGGTTAGTCTTCGGCAACACAGGAAATATTATCCTATGGGAAAAAGACAGTCTCTTCATTAAATGGTGCTAGAAAAACTGGTCAGCTACATGCCAAAGAATGAAATTAGACCACTTTCTTACACCCCAGACAAAAATAAACTCAAAATTCATTAAAGACCTAAATGTGAGACAGGAAACCATCAAAATGAAATAAGACAAAGAAATTACCAGAATAGAAAATTACAGAACACTATCTTATGAATATAGATGCAAAAACATCAACAATATATTAACAAATCGAATCCAATAATACATTAAACAATTTTTCACTATAAATAAATGGAATTCATCTCTGTAATGCAAGGTGGTTCAACATTTAAACATCAAGATATTTGCAAATGACATTACAGATAAAGGGCTGGAATCCAAGATCTATAAAGAGCTTCTCAAACTCAAACCCCTCCCAAAAAATAATCCAGTCAAGAAATGGGCAGAAGACATGAAAAGACACTTCTCCAAAGAAAACATACAAGTGGCTAACAGACACATGAAAAAATGTTCAACATCACTAACCATCAGGGAAATACAAATCAAAATCACAATGAGATATCACCTTACATGAGTTAGAAGGGCAAAAATGAACCAGACAGGAAACAACAAATGTTGGCAAGGGTCTGGAGAAATGGGAAAACTCTTACATTCTTGGAGAGAATGCAAGGTGGTACAGCTGCTTTGGAAAAGAGCATGGAGTTTCCACAAGATGTTAAAAATAGAGCTATCCTACAATTCAGCAATTTCGCTACTAGGTATTTACCCCAAAGATATAAATGTAATGAGAAGACGAGGCACCTACACCTCAATGTTCATAGCAGCAATGTCCATAATAACTAAACTGTGGAAGGAACCAAAATATTCTTCAACAGATGAATAGATAAATATGTGGTTTACATACACAATGGAATATTATTATTCAGACATCGGGAAGGATGAATACCTACCATTTGCATCAATATGGATGGAAATACAGGGTATTATGCTAAGTAAAGTATGTTAAGCAGAGAAAGACAATTATCATATGGTTTCACTCATGTTTGGAATATAAGGAATAGAGCAGGGGACCATAGAGGAAGGGAGGGAAAACTGAATGGGAAGAATTCAGAGCAGGAGACAAACCATGAGACTCTGGACTCCAGGAAACAAACTGAGGATTACAGAGGGGAAGGGGATGGGTTAACTGAGTGATAGGTATTAAGGAGGGCACATGTGGTGATGAACACTGGGGGTTATATGCAACTAAGGAATCACTGAACACTTCATCAAAAACTAAAGATGTATTATATGTTGGCTAATTGAACATAATAAAAAATAATAAAAACAAAAATCAAATGGTGAAAACTATCGCCTCAACAAACTGAAAAAAAATCACATGACAATATCATGGATATTGATGAATACAGAGAAAAACATTAGAAAATCCATCACCAATTCATAATGAAAACCTTCAGTAAGCTAGAAATAGAGGGAAACATTCTCAACTTGATAAAATTATCTACAAAAAACATATCACTTGTCTAAAATTATGATTCATGAATTTCACAATCAATTGTTCAGAGGTGTTTCTAGATTTGCTGATCTTGGGGAAGTCCATTCTGCCTCTAGGACATGAACACTTGGTCTATTCCCCAGATTAGGGAAATTTTCATCCAGAATTTTTTCAACTATATCTTCTAGTCTTCTCTCTTTCTCCACGGTCTCAGGGATCCCAATAATTCTGATGTTGGAACACTTCACGGCGTCACTTATTTCCCTAATTCTGTTTTCATGGCTTCTAGGCTGTTTGTCCCAGGCCTCCTCCTGTTCCTTCTATCAGTTTGTCTTCTAGATCATGAATTCTATCTTCTGCCTCAGTTACTCTAGCTGTTAGAGTAGTTAGATTAGATTGGATCTCACTGATAGCATTTTTAACTACTGCCAGGTCAGCTCTCACTTCTGCCCTTAGAAATTCAATGCTGTTGCTAATGGTTTTCTCCAACCTGGCCTTTGCCTGGATAATTGTTACCCTGAATTCCCTTTCCGACATACTGTTTATGTCCATATCCAATAGTTCCATGGGAGAGGGCACAGTCTCTGAACTTTTCCTCTGTTAGGTGTTCCTCTTTGTCATTTTGGTGAGGGGTAGTTGAGGGGATATATAGCTGAATAAATCAACCAATGATCCAGGCAAGGTGCACCCTCTCCACTGATGTCTTCTGTCCCTGTAGAGATCCAGAAGTCTTGTAATCTTACACCTCAGGCTGGTTTCATGGGTGTTCGGAGTGTTCTGGTAGATATTTAGCTCAATTCAGGGAACTGGTTGAAACAGGGTTTCCTACTTCTACACCATCTTGCCCCTCCTCCACAAGTGATTTTTAAAATAACAACAAACTTATTCTAAAGTTTATACAGAGAGGCCAAAGAACCAGAAGAATCACACAATATTGAATAAAGAACAAAGTTGGAGGATTGATGGTATTTGACTTCAAGACATACTATAAAGTTACAGTAATCAAGATGGTGTATTGTGAAAGAATAGACTAAGATGTATGAAACAGTATAGAGAACCCAGAAATGGACAACCATAAATATGGTCAGTTAATCTTGACAAAGAAGAAAAGTCAATACAAATGAGCAAAGATAGGATCTTCAACAAATGGTTTTGGAAAACCTGGACACCAAAATGCAAAAAAGAAAAAAACCAGAAAGATAATGAATCTAGAAACAGACCTTATACCCCTCACAAAAAGTTAACTTCGAATGTACTATTAAACTAAATGTAAGTCACACAGCCATAGAAATTCTAGATGACAATACATGATAAAACCTAATTACCTTGCACATGGTGATGACTTTTTAGATGCAACATCAAAGACATGATTCACAAACACACACACACACACACACACACACACACACAATCGATATGTTTGATTTCATTAAGACTAAAAATTTCTATTTTGCAAAATACAGTATCATAAGAATTAGAAGCCATGTCACAGGAAGGAGAAAAAAATGGTGGTACTGTAAGAAGATCCTGAACTCACCTCTTCCAATAACTACACCAAATCTGCAGTTACATAAGGATCATTTCCCTCTGAAAAAGATCTAGAGAGTACAGGAACAGTTCTCTACAACAGAGGATAAAAGGACAATATTGAAATGGATGGGAAAAGCAGAGAAACTCTTGCAAAAAAGGGGGGAAAAAGCCATCCTTGGCATGATGACAAATAGGAACTCATCAAAAATGTGCTTTCCCCAGAAGATCCATTAGTTTGTACCCATCTTAAACACCTTGGCTTCTAGGATATGCTCCAAGGTAATAAGCTCCCAGAACATCTAGCTTAGAGAACCAATGAGGTTGACATTCAAGGGTCCCAAAGCACTACAGGAAACTTTACATCCCCTCTTGTAGGGCTTGGGTGTTACCTTGCTCATGCTGAGACCCAGTGGTGGGGGGAGAACACAGCAGTTTGAAATATGTCTAGGCTTCTTGTATGGGAGATTTACTTGCTGATCTTGGGACATCAGCCAGAAGTTTGGAATACAGTTGTGATGCTCCCCAGAGAACTCATCTCTGGGCTGGATGCTATTGTTGCACTGTCCGACACAACCTGAAAGCATAGGGAAATGAGGTTGGACACAGAACCCTCCTACTGCATTTTTTGGGGCAGTGGAGTAGAGAGGTTGAGCCTTTGCTGAGGTCAGAGAACATAGCCAGTTTGTGTTTTCTCACTCCCTGGCTGAAGCAGATGAACATGTATGGTCATGGAGTTTTCCCACACCTTAATTAAAGTCTGTGAGTATGGGAAGTTACAAATCTCCCCTGCCCCTGCTAAGGCTATCAAGCATGAGTATATATATCATTCTCTTCCTTTCACCCTAAAGACAGTGGGACAAGTGAGACAAGACCTCTTATGCATTGTTGAACCCTACAGACATATTCCATCAAGACATTTTCCCACTGCCATTTTAAAGCCAGAGAACGTGCCCCCCAACAATTTCCAGCTGCCTTGTTAAAGACAAAAAACATGTAGAATTCACATAGAGAACACTTCTCAGAACACCAGACTCTGGTGTTCAAGAGGACTGGAATTTCAGAGCTCCATAGGCTTGTAATAATCAGAAAAATAATTCTTGGCAGGCCACACCTCCACGGGTAATGGAGAGACAGCCCACTAATACAGAACTGCGATCTTCCTTTGAAAAATGCCAGCATACTTAGCCTGACACTTCAGCCTGAAGGGCAGGCTTTTGGTTTTTCTCACACCTAGGCATTATATAGGCAATCCCAGTGAACATAAGCAGGAATACACTATCCTCGTGTAACCTCTGCACCAAGCTACAGCCCAACAAGACTTCCCAGAAAGAAGACAATACATTTAACTGGAGTCCCAATTTTTGTAAGTGTCACTTAGAGATACCTTCAGATCTGGTTAGGAGGCCAGGAGGGATTATGATGTGTTTACCCAGGACTGCATATATTTGTATCCTTTAGAAGTTGTAGCATTAGGATCTGGCTTCCAATCAGCCTGAAATTAGGTGGTAAACAACATCTCTTTCCTTAGATTACCGACAGGTCTTGAAACACTCTCAGCAATAGGGACATGAGTTAGGCAGTTTGGACAACCAAAAAGGTCCAAGAGATAACCAAGAGCTAGGGGGAGGTTAAATGAGAAGGATCATCACTTAAACAAGGACATTCCTTTAAGGTAAGAGAAGTAACTACTTCATGTGATACATAGAAAGAAACACAGAGAGCCAAATAAAATGAGGAAATGGAGAGATAATTTCCAAATGAAAGAATAAGATAAAACTTCAGAAAATATCTTAATGAACTGAAGACTAAAATCTACCTGATAAAGAATTCAAAGTATTGGTCATAAAGATGCTCACCAAACTCAGATTGGATAAACACAATGAGAACATCAACAAAGAAAAGGAAAACCTAAGGAAGTATCAAAAGTAAGTCCAGAGCTAAAGAATAAAATAACCAAATTGAAAAATGCATCAGAGTGGTTCAACATCAGACTAGATAAAGCGGAAGGGGTCAGTGAACTGGAAGGTAAACAATGGAACTCAGCCAGACTGGGAACCAAAAAGAAAAAAAATAAATAATAAGTGAAGATAGCTTAAGGGGCTTATGGGACAACATCAAGTAAAATAACATTCACATTGTAGGTTTCCCCAAAGAAGATAGAGACAAAGAGACAATCTAGTTGAAGAAATAACAAAAACAAATTGTTACACACAAAAGAAACCTCATAAGGCTATCAGATTTATCAACAGAAAATTTGCAAGCCAGAAGAAAGTGGCATGACATATTCAGTGCTAAAAGGAAAAAAGTTACAACAAAGAAAACTGTACTTGGCAAGGTTATTATTCAGACTTGAAGGAGAGATAAAAAGTTTTCCACACAAGCAAAAGCTAAAGGAGTTCATTACTACTAAATCAGGCCTTATAAGAAATATTAAAGGAACTTGGGGTGACTGGGTGGCTCAATTGTTTATGCATCTGACTCCTGATTTTAGCTCAGGTCATGATTTCAGGGTCATGATATCAAGCCGTATGCCCGGCCTGCATTGGGCTCTGCACTGGATGCCTGTTTAAGATTCTCTGTCTCCCTTCCCCTCTTCACCTCCCCCCACTTGCACATGCTCTCTCTCTAAATAATAATAATAATAATAATAATAATAATAATAAATATTAAAGGAAAATTTTAAAGTGAAAGAGAAATGAGAAACCATAGAAAACTAAAAATCTCCTGGAAAAGGTAACTATACACTAAATGTAATCGATTAATAAATTATAAAGCTACTAAAAAGGTTAAAAGACAAAAGTAGTAAAATTAACTAAAACTACAGTAATTAGGTAAGGGATATATGAAATAAAAAGACACAGAAAGTGACATCAAAAACATGAAATGGGGGGGCTCCTGGGTGGCTCAGTGGGTTAAGCCTCTGCCTTCAGCTCAGTTCATGATCTCAGGGTCCTGGGATCGAGCCCCGCATCGGGCTCTCTGCTCCAACAGGGAGCCTGCTTCCTCCCCACCCCTCTCTGCCTACTTGTGATCTCTCTCTCTGTGTCAAATAAATAAATAAAACCTTAAAAAAAACACAAAATGGGGGCACCTGGGTAGCTCAGTGGGTTAAAGCCTCTGCCTTCAGCTCGGGTTGTGATCCCAGGGTCCTGGTCTGCAGGGAGCTTGCTTTCTCCTCTCTCTCTGCCTGCTTGATCTCTGTCTGTCAAATGGATAAATAAAATCTTAAAAAAACACACACAAAATGTGGGGAAGGGTTATTAAATAAGAGTTTTTGAATGCATTCAAATTTGAGGTATCAACTTGAGCTAGACTGTTATATACATAGGATAATATATGTGAACTTCATGGCAACCACATACTGAAAATGTATAGTAAATATACAGCACAAAATGTTAAAGGAATCTAAACATAACACTAAAGAGAAATTGATCAAGCCACAAAGCAAGGGAGAAAAAGAAGAAAGGAAAAGAAAGGAACTATGAAACCAGCTGGAAAAACATTAACAAAGTGACAATTAGTACATACTTAACAATAATTACTTTAGGGGCACCTGGGTGGCTCAGTGGGTTAAAGCCTCTGCCTTCGGCTCAGGTCATGATCCCAGGGTCCTGGGATCGAGCCCCGCATCTGGCTCTCTGCTCAGCGGGGAGCCTGCTTCTTCCTCTCTCTCTGCCTGCCTCTCTGCCTACTTGTGATCTCTGTCTGTCAAATAAATAAATAAATAAAGTCTTAAAAAAAAACAATAATTACTTTAAATGTAGTGGACTAAATTCTCAAATTAGAAGATAGAATGGCTGAATGGATTCTTAAAAAGATGCATTTATATATTGCCTACAAGAGGATTGCTTCAGAAGTTAAGGACACACACAGACTGAAAATGAAGAGATGGAAAGAGATATTACATGAAAATGGAAATTTAAAAAAAGCTGGTATAGATATATTCACATTAGGCAAAATAGAATTTAAAGCAGATTGTAATAAAAGACAAAGAGGCACAATTCATAAAAATAAAGTGGTCAGTCAATCAAAAATATATAACATTTTATAGATATGCATGCACCCAACATCAGAGCATCAAAATCTATAAAACTATTATTAACAGACATAAGGGAAGAAATTGAAAGTAATACAATAATTGAAGACAATTTTAATAACCCCCACACATTACTGGATAGATCACCCAGACTGACAATTAATAAGGAAACATTGGCCTTAAATGACGCATTACAACCATATAGATGTAATAGGTATACACAGAAAATTCCAAGTGCACATAGAGCATTCTCCAGGATAGATTACATGTTAGGTCACAAAGCAAGTCTCAAAAGTTTAAAAACACTGAAGTCATATGAAGTATCTTTTCCAAACAAAAATGGTATATAACTAGAAATCAAGAAGAATTCTGGAAAATTTACAAACTATGCATATTAAACAACATGTTACTGAATAATTATGGGTCATAGAGGAAATCAAAGGAAAAAAAAAAAAAACCTACGGGAAAAATTACAACACAAATGTGACACGCCAAAATTTATGGAATACAACAAAAGCAGTTCCAAGATAGAAGTTCATAGCAATATAGGCCTGTCTCAGAAAACAAGAGATATATCAATAGACAATTTAACTTTACACTTAAAGGAAGTAGAAGAAGAACAACAAGACCAAACAAACAAACCAAAGTTAGTAGAATGCAGAAAATAGTAAAGATCAAAGCAAATAGAAACAAATGAAATAGAGACTAAAAATATAATAGAAAAGATAAATGAAAATAAGAGCTGATTTTTTAAAAGATAAACAAAGCTGAAAAAATGTAGCCAACTTAACAAAAAAAGAGAGAAAAGACTCAAATAAATAAAATTACAGGTGACAAGGTCACCAAGTCTTCCCAGAAAGCTTAGAAGTCTAAATGAATATTATCATCAATACCTGCCACCCCAGTCTTAGTCAGTGGTAGAAGAATGGTCTCAGAACTGTTTGTTCAATTGGATATTTAAGTTTAATAGTAAAAGGCCGGTTAATTATAACAATGCATTTTAAAAACCTTCAGAAGGAAAGGAGAATGTTTTGTGGACCATTTGTTTGTGTGTGTGTGTGTGTTAGTTATTAGTGTTTGTTTGGTATGATGCTTTCACTAAACTTTTTATTTTTTTATTAATTTTTTTAAATTTTTTATAAACATATAATGTATTTTTATCCCCAGGGGTACAGGTCTGTGAATCACCAGGTTTACACATTTCACAGCACTCACCATAGCACATACCCTCCCCAATGTCCATAACCACACCACCCTCTCCTGAACCCCTGACCCCCAGCAACCCTCAGTTTGCTTTGTGAGGTTAAGAGTCTCTTATGGTTTGTCTCCCTCCTGATCCCATCCTCTTTCATTATTAGTTTTTAAATTATTAGTTTTTAAAAACAGTACATTTTTTAAAAAAAGATTTTATTGATTTAATTGACAGACAGAGATCACAAGTAGGCAGAGAGGCAGGCAGAGGTGGGGGGGAAGCAGGCTCTCCACTGAGCAGAGAGCCTGATGCAGGGCTCAATCCCAGGACCCTGAGATCATTATCCGAGGCAAAGGCTGAGGCTTAATCCACTAAGCCACCCAGGCCCCCCATAAAATCAGTATTCTTTAATGGAAACAGCTTGACCAAAAATCCATCACAGAATTTTTAAGACTCATTAAAATAAAAGTTTAATGAGAAAAAAATTACAAGTAAGAAAGAAGTTACAACTGATACAAAGAAAATACAAAGGACGATGAGACAAGAGCAAAAGTAAGCAAATGAGACTACATCAAATTAAAAATTTTCTGCATAGTATAGGAAACCACCAACAAAATGGAAGGGATCCCACTGAGGTGGAGAAAAGAGTTGCAAATTATTAATCCAATAGGTTTTTTATATACAAAATATATAAAGAACTCATACAACTCAATAACAAAAAATTAATTAAAAAATGGCCAGGGGATCTGAATATACACTGTTCCAAAGAAGGCATATAGATGGCTAACAGGCTATGGAGGGAAAAAAGAAAAAAGATCAATGATTACTGGTGAGGTGAAAGAGATGAATACGAAGACAATAGAGACTATTTATGTCAGTGAAAATACACTGTATATTATAGTGATGGATAATGCCATTATACATTTGTCCAAAGCCATAAAACATACCTTACCAAAAGTGAACTGTAATGAAAATTAAGTGTTTGTATCCTGTCACAATTATGCTATGTCATGATTATGTGTTTTAATATATGTTTATGCTCAGTAAAACATGTACCATTCTATTGAGTGGTGTTGATAATGGAGGAGACTGTATGATTGGGGGCAAGGGCTATATGGGAAATTTCTCTACCTTCCCCTCAATTTTTCTCTGATCTGAAAACTGCTTTATAGAAATTAAGTCTTTAAGAAGAAGAATAAGGGTTTAGGGGGAAAAAAAGCTTATCCAAGGAGGTGAAAGACTTGTATTAAAAACTACAAAACATTGATGAAAGTAAAGAAGACATAAATAAATGGTAATATACCTTATGTTTATAGTTGGGAAGACTTAGTATTCTTAATATGTCCATACCAAAAGTGGTACAGATATTCAATTCAACCTGTGTCAAAACTTCAATCACATTTTTTTTTACAGAAATAGAAAAATATCCTTAAATGTGTGTGAAATCATGAAGGACAACAATGTTAAGAAACAACAAACCTCAGGGCCTCACACATCTGTTTTCAGATACTGGGTTAAAGATAGATATGCAGCGCTATGGAACATAATAGACATCCAAGAAACACACTCGTACATAAATATTCAACTGATATTTTACTAGCGTGTCAGCATATACAATAGAGAAAGGACTTTGTCTTCAACAACTTTGTTAGAAAAACTGGATAGGTACATGCGAAACAATGAAATTGGACCCTTATCTTACACTATACACAAAGTCAAGTCAAAACAGATTAAAGCCTTAAGCATAAACTTTAAACTGTGTAACTCTTAGAAGAAAGGAGAGAAATGTCTTATAAAATTAATGTTAGCTTCATACTACTCTAACAAAATACTGTAAAGTGGGATGTTTAAACAGCATATATTTATTTTTTTTATAGTTCCAGAGGCTGGGAAGTTTAAGATCGAGGGGTGAAAAGAAATAATCAGCTCTTATTTTCATTTATCTTTTCTATTATATTTTTGGTCTCTATTTAATTTATTTCTACTTGCTTTGATCTTTACTATTTTCTTCATTCTATTAACTTTGGTTTGTTTTTTTTTTTGTTTTTTTTTGGGGGGGGGGTCTTTGTTGTTCTTTTTCTACTTCCTTTAGGTGTAAAGTTAAATTGTCTATTGAGATATCTCTTATTTTTTGATCACCCCTTTAGTTCAAACTGCCAGTATCTTTTCTGGTATAATCCCATCTCTTAACAGATTTAGTATCTGGCAAAGGCTTGCTTCCTGGTTTGTAGACAGCTGCCTTCTAGCTGTATGATCATTTGGCCTCTCCTCTGTGCATGCATGTGGAGAGAGAAAGAGCTCCTTCTCTGTGTTCTCTATGTAAGAGCACTAATCCCATCATAAGATTCTCAGTCTCATGACTTAGTTGAAAACTAATTACCTCCCAAAGGCCCCATCTCTATGTAACTACCATCACACTGGGGTTAGGGCTTCCACATATGAATTTGGGGGGGCACATTATTCTGCCCATAACATTCCATTCCTGGCCACCTAAAATTCAAAATTTATTTTTTTCTTATATGCAAAGTACTGTCATTTCATCCCAACAACCCCAAATGTCTAAATTTGTTCTAATACCAATTCTAAATTCTTTTTTTTTAATTTAAGTTTTGTTAGTTAACATACATTGCAGTATTGGTTTCTGGAGTAGAATTCAGTGATTCATCACTTACATACAACACCCAGTGCTCATCACAAGTGCCCTCTTTAATACCAATCACATCTAGTCCATCCCCTACCTACCTCCCTCAATCAATCCTCAGTTTATTCTCTATCATTAAGAGTCACTTATGGGGGTGCCTGGGTGGCTCAGTCATCAAGCAGCTGCCTTAGGCTCAGATTATGATCCTGGGGTCCTGAGATTGAGCCCTGCATCAGGCTCCCTGCTCAGAGGGAAGGCTGCTTCCTCTTCTCCCAACTCCCCCTGCTTGTGTTCCCTCTCTCGCTGTGTCTCTCTCTGTTAAATAAATAAAACAATCTTTTTAAAAAAGAATAACTTATGGCTTGCTTCACTCTCTTTTCTTTTTTCCTTCTCATTGAAAGATCTAAATCAGATATTGGTGAGTTTGGAGATAATATTCATCCTCAAGAAAAATTCCTCTCAATCTGTGTATCTGTGAAACAACATAAGTAGTATGCTTCCAAAATATAATGGTGGGACAGACATAAGATAGACATTCTCATTCCAAAAAGGGAGGGGAACGGAAGAAAGAAAGGAGTCACAAACAAATCTGAAGTTCAGTAAGCCAAATTTCATAAGATCTTCAGACTCATGTGTAATTATTCTCTTTGTTTTGATGTTCTGCCTTCCAGACCCATGAGGGTGTTGTCCAAGACTTCTGGGCATACCGGATTGGAGATTGTGGCTTTCTCCGAAAAATTTTTTTTTTCTGGGAGGTGTTTGCACCATGCCAGGTTTTGCTGGGCATCCCACACTCATTTTCTCTGCCAGGTGGGTCTACATTTTAAGGTTTTTGGAAGATCCCACCTGCCCTGTTGAAACCAAGGTAACTGTGAATGCACACACACACATATACACTTTGAGACTAAGGATCCCTAATGATCTCTGATTTGCCACTGGGGTCATTTCCCCTTATCTTGAATAGCACATTTATAGTCTAGTAGGTCTTTGGTCTGGTCTTTTAGGATGTAAGAAGTTTGACAACTTTCCTTAATTACATTTCATTATCTCTATCACCTTTAGTTCAAATTGCCAGTATCTTTTCTGGTATAATTCCATCTCTATTCCTTTTTTCTATTGATGTGACTTATTATGTCTATGGTTCACACTCACATTAATTTATCAAATGGTTAACCAAAATATTGGTGTCATCATCCAAATACCTTTCTCGTTTTTGCAATAGGGGCAGATTTAGAATTTACCACATCTTTACTTCTGGTTATTTTTGCTGAATATTTTCTTCTTCAATTAACTCCCCTTATCTTATTTTACCATAACAGTCAGAAGGAACTTTGTTTTTTTTTAACACTTTGCATATAAATCTCTTTAGCAATCTCTTTATGCAACTATATTGCTCACAAGTTTTACTTTCGACACACTAGAACATGAAAACAATTTAGCCAATTTCCTTAATGATTTATAGCAAGTATTGCTTTTTCTTTATTGTTTCTTATTTTATCCTGAGACATTATCAGAAGTAGTCTTACCACCCATATTTCTACTAACATTCTGTTCATATGTTTCTGTAGGAAGATGTAGGCTTTCTCATCAATTCTACTCTTTTCTCTCTAAACCCTCACCAGAATTTCCTTCAGCATTCCCTAAATAGTTGTCTTGTTTTTTTCTAGCATACAATTCAAATTATTCCAGCTTCCAACCATCACACCGTTCCATAGCCAATCCCAGGGTTTTATTTTTGCTATAATAAAATACCATACACCAGTGGCTTAAACAAATACATTTTTTTCACAGTTTTGGAGGCTGGGAACTCCAAAACCAAGGTTTTGTCAGATTCAGTTCTTCCTGGCTTGCGGATGCCTACTTTTTACTGTGTGTTCACATAGCTTATTCTCAGTGCCTGTGTGTGGAGAGACAAAGGAGTGGGGAAGAAGGGGAGAGAGAGGGAGATCTGATATCTGTTTTCCTCTTCTAATAAGGACACTAATCCCACCATTAGAGTCCTACCTTTATGACCTAATCTAAAACTAGCTATGTATCAAAGTACCAACTTCTAAATACCACCACAGTGGGGTTTAGTGTACGAAGATGTGAATTTTGGGAAGACGCAAACTTTTGTCCCATAAAAGCATTGATCTTGGCAATCATTTTTTTTGCATATGACACCAAAAACACAGGCAACAAAAGCAAAAATGTATGTGTAGGTCAACCTAAAACAAAAAGCATCTATCTGGACAACATTGAAAACAATCTAAAGAGTGCAAAGGCAAATTATAACATGTGAAAGAATATTTCCAAATCATATACCTGAAAAGGGATGAGAGCCAAAATACATATGGAACTCCTAAACTTAATAGAAAAAATAATAACCTGATTAAGATATAGCTAAAATGCTTAAATACACATTTTTTCCCAAAGAAGATATACAAATGGAACACAAATATATATATATATGTATATATATATATACATATATATATATATATATATATAAAAGATGTTAAACATCATTAAAAGGGAAAATACAAATGAAAACCTCAAGGAAATATCACCTCACATCTGTCAGGATGGCCATTATTTAAAAAACAAAAACAGAAAATAACAAGGGTTGGTGACAATATGGAGAAATTGGAAGTCTTGTGCATTCCTGGTTGTAATGTAAAATGATGCATCTTCTATAGAGAACATGGAGATTCCTCCCAAAATAACAGTAGAACTACCATATGATGCAGCAACCTCACCTCTGCTTTTGTACAAAAGAATCAAAGTTAGGATTTTATTTTTTTTAAGATTTTATTTATTGATTTTACAGAGAGAGATCACAAGTAGGCAGAGAGGTAGACAGAGAGAGAGAAGGGGGTGAAGCAGGCTCCCTGCTGAGCAGAGAGCCCGATATGGGACTCGATCCCAGGACCCTGAGATCATGACCCGAGCCAAAGGCAGAGTCTTAACCCACTGAGCCACCCAGGCACCCCCAAAGTTAGGATTTTAAAAAGATATCTGCACTCTTGTGTTTATTGTAGTTTTATTAACAATAAACAAGAGGTGGAAATAACCTAAATGTTTATTGACACATAAATGGATAAAGAAAATGTGATATAAATACTATAGAATATTATTCAATTATAAATAAGAAAGAAATCCTGTCATATGTTACAACATGGATAAACTTTGAGGACATTACTCTCTATGAAATAAGCCAGTCACAAAAGTACAAATGCTACTTGATTCCACTTATATAAGTATCTAAAGTAGTCAAATTCATCACAGCAGAAAATAGAATGGGTCTGGGTGCAGGGGAAAGTGGGGAGATGCTGTTCAGTGGGTTTCAGTTATGTAAGATGAAAAATTTCCAGAGATACAATATTGTGCTTAGAATTAACAATACTGTATTGTACACTTAATTTTTTGATAATAGGGTAGTTATGTTATTATGTGGTTTTTTCAATTTGTTAATTATTCTACAATACACATGACATCAAAATTATCATCTTAACCATTTCTATGTGTACAGGTGATTGATATTAAATACATTCATAATCCTGTGCCACTACCACCAGCATCCTCTTTCTTAGTTCTCTCCATCTTGTGAAACTGAAACTTTATACTCCTTAATTAACTTTGCATTCCCCTTTTGACCCACCTGTGGAAAGTACATACTATTTTCTTTTTTAAAAAAGTTTTTATGCTAATTTTTTAAAAGATTTTATTTATTTATTTGAGGGAAAATGAGTGAGAGAGAGCATGAGAGAGGAGAAGGTCAGAGGGAGAAGCAGACTCCCCAAGGAGCTGGGAGCCTGATGCGGGATTCGATCCTGGAAGTCTGGGATCAAGACCTGAGCCGAAGGCAGTTGCTCAACCAACTGAGCCACCCAGGCGCCCTATGCTTATATTTTAATTACAGTTAGTTAACATATAGTTTTATATTAGTTTCAGGTGCACAATGTAGTAACTCAATACATCCATACATTACCCTGTGCTCATCACAAGTACATTCCTTAATCTCCATCAGCAATTTAACCCACCCCCAATCCCTACCCCTCTGATAACTATCAGATTGTTCTCAATAATTGAGTCTGTTTCTTGATTTCTATCTCGCTCTTTCTCTCTCTTTTATATTTCCCCTTTGTTTTGTTTCTTAAATTCCACATATGATTGAAATCATATGGTATCTGTGTTTTTCCATCTGACTTATTTCATGTATCATTATACTCTCTAGCTCCATCCATGTTATTGAAAGTGGCAAGATTTGGGGGCACCTGGGTGGCTCAGTGGGTTAAAGCCCCTGGCTTTGGCTCAGATCATGATCTCAGAGTCCTGGGATTGATCCCCCCATCGGGCTTTCTGCTCAGCAGGGAGCCTGCTTCCCCCTGCCACCTGCCTTTCTGCCTACTTGCGATCTCTGCCTCTCAAATAAACAAATAAAATCTTAAAAAAGGAGAAAATGACAAGATTTCCTTCTTTTTAATGACTAAATAATATTCCACTGTATGTGTACCACATGCATTTATCATCAGTCAGTGGACATTAGTGTTGCTTCCATTTCTTGCCTATTGTAAATAATGCTGCTATAAACATTGGGGTGCGTGTATCCCTTTTAATTAGTGTTCTTGTATTAGAGTAATTACCTATAGTGCAATTGCTGGACTACAAGGTAGTTCAATTTTTAACTTTCCATAAATCTCTTTTTTAAAGGATTTTATTTATGTATTTGACAGATAGAGATCACAAGCAGGCAGAGAGGCAGGCAGAGAAAGAGGAAGGGAAACAGGCTCCCCACTGAGCAGAGAGCGCAATGCAGGGTTCGATCCTAGGACCCTGGGATCATGACCTGAGCTGAAGGCAGAGGCGTTAACCCACTGAGCCACCCAGGCGCCCCAATTTTAACTTTTTAAAGAAGCTCCATACTCTTTTCTAGAGTGGCTGACCACTTTGCTTTCCCACTGACAGTGCATGAGTGTCGCTTTTCTCCACATCCTCACCAGCACCTGTTGTTTCTTCTTTTGTTGATTTTAGGCATTTTGACAAGTGTGAGGTGTATACAAACTCACTGTAGTTTTGATATGCATTTCCCTAATGATAGGCAATGATGAGATTTTTTTCATGTGCCTGTTAGTCATTTGTATGTCTTCTTTGAAGAAATGCCTGTTCATGTCTTCTGCACATTTTTAATTGGATTATTTGTTTTTTGAGTATTGAGTTTTGTAAGTATTTATATGTTTATAATATTTGTTCTTCCAAACAATGTCTTTACATTTCTTTGTGTCTTCTTATTTTTTTTTTCTTCAGTGTTTTATACTATTCAGAGTACAGGTCTTTCACATTTTGTTTAGGCTATGCCTATCTAGGTATAATTCTCTTATAATTTTTTAATTTAAATTCATGTCTGTTAACATATAGTGCATTATTAGTTTCCGGGTAGAATTTAGTGATATATAACACCCAGTGCTCATTACATCAATGGCCTCCTTAATACCCTTCACCCAAATACTCCCACCCACCATCCCTCCAAAACCCTCTGTTTGTCCCTTATACTTAAGAGTCTTTTATGATTGGCCTCTTTCTCTGTTCACCCAAATACTCCCGCCCACCCTCCCTCCAAAACTCCCCAGTTTGTCCCCTATAGTTAAGAGTCTCTTATGATCTGCCTCTCTCTCTGTTTTATCATATTTTATTTTTCCTTACCTTCCCTATGTTAATCAGTTTTGTTTCTTAAATTCCAAATATGAGTAAAATCACATGGTATTCATTTTTCTCTGAATGACTTATTTTGTTTAGCATAATACACTCTAGTTCCACCCACATCATTGCAAATGGCAACATTTCACTCTTTTTAATGGCTTGATAATATTCCATTGTGTATGTGTACTGCACCTTTATCCATTCATCCGTTGATGGACATATGGGTGCTTTACATGTTTTGTCAATGGTGGATATTTTTTCTGTAAACATTTTGGTGCAAATGACCCCAGTGAATCACTATTTTAGTGTCCTTTGGATAAATAACTATTAGTGCAATTGCTGGGTCATAGGGTAATTCTATTTTTCACTTTTTGGGTAACCCTCATCCTGTTTTCCAGAGTGGCTGCACTAATTTGCATTCCCACCAAGAGTGTAAGACTGTTCCCTTTTTACGCATCCTCATCAACATTTGTTTTTGTTTTTGTTTTTCCTGAAGTGTTAATTATAACATTCTGAAAGGTGTGAGGCTGTATCTCATTCTGGTTTAGATTTGCATTTCCCTGATGTTGAGTGTTGTTGAACATTTGTTATCTTCTTTGCAGAAATGTCAATTAATGTTTTCTGCCCATTTCTTGAATAGATTTTTTATATTGGGGGTGTTGAGTTTGCTAAGTTCTTTATAGACTTTGGATACTAGCCCTTCATCTGATATGTCATTTTCAAATATCTTATCCAATTTCATAGGTTTCCTTTTAGTTTTGTTCATTGTTTCCTTTGCTATACAAAAACTTTTATCCTGATGAAGTCCCAATAGTTCATTTTTGCTTATGTCTCCCCTTTGGAGACCTGTCTAGCAAGAACTTGCTGTGGCTGAAGTTAAAGGGGTTGCTGCCTGTGTTCTCCTCTAGGATTTTGATGGTTTCCAGTCTCACATTTAAATCTTTCATCCACTTTGGGTTTATTTTGTGTATGGTGTAAGAAAATGACCCAGTTTCATTCTTCTGTGTGTGGCTGTCCAAATTCCCTACATAATTTGTTAAAAAGACTTTCTTTTTTCCATTGGATTTTCTTTCCTACTGCTTTGAAGATTAGTTGACAATAGAATTGAGGATGCATTTCTGGGTTCTCTGTTCTGTGCCATTAATCTGTGTGTCGTTTTTGTGCCGGTACCATGCTGTCTTGATTATTACATTGTCACAGACTTTGAACCCCAGAATTGTGATGCCTCAAGCTTTGGTTTTCTTTGTCAACATTACTTTGACTATTCGGGTTCATTTATGGTGCCATAGAAATTTTAGAATTATTTGATCCAGATCTTTGAGAAATACTAGTGTTGTTTTGATAAACATTGTATTGAATATATAGATTGCTTTCAGTAGTACTGGCAATTAAAAGTATTCTTCCAATCCATAGCAGGGAAAGTTTTTTTCCATTTCTTTGTGTCTTCCTGAATTTCTTTTGTAAGTGTTCTGTAGTTTTCAGAGTACAGATCTTTTTACCTCATTGGTTAGCTTTATTCCAAGGTATCACATGGTTTTTCATGCAATTGTAAATGGGACCAATTCCTTGATTTTCCTTTCTGCTGCTTCATTATTGTTGTAGAGAAATGCAACAGATATCTGCACATTTATTTTATATCCTGTGACTTTGCTGAATTCTTGTATCAGTTCTAGCAATTTTTTTGTGTGTGAAGTCTTTAAGGTTTTTTATAGAGTGTCATGTCATCTACAAAGAGTGAAAGTTTGACTTCTTTGCTTACATGGATGCCTTTTATTTCTTTTTGTTGTCTGATTGCTGAGGCTAGGATTTCCAGCACCATGTTGAACAATAGTGGTGAGAGTGGACATTCTTGTCGTGTTCCTGACCATAGGGGAAAAGGTCTGTTTTTCCTCATTGAGGATGATATTTGCTCTGCATCTTTCATATATAGCCTTTATAATATTGAGGTATGTTTGCTCTATCCCTACTTCGTAGAGGGTTTTTATCAAGAAAGGAATCTGTATTTTGTCAAATGCTTTTTCTGCATCCATGAGAGGATCGTATAATATGGTTCTTATTTCTTTTATTAATGTAGTATATCACATTGTTGGATTTGTGTTTGTTGAACCACCCCTGCAACCCAGGAATAAATTCCACTTGGTGATGGTGAATAATACTTGTAATGTACTATTGGATCTTATTTGTCAGTACCTTGGCGAGGATTTTTTAATCTGTGTTCATCAGGGATATTGGTCTGTAATCCTCCTTGTTAGTGTAGTCATTATCTAGTTTTGGGATCAGGATAATTTGTGTCTAAAAGAATGAGTCTGGAAGTTTTCCTTCCATTTATATTTTTTGAAACAGCTTCAGAAGAATAGATATTAATTCTTTAAATGTTTGGTAGAATTCTGCTGGGAGGCCATCTGGCCCTGTATTTTTGTTTCTTGGGAGATTTTTGATTACTGGTTCAATTTGTTTTCTGGTTTTGGGTCTGTTCCGCTTTTCTGTTTCTTCCTGTTTCAGTTTTGGTAGTTTTTATGTTTCTAGGAAAGTATCCATTTCTTCCAGATTGCCTAATTTGTTGGTGTACATTTGTTCATAATATTCTCTTAGAATTTTTTTGTATTTCTGTGGTATTTGTTGTGATCTCTCCCCTTTCATTCATGATTGTATTTATTTGGATCCTTCCTCTTTTTGTTAACTTTGGTGGGACATTTCTCAATCTTGTTAATTCTTTCAAAGACCCAGTTCCTACTTTCCTTGATCTGTTCTACTATTTTTTTTTTATTTCTATATCATTGATTTTGGATGTGATCATTATTATTTCTCTTCTTCTGCTGGATTTAGGCTTTATTTGCTGTTCTTTGTCCAGTTCCTTTAGATGTAAGGTTAGGTTGTTTATTTGAGACTTTTCTTACTTTTTGAGGAAGACCTGTATTGCTATATACTTCCCTCATAGGACCACCTTTGCTGTATCCTGAAAGTTTTGAACTGTTGTGTTTTCATTTTCATATCCTTCCTTGTATTTTTTAAATTCTTCTTTAATTTCCTGTTCGACCCATTTATTTTTAGTAAGATGTCCTTTCACTTCCATGTATTTGTGCTCCTCCTGAGTTTTTTCTTGTGTTGACTTCAAGTTTCATAGTATTGTGGTCTGAAAATAGGTACGATATGATCTTAATATTTTTCTACTAGTTGAGTCCTGATCTGTGACCCAGTATGTGATGTATTCTGGAGAATATTCCATGTTCAGTCAAAAAGAATGTGTATTCTGGTGCTTTAGAATGAAATGTTCTGAATATAACTGTTAAGTCCATTAGTCTCGTGTGTCATTCAAAGCCCTTGTTTCCTTGTTGAACTTCTACTTAGATGATCTGTCCATTGTTACAAGTGGGATAATAAAATTCCCTGCTATTGTTCTACTATTATCTATGAGTTTATTTAAATTTGTCATTAATTGATGTATGTATTGGGGCATAAATATTTATGGTTGTTAGATCTTCTTGTGGCACAGCCCCTTTTATTATGGTGTAGTGTCATTCTTCATCTCTTATTATAGTCTGGTTTAAAATCTAGTTTATTTGATTTAAGGATAGCAGGATACTACAGGCTTCTTTTGATGTCCTTTAGCATGATAAATTGTTCTCCACCCCCTCACTCGAAATCTGGAACTGTGTTTGGGTCTAAAGTGAGTCTTTTGTCAGCAACATATTGATCATTTTTTAAAAATATTCATTCTTGTACCTTATGTCTTTTGATTGGAGCTTTTAGTTCACTTACATTCAAAGTAGTTCTTGAGTTTTCCATTTAAAGTATCATGTCGTCTGTGAAGAGAGAGACTTTGACTTCTTCATTGCCAATTTGAATGCCTTTTATTTCTCTTTGTTGTCTGATTGCTGTTGCTAGGACTTCTTATACTATGTTGAATAAGAGTGGTGAGAGCGGGCATCCTTGTCATGTTCCTGATCTCAATGGGAAGGCAGCAAGCTTTTTCCCATTGAGGATGATATTTGCTCTGGGTCTTTCTTAGATAGATTTCTTGAAGTTCAGGAATGTTCCCTCTATCCCTATACTTTGAAGCGTTTTAATCAGGAATGGATGCTGGATTTTGTCAAATACTTTTTCTGCATCAATTGAGAAGACCATGTGGTTCTTCTCTCTTCTCTTATTGATTTGTTCTATCACATTGATTGATTTGAGAATGTTGTACCATCCTTGTAACCCAGGGATGAATCCCACCTGGTCATGGTGGATAATCTTTTTAATGTGCTGTTGGATCTTGTTAGCTAGGATATTGTTGAGAATCTTGGCATCCATATTCATCAAGGTTATTGGTCTGAAATTATCCTTTTTGATGGGGTCCTTGCCTGGTTTGGGGATCAGGGTGAGGCTGGCTTCATAAAAAGAGTCCCGAAGTTTCCCTTCTGCTTCAATTTTTTGAAACAGCTTCAGAATAATAAGTATTATTTCTTCTTTGAATGTTTGGTAGAATTCCCCAGGGAATCTGTCTGGTCCTGGGCTCTTGTTTTTTGGGAGGTTTTTGATCACTGCTTCAACCTCTTTACTAGATATTGGTCTATTCAGGTTGTCAATATCTTTCTGATTCAGTTTTGGAACCTTATACAGATGTAGTGAAAAGAAAGGCCATCTGTACCCCAATGTTCATAGCAGCAATGGCCATAGTCGCCAAACTGGAGAGAACCAAGACACCCTTCAATGGAGGAATGAATAAGGAAGATGTGGTCCATATATACTATGGAGTATTATGCCTCCATAAGAAAGGATGAATACCCAACTTTTGTATCAACATGGATGGGACTGGAAGAGATTATGCTGAGTGAATAAGTCAAATATAGAGAGTCAGTTATCATATGGTTTTGCTTATTTGTGGAACATAAGGAATAACATGGAGGACATGGGGAGATGGAGAGGAGAAGGGAGTTGGGGGCAATTGGAGGGGGAGACGAGCCATGAGACACTGTGGACTCTGAGAAACAATCTGAGGGTTTTGGAGGGGAGGCGGGTGGGAGGTTGGGTGAGCCTGGTGGTCAGTATTATGGAGGGCACGTATTGCATGGAGCACTGGGAGTGGTGCATAAACAATGAATTCTGGAACACTGAAAAGAAATTTAAAAAATAAGTAAAAATTAAAAAGAAAACAAAGTAGTTCTTGAAAGATGTGAATTTATTGCCATTTTATTACCTGTCAGGTCACTGTTCCTATAGATTGTCTCTGTTCCTTTCTGGTCGTTATTTTTGGCTCTCTTTCTGCTCAAAGTGTCCCCGTTTCCTATTTCTGACAGGGGTGACTTAATTTTCAGGAACTCCTTTGGTTTCTGTTTGTTTTGGAAACTCATTATCTCTCTTTCTTTTCTGAATAACAGCCTTGGTGGATAAAGTATTCTTGGCTTTATATTTTTCCCATTTAGTATGTTGAATATATCACGCCACTCTTTTCTGTCCTGCCACGTTTCTGAGGACCAGTGTGCTGTCAGCCTAATGTGTCTAGCCTTGTAGGTTAAAGACTTTTTCTTCCAAGCTCATTTCAGAATTTTCTCTCTATCTTTGTATTTTGCAAGTTTCGCTATGACATTTCATAGTGTTGACCAATGTTTTGTTGATTTTCAAGGGAGTTCTTTGTGCCTCTTGTACTTAAATGACATTTTCTTCCCCAGATTAGGGAAATTGTCAGCTACAATTTGTTCAAATAAACCTTCTGCCTCCTTTTCCCACTCTTCTTCTTCTAGGGCTCCTATGATATGGATGTTATTTCCCTTTATGGCATCACTGAATTCCCTAAGTCTACCTTCATGATCTAATTGTTTTCTTTCCCTTTTCTTTTCAGCTCCATTATTTTTCATAAATTTATCTTCTACATCACCTATCCTCTCCTCTGCTTCTTCCTACCTCACAGTGTTTATATCCAGTCTGTTTACATCTCAGTTATAGCATTTTTTATTTCAGCCTGACTAGTGTTTAGGTCTTTTATGGCTTCAGTGGACATTTCTCTTCATCTTCTATGCTTTCTTCAAGTATGGTTAGTAATTTTATAACTGTTGATCTAAATTCTTGTTCAGATATATTGCTTATATCTGCTTTGAGCAAGTTCCTCCCTGTGATATCTTTCTGATCTTTCTTTCAGGTAGAATTATTCCATCTTGTCATTTGGCTAAGTTTCTATCTTGTATGTTTCAGGCATCTTAGAGTAGTGTTATATTAAAAGGAGATCATACACTGCCCAGGGCCTGGCACTTCAGTAAGTGTTTCTGGTTTATGTTGTGTGCACTCTGTTGTTTCATTTTGGCTGCTCTTCCCCACCTGTCTTTCCTCTACAGAGTTCCTCTTTGCTTGCCCTGGGGAATCCTTGGATCTTTATCTGGGTATGCTTTAGTTTAGTTTAGTTTTTTTTTTTTTTTTGAAAAAGAAAAGAAAAAGAGAGAGAGAAAGGAAGGAAAAAAACCTTGATCCAATAAATAAGAGAAAAAGAAAAGGGACGATTAAAAAAAAAAAACAATCAAAGAAACTACAATCCTGATTCCAAAGAAAAAGAAAAAAATAGAGAAAAATAAAAGAAACGAAGAATACTGAGAGAGAGAGAGAGAGAGAGAGAGATAAATGTAAAAACTAACTACATCTGATTCCAAAGGAAAAAAGAATAAAAGATAAAAATACAACCTGGTTTTATTTATTTATTTTTCTTTTCTTTGTGTTATGTTAGTCATCATTAGTTTTTGATGTAGTATTCCATGATTCATTATTTATGTATAACACCCACTATTCATTACAACACATTCCCTCTTTAATACCCATCATCAGGCTACCCCATCTCTCCCTTCCCCTCCCCTCTGAAATCATTAGATTATTTCCCGGAGTCCATAGTCTCTCATGGTCTTATTTCAACCAGAACTGAAAGGGATGGTGTGCATCACTGTATTTTCAGTAGATGTGGTGTATGTGGCATGCTGCCCTTGTTACTGTTCTGGGGTAGAGGCCTGCTGGGTTGGCTCAGGGTCAGTCCTGCTACAGTTTAGAACAAACAAACAAACAAACAGCGGTGCCTGGATGGCTCAGTGGTTGGGCCTCCACCTTTGGCTGAGGTCATGATTCCATGGTCCTGGGATTGAGCTCCACATCGGGCTCCCTGCTCAGCAGAGAGCCTGCTTCTCTCTCCCCCTCTGCCTGCCACTCTGCTTACTTGTGCTTTCTATATCTCTCTGTCAAATAAATAAAAATCTAAAAAAAAATAAAAAAAAAACACTTCCCAAGCACAGGGATGGCAGATTTTGATGTGATCACCTTCTTCCTCCACTGGGGCCACTGTGTTGCTCTCTGATGTCTGACCATGTTGGTAGCAGAGGTAAAATAAGGACACCCCATCTCACACTTACCCCAGTTCAGGAAGCCCTCACAGGAAAGTGAGTGCCATCAACACACCCAGCACCCAGCTCTCCTGCATTTATCACTAGTGAGGCTGGGATTCAAAACTCCAAATCTTAAAGGAGCCAGCAGTGCTGAGATCTGCTCCCTCTTGGGGACTAGAGGATCTCTGCACTCTGACTAGTGCCCATTGTCCCAGGAAACAAACAAACAAACAAACAAACAAACAAAAAACAGTCCCTCATCTGCACAGTGCCTGGATTCTATGCTATGGCAATATGAAAAAGGGCGACCAGATTATCCACCCTCTGCATTTGCGTTCGACTTTTTTCAATGAAAACAGCCATTTGCTGGAGTCTGAGGATTCTTTTGTTCTTGAAGAGGCAATATACTCTCTTCCAAATGTATTCTAGGAAGGGGAACTGTTTCTCCCAGTGAGATCCTGGAGATTCCTACTCCACTTCCCATGCGTTCCAGGGACAGAGCCTTCCATCTCTTCAGAACGGCATGCTACAGCTCTGCTCCTATGAAAGTTCTGCACTTGCAACGTTTCAGAGTTTAAGATACATTCATTGTTTGCAAAACTCCTGCACCACTCTGTTCTCTCAGCTCCCCCATCCATATTTTGGAGAGATGTTCTTGTGTAATCCTCATGCTGTATTCTCTCAATCCCTCTATCTGTCTCTCTCTTTTCTCTCCACAAGGAAAGTTTTCCCTGCCCTTCACAGCATGTCAGCATTTATCTCCCCCAATTCCCTTCCCTGAACCTCACACCTGTTATGTTGTCTCCCCCAAACAGTGGATATCCTTCTTCAAATACCCAGACCAATTTCCTGGATGTTCCAAGTGATCTGACCTCAATATATCTGTGTTCAAGGGTCGAGGAAAGCCCCACATCCCCCTAATTCTTCACCTTCTTAACTCTATGTCATATCTTATAATTTTAGATGCAATTGTAAATGGAATTATTTTCTTAATTTATCTTTCTCCTGCTTCATTATTGATGTATGGAAATGCAAGAGATTCTTGTACATTGATTTGTTTATTGTGACTTTAGTGAATTCATTTATCAGTTCCAGCAATTTTTCTGGTCGAGTCTTTTGGGTTTTACATGTAAAATCACATTATCTGTAAATAGTGAAAGACCTATTTCTTCCTTGCCCATTTGTATGTATTTTATTTCTTTTTGTTGCCCGACTGCTGTTGCTAAGAATTCCACTTCTGCGCTGAATAACAGTGCTGAGAGTGCACATCTTATCTTGTTCCTGACCTTAGGAGAAATGTTCTCAGTTTTTCTCCATTGAGAATGATGGTGGCTGTGGGTTTTTCATATATGGCCTTTGTTATGTTGAGCTATGTTCCATCTCAACCTATTAAGTTGAGAGTTTTTATCATGAATGGATGGTGTACTTTGTCAAATGCTTTTTCTAATGAAAGGATCATATGGTTCTTATCCTTATTCTCACTGATGTGATTCATCATGTTGATTGATTTGAGAATATTGCATCACCCTTGCAAGGAAGGAATAAATACCACTTGATCATGGTGAATGACTTTTTAATGTATTATTGAATTCATTTTTTGTTGAGTATTTTTGCATCTATGTTCATGAGGGATACTGGCCTGTAGTTGTCTTTTTTTGTGGTGTCTTTATTTGATTTTCCTATTAGGGTAATACTGGCCTCACAGAATAAATTTGGAAATTTTCCTTCCTTTTCTATTTTTTTAGAATAGTTTAATAGAGCAGTATTAATTCTTCTTTAAATGTTTGCTTCTTTTTAAATTTTTTATTTATTTTTTAAATTTCTTTTCAGCGTAACAGAATTCATTGTTTTTGCACCACACCCAGTGTTCCATGCAATACGTGCCCTCCTTAATACCCACCACCTGGCTAAAGCCATCTAGTCCTGCAATTTTGTTTGTTGGGGGTTTTGTAATTACTGGCTCAATTTCTTTGCCAAGTATCAGCCTGTTCAAATTTTCTATTTCTTCCCTTTTCAGTTTTGGTAGCTTATATATTTTTAGGAATTTATCTATTTCTTCCAGGTTGCCTAGTTTGTTGGCATATACTTTTTCATAATACTCTGTTCTGATTGTATTTCTGTGGCCTTGGTGTTATTCCTTCTCTCTGATTTGTGACTTTATTTATTTGAGTCCTTTCCTTTTTTTTTTTTTTTTCCCTTGGTAAGGCTGGCTGGAGACTTCCCAATTTTATTGATTTTTCTCAAAGAACCAGCTTCCAGTTTGTTCTATTGTTCTATCTGTTCTATTGTTATTTTAGTTTCTATCTTTTTAAGGTCTTCTCTAATCTTCATTATTTCCTTCCTCCTGCTAGCTGTAGGTTTTTTTTTTTAAATTCTCTTTATAGCTATTTTAGGTTCAAAGGTAGGTTTTTTTAATTTGATATTTTTCTTGCTTCTTGAAGTAGTTCTATATTGGTATAAATTCCCCTCTTAGAACTGCTTTTGCTGCATCCACAGGTTTTAAACTCCTGTGTTTTCATTTTCATTTGTTTCCATGGACTTAATATTTCTTTTGTTTACTGATTGACTCATTCTTTGTATAGTAGCTTGTTATTTAACATCTATCTATTTGTGGTCCATACATATTTGTGTGTGTGTGTGGTTGTCTTGTACTTTCGTGGTCAGAAAATATATATAGTATGTTTTCCCTCTTCTTGAATATGTTGATGTTTGTTTTGTGGGTTATTATCTGTTCTTGACACTGTCCAATGTGCACTTGAATAGAATGTGTATTCTGCTTTTTTAAGATGGAATGTTCTGAATATAACTTAGATCATTCTGTTCCAGTGTGTCATTCAAAGATATTGTTTCCTTGTTGATTTTCTGTTTAGATGATCTGCCCATTGGTGTAAGTGGGGTGTTAAAGTCCCCTATGATTATTGTATTATTATCAATCATTTCCTTTATGTTTATTAACTCTTTTATGTATTTGGTTTCTCCTATGTTGGGTGCATAAATATTTACAATTGTTATATCTTCTTGTTGGATTTTTCTCTTTATTTTTATATAATGTCCTTCTTTGCCTCCTGTTACTTGTTTGTTTGTTTGTTTGTTTTGTTTTAAAGTCTACTTTGTTCTATATATGTATTGTTACACTGGCTTTCTTTGACATGTATTGTGTGACATATATTTCTCCATCCTCTCCTTTTCATTTTTTTAAAGAATTTTATTGATTTATTTAAGAGAGAGACAGAATGGGAGGGAGAGGGAGAGAGAATCTAAAGCAGACTTCGCACTGAGCAGAGTCTGACATGGGGCTTTATCCCTCAACTGTGAGATCATGACTTGAGTCAAAATGTAGAATTAGATGCTTAACCTGCTGAGCCACCCAGGCACCCCTCCATCCTCTCACTTTCAGTCTGTGGATGTCTTTATATCTAAAATAAGAATCTTGTAGGCAGCATATAGGTGGGTCTTGTTTTTTCATCCATTCTGAGACCCTATGTCTTTTATTGGCACATTTAGTCAATTTACATTCAAAGTAATTATTGATACTTATGTATTTATTTCCATTTTGTTATTTGTTTTGTGGTCATTTTTGAAGATTTCCTCTGATCCTTTATTCTCCTGTAATCCTTCATGACTTGCTGGTTTTGTTTAGCAATTTTTTGGATTTCTTTCTCTTTATTTTTTGCTTTTTTATTAGTGGTTTTTGATATAGAAACATTATGTTTCTATATAATGTCTTGTATATATAGCAGTCTATCTTAAGTTGTTGGTCATTTAAGTTTGAACCCATTCTTCTCTCCTCCCCATATTTTAGGTGTTTGTTATACTTTATATTCTTTTTTGTGAGTTTCTTGACTCAGTTTTTAAAAAAATACTTATTGTTACTGCCTTTGTGTTTTCTACCTCTATATTGTCAGTTTTGCTCTCTCCTTTCCATCAGTGTGTCCCTTTTAATATTTCTTATGGATCTGGCTTAATGGTTATTAATTCCTTTAGTTTCCCCTTTCTCCACCCCCCCACAAACTCTTTGTCTCTCATTCTATTCTGAATGATAGCCTTGTTAGATAGAATGTTCTTGGCTATAGGTTTTCCCCATTCAGCACTTTGAATGTATCATGCCAATCTCTTCTGGCCTGGAGAGTTACTGTTGAAAAATCACCTTTTAGCCTAATATTTTTTCCCTTGTAACTTAGTGACTTCTGTCTTATGACTTTTAGGATTTTTTTCTTCAACAGTATACTTTGCTAGTTTAATTACAATATGTCTTGGTGTGAATCTGCTTTTTTAAAATTTTGCTGGGGATTCTCTGTGGTTCCTGGATCTGGATGTCTGTTTCCTTCCCCAGATTAAGGATGTTTTCAGCTATTATTTCTTCAAATAAATTTTCTTTCCCCTTTCTCCTCCCCCTGCCCCCGGCCCTGGGACTCCTATAATATGAATGTTATTGTGTTTGTTGAAGTCACTGTGTTCCCTAAGTCTGTTTTCATTTTATATAATTCTGTACTCCCTCTACTATTCAGCCTGATTACTGACATTACATTACATTACATTACATTATATTACATTATATTACAGACATTCTGTCTTCTTGGTCACTATTTCATTCCTCTGTTTCTTCCATATAGCTGTTCATTCTATCAAGTTTTCCTCATTTTGTTCATTGAAAACTTTATCTCTATTATATTATTCCTTATCTCTGTGTTAATGCCTCACTCAAGTCTTCCACTCTTTTCTTGAGTAAGTATCCTTATGATCATTGCTTCAAATTCTCTATCAAGTATGTTACTTATGTCTGTTTCGCTTTGATATTAGGGCATGGGTTTGTCTTGTTCTTTCATTTAGGATAGATTTCTCTGCTCATTTTATCTCTCTTTCTGTGTCTATTTCTGTGTGTTAAGAAAATCTTCTGTGCCTTCTGCTCTTTTTTTGTTATTACGTTATGTTAGTCACCATACAACATTTTATTAGTTTTTCATATTGTTGAAAATGTTACTTATTTCTTACTGATTAGGATGTGTTTTATTTCTTTTTGTTGTCTGATTGCTGTGGCTAGGACTTCCAGTACTGCACTGAATCAACGTTTTGAGAGTGGACATCCTTGTTTTGTTCCTAACCTTACGGGGAAAACTCTCAGCTTTTCCCTATTAAGGATGGTGTTGACTGTGTGTTTTTCATATATCACTTTTATTATTCTGAGATATGTTCTTTCTAAACCTACTTTGTTGACGGTCTTTGTCATGAATGGATGAATGGATGTCCTTTCTTTTATTGATGTGATTATCACATTGATTGATTTGTGCATATTGAATCACTCCTGCAACCCACTTGATCATGGTGAGTGACTTTTTAATATATTATTGGCTTTTATTTGTTTGTATTTTGTTGAGAATTTGTGCACCTATGTTCATAAAAGATATTGGTCTGTAGTTGTTTTTATTTGTTGTGTCCTTATCTGGATTTAGTATCATGGCCTCATAGAATCAATTTGGAAGTTTTCCTTCCTCTCCTATTTTTGAGAATAATTTGAGAAGAAATGGAATGAACTCCTTAATGTTTGGTAGAATTCACCTGTGAAGCTATCTGGACCTTGACATTCATATATATTTCATGTTTGGTGTCCTTTCATTGAATTCAATTTTATTATTTTATCTATATAAGTCTTTCTTTCTTTCCTATTTTGGGATCTAGTTTCTTCTAACAAACAGACCAAAACACGCCCAGGATCTAGTTTATTGTTGTGTTCTGTTTTACTTTTGGTGGATTTTATTCTCTCTCTCTCTCTCTCTCTCTCTCGTCTTTGGTTTCTGTGTTCTTCCGTTATTCTCGTTTGTATTTTCTGGTATTATTGTTGTTATTTTTTGTATTTTCTATCTCTTTCATGTATTCTTTTCTGAGCATAAGAATGAGACAGAGAAACTCACCCCAAAAGAAAGAACAGGAGGCAGTACCCACTGCCAGGGAATTAATCAGAAACAACAACACCAACTATTCCCAAAATAGGAAAGAAAAAAAAAAAACTTATATAGGTAAAAAAATAAATAAATAAAATTGGATGCAATGAAAGGACACCAAAAATGAAATATATAAATGTAAAAATTAAAATTAATAAACATTTTAAAAAGAATTGGTAAAATAAGAAAATAAATGAAAATTAAAAAATTAAAAAATTATAGACTAAAGAATAATAATAATAAAAAGCCACAATTCCTATATTCTGTTTTCCCCAAGAGCTGAGGTTTTGCAGTTCTCTGTGATTGGCAAATTTGATATTAGTCTGATGTTCCTGTTGGTGTTCTGGGGCAGGGCCTTTTCCACTGATATTCAGATGTCTTTACCCGGATGGAATTGCACCCCTCTTACCAGGGAGCTGAACTCAGTGTAAGTGTACTGCACTCTGTAGCACTGTTTTGCTCCCTGAAGACTTTCAGTACCGATGAAGGGGGTGAAAATGGTGTCACCCTGATCTCTAGCCCTGGAGCTGAAAGTCTGAGTCTCCCACTCTTCAATGAGCCCTCACAGAAAAGTGTCAATCACTCTTGTCTCCTTGGTTTCTGCTCAAATTTTGTGCTCATCCAGCCAGGCATTGAGGTTTTTTTTTTTTTTTAATTAACATATAGTGTATTATTTGCTTCAGGGGTACAAATTTGTGAATCATCAGTCTTATGCAATTCACAGTACTCTCCATAGCCCATACCTAACACAATGTCCATAACCCAGCTTCTTTATCCATCCCCCCACCCGCCGACCAACCCTCAGTTTGTTTCCTGAAATTAACAGTCTATTATGGTCTGGCTCCCTCCCCAGTCCCACCTTGTTTCACTTTTTCCCTCCAACCCCCCATGGCCCCCACACTACCTCTCAAATTCCTCATATCAGAGAGAGAATATGATAATTGTTTTTCTCTGATTGGCTTATTTTGCTTGCATAATACCCTCTAGTTCCATCCACTTCATTGCAAATGACAAGATTTGGGTTTTCTGATGGATGCATAATATTCCATTGTATATATATATACACCACATCTTCTTTATCCATTCATTCGTTGATGGATATCTAGGATCTTTCCATACTTTGACTATTGTGGACATTGCTGCTATAAACATTCTGATGCACATGCCCCTTCGGATCACTACATGTGTGTCTTTAGGGTAAATACCCAGTAGTGTGATGGCTGGGTCATAGGGTAATTCTATTTTCAGGTTTTTGAGGAACCTCCATATTGTTTTCCAGAGTGGTTGAACCAGCTTGCATTCCCACCAACAGTGTAAGAGGGTTTCCCTTTCTCCACATCCTTATCAACATCTGACGTTTCCTGACTTGTTAATTTTAGCCATTCTGACTGGTGTGAGGTGGTATCTCACTGTGGTTTTGATTTGTATTTACCTGATACTGAGTAATGTGGAGCACTTTTTCATGTGTCTGTTGGCTATTTGAATGTCTTTGCAGAAATGTCTGTTCATGTCTTCTGTCCATTTCTTGATTGGATTAATTTATTGGACAGGATAATTATTCTTTGGGTGTTGAGTTTGATAAGTTCTTTATACATTTTGGATACTAGCCCTTTATCTGATATGTCGTTTGCAAATATTTTCTCCCATTCTGTCAGTTGTCTTCTGGTTTTGTTGACTCTTTCCTTTGCTGTGCAAAAGCTTTTGATCTTGATGAAGTCCCAATAGTTCATTTTTGCCCTTGCTTCCCTTGCCTTTGGCTATGTTTGTAGGAAGAAGTTGCTGTAGCTGAGGTCGAAGAGGTTGCTGCCTGTGTTCTTCTCAAGAATTTTGAAGGATTCCTGTCTCACGTTGAGATCTTTCATCCATTTTGAGTCTATTTTTGTGTGTGCTGTAAGGAAATGGTCCAGTTTCATTCTTTTGCATGTGGCTGTCCAATTTTCCCAACATCATTTGTTGAAGTGACTGTCTTTTTTTCCATTGGACATTCTTTCCTGCTTTGTCAAAAATTAGTTGACCAGAGTTGAGGGTCCATTTCTGGGATATCTGTTCTGTTCCATTGATCTAAGTGTCTGTTTTTGTGTCAGTACCATACTGTCTTGATGATGACAGCTTTGTAATAGAGCTTGAAGTCTGGAATTATGATGCCCCCAATTTTGGTTTTCTTTTTCAACATTCCTCTGGCTATTTGTGGTCTTTTCTGCTTCCATGTAAATTTTAAGATTATTTGTTACATTTCTTTGAAAAAAAATGATGGTATTTTCATAGGGATTGCATTAAATGTGTAGATTGCTTTAGGTAGCATAGATATTTTCACAATGAATTTTCTTCCAATCCATGAGCATGGAACGTTTTTCCATTTCCTTGTGGCTTCCTCAATTTCTTTCATGAGTACTTTATAGTCCTCTGAGTATAGATTCTTTGCCTCTTTGGTTAGGTTTATTGCTAGGTATCTTATGGTTTTGGGTGCAATTGTAAATGGGATCGACTCCTTAATTTCTCTTTCTTCTGTCTTGCTGTTGGTGTATAGAAATGCAACTGATTTCTATGCATTGATTTTATATCCTGACACTTTACTGAATTCCTTTATGAGTTCTAACCATTTTGGAGTGGAGTCTTTGAGTTTTCCACATAAAGTATCATAACATCTGCAAAGAGTGGGAGTTTGACTTCTTCTTTGCTGGGTTGGATGCATTTTACTTCTTTTTGTTGTCTGATTGTTGAGGCTAGGACCTCTAGTACTATGTTGAAGAGCAGTGATGATAGTAGACAGCCCTACTGTGTTCCTAATCTGAGGAGAAGAGTTCTTAATTTTTCTCCATTGAGAATGATATTCACTGTGGGTTTTTCATAGATGACTTTGATGATATTGAGGTATGTATCCTCTATCCCTACACTGTAAAGAGCTTTGATCAAGAAAGGATGCTGTACTTTGTCAAATGCTTTTTCAGCATCTATTGAGGGTATCATATGCTTCTTGTTCCTTCTTTTATTAATGTATTGTATCACATTGATTGATTTATGGATTTTGAACCAACCTTGCAGTCCAGGAATAAATCCCACTTGGTCGTGGTGAATAATCCTTTTAATGTACTGTTGGATCCTATTGGCTAGTATTTTGGTGAGAATTTTCACATCTCTGTTCATCAAGGATATTGGTCTGTAATTCTCCTTTTTGGTGGACTCTTTGTCTGGTTTGGGGATCAAAGTAATGTTGGCCACATAAAATGAGTTTGGAAGTTTTCCTTCCCTTTCTATTTTTTTGAACAGTTTCAGGAGAATAGGTATTATTTCTTCTTTAAATGTTTTGGTAGAACTCTCCTGGGAAACCATCTGGCCCTGGGCTCTTGTTTGTTGGGAGTTTTTTTTTTTTAATTTTATTTATTTATTTGACAGACAGAGATCACAAGTAGGCAGAGAGGCAGGCAGAGAAAGAGGGAGGATGCAGGCTCCCTGCTGAGCAGAATGACTGATGCAGGGCTTGATCCCAGGATCCTGAGATCATGACCTGAGCCCAAGGCAAAGGTTTAACTCACTCAGTGACCCAGGCGCCCCTGTTGGGAGATTTTTGATTACTACTTCAATCTCCTTACTGCTTATGGTTTTCTTCAGGTTTTCTATTTCTTCCTGTTTCAGTTTTGGTACCTTATATGTCTCTAGAAATGCATCCATTTCTTCCATATTGTTAAATTTGCTCTTGTGTAGTTGCTCATAATATGTTTTTATAATTGTTTGTTTCTTTTATAATTGTTTATTGTTGGTTGTGATCTCTCCTCTTTCATTCATTATTTTATTCATTTGGGTCCTTTCTCTTTTCTTTTTGGTAAGTCTGGTCAGGGGTTTATCAATCTTATTCTTTTGAAGAATGAGTTCCTATTTTTGTTGATTTGTTCTACTGTTCTTTTACTTTCTATATCTTTGATTTCTGCTCTGATCTTTATTATTTCTCTTCTCCTTCAGGGTTTAGGCTTTCTTTGCTGTTCTTCACCTTGCTCGTCAGGTGTAGGGTTAGGTTGTGTACTTGAGACCTTTCTTGTTTCTTGATAAAGGGTTGTAGTGCTATATACTTCCCTCTCAGGACTGCCTTTGCCTTGTCCCAAAGAATTTGAAGAGTTGTGTTTTCATTTTCATTTGTTTCCATGAGTTTTTAAAAATTCTTTAATTTCCTGGATGACCCATTCATTCTTTAGTAGGATGCTCTTTAGCTTCCATGTATTTGAGTTTCTCAAATTTTCCTCTTGTGCTTAAGTTATAGTTTTAAAACATTGTGGTCTGAAAATGTGCAGGGAATGATCCCCATCTTTTGGTACTGGTTGAGTCCTCATTTGTGACTCAGGATGTGATCTATTCTGGAGAATGTTCCATGTGCACTAGAGAAGCATGTGTATTCTATTGTTTTGGAATGGAATGTTATGAATATATCTGTGATGTTTATCTGGTCCAGTGTGTCATTTAACACCTTTATTTCCTTGTTGATCTTTTGCTTAGATGATCTGTACATTTCATTGGGGGGGGGCTGTTAAGGTCTTCTACTATTACTGCATTATTGTCAATATGTTTCTTTGATTTTGTTATTAATTGGTTTATATAATTGGCTGCTCCCATGTGTTAGGGGCATAGATATTTAAAATTGTTATATCTTGCTGTTGGACAACACTTTAAGTATGATATAATGTCTTTTCTCATCGCTTATTATGATCTTTGGCTTAATATCTAATTTCTCTGATATAAGGATTGCCACCCCAGCCTTCTTTTAATGTCCATTAGCATGGTAAATTGTTTTCCACCTCCTCACTTTAAATCTGGAGGTTTCTTTGGGTCTAAAATGAGTTTCTTGCAGACAGCATATCAATGTATTTTTTTTTTTTATCCAGTCTGATACCCCGTGTCTTTTGATTAGGGCATTTAGCCCATTTACATTCAGGGTAACTATTGAAATTTGAATTTAGTGCCATTGTATTACCAGTAAGGAGACTGTTACTGTATATTGTTTTTGTTCCTTTCTGGTCTGTTACTTTTACACTCTCTCTTTGCTTAGAGGACAGTTTTCAATATTTCCTGTAGGGCTGGTTTGGTATTTGCATATTCTTTTAGTTTTTGTTTGTCCTGGAAACTTTATTTCTCCTTCTATTTTCAGTGACATCCTAGCTGGATATAGTATTCTTGGCTGCATATTTTTCTTACTTAGTGCTCTGAATGTATCATGTCAGTCCTTTCTGGCCTGCCAGGACTCTGTGGATTTTTCTACTGCCAATCTAGTATTTCTACCATAGTAGGTTACAGACCTTTTGCCCTGAGCTGTTTTCAGGACTTTTTCTTTGTCTCTGAGACTTGTAAGTTTTACAGGGTATTGACTTATTTTTACTGATTTTAAGGGTGAGAGTTCTGTGTGCCTCCTGGATTTTGATGTCTGTTTCCTTCCCCAAATGAGGTACCTTCTCCACAATAATTTGCTCCAATATACCTCTGCCCCCTCTCTCTCTCTTCTTCTTCTGGATTCCAAATTATTCTACTATTGTTTCATTTTATGGTATAACTTATCTCTTCAATTCTTCCCTTGTGGTCCAGTAGTTGTTTATCTCTCTTTTCTCAGATTCTTTATTCTCCATCATTTGGTCTTCTATATCACTAATTCTTCTGCCTCTTTTATCCTAGCTGTAATAGTCTCTTTTTTTAATTGGGATTCATTAATAGCTTTTTTTAAATTTCAACTTGGTTAGATTTTAATTCTTTTATTTCTCCAGAAATGGATTTTATTTCTTCAGAAATGGATTCCCTAGTATCTTCCATGCTTTTTTTGGAACCCAGCTAGCACCTTGATAATCATCATTCTGAACTCTAGTTCTGACAGCTTACTAATGTCCTTATTGATTAGGCCCTAGCCATCAGTACTGGCTCTTGTTCTTTTTTTTTTTTTTTTGAGGTGAGTTTTTCCTCCTTGTCATTTTATCCAGATAAGAATAGATGAATAAGAGAAAATGCTAAAAACGCAGTAACAACCCCAGAAAAGTATACAGTAACCATATCAGAAGAGACCTGAAACCAGGTGGAGAAGAAAGGAGGGAATATATATATATATATATATATATATACACACACACACATATATATATATACATATATATACATATATATATGCATATATATAGAAGAAACTGTATCCTTCTATACATATATAGAAGAAACTGTATCCCAAAATTTTAAAGACAGAAAAACCTATATGTATAGAAAAAATATGGTTAAATACAATGAAGGGTTAGAATGTGACTATAACAATGAAAATTTTAAAATATTTTTAAAAAGGTATAATAGTTTAAAAATGTTAAAATAGGAAAGAGGAAAAATTGAAAAATAGAATAAGAAAAAATAAAATAAAAAAAAAATTACCTTCAAAAGACTAATGACTCACAGGGAAAAAGCCATGAATTCTATGTGCTGTATTTCTGTAGCTCTGAATTTTTGCAGTTGTCATTGATCAGGGAACTTGGTCTTGGATGGATAGTTTTGTTGATCTTATCAGGGAAGGGCCTATTGCAGTGCTTCTCAAATGTCTTTGCCCAAGGTGGAATTGCACTGCCCTTACTAGAGCTAGGCTAAGTAATCTGCTCGGGTTTGCTTTGAGGAGCTTTTGTTCCTTGAACACTTTCTGTACAGCTTTGGAGGATGGGAATGAAAATTGTGGTCTCCCAATCTCTGGCCCCATAGGAGCTGAGCTTTCAGGGAGCCACTCCTCAGTGCACCCTCAGAGAAAAGCAGTCCAACACTCCTGTCTACCTAGTCTCTGGTTGCACTCTGTGCTCACCTGGCGTGTCCCTGAGCATTTCTATCTCTGGCTTAGGGCCCCATTTTGAGTCTCCAAAACCCAGCAGATTTTTAAAGTATGCTATCATGCCACTCTCCCAGAGGAAGAAAGAGGGGGGTCTTATCAGATCTTCCACTTGTGAAGTCCCTGCTTGAAGAGTAGTGGCCTGACAGTGCCTCCAATCATGGTTTCAGGTAACCCCGAGCTAAGAACCCACTCCTCAGATCCATCTCTGCAGCCAGCTTCCCTGTTTTGATACCCAGGAGCTCTGCCACACTCAGACACCACTGGTCTTTTTGTGATCCTGTAGGTCCTGAGACCACACTGCGCAGTTCAGGGCTCCACCTCCTGCTTAGCTTCTGGAACAATGTTCCCTCAGTGGAGCAGACTTCTAATAGTTTCGATTTTTTTTATTTCATTCATTTTTTTTAATTTTTTATTTCTTTTCAGAGTAACAGTATTCATTGTTTTTTCACCACACCCAGTGCTCCATGCAATCCATGCCCCCCCTAATACCCACCACCTGGTTCCCCCAACTTCCCACCCCCCCTGCCCCTTCAAAACCCTCAGGTTGTTTTTCAGAGTCCATAGTCTCTCATGGTTCACCTCCCCTTCCAATTTCCCTCAACTCCCTTCTCCTCTCCATCTACCCTTGTCCTCTATGTTATTTGATATGCTCCACAAATAAGTGAAACCCTATGATACTTGACTCTCTCTGCTTGACTTATTTCACTCAGCATAATCTCTTCCAGTCCTGTCCATGTTGGTACAAAAGTTGGGTATTCGTCCTTTCTGATGGAGGCATAATACTCCATAGTGGAAATGGACCACATCTTCCTTATCCACTCATCCGTTGAAGGGCATCTTGGTTCTTTCCACAGTTTGGCGACCGTGGCCACTGCTGCTATAAACATTGCGGTAGAGATGGCCTTTCTTTTCACTCCATCTGTATCTTTGGGGTAAATACCCAGGAGTGCAATTGCAGGGTCATAAGGAAGCTCTCTTTTTAATTTCTTGAGGACTCTCCACACTGTTCTCCAAATGGGCTGCACCAACTTGCATTCCCACCAACAGTGGAAGAGGGTTCCCCTTTCTCCACATCCTCTCCAACACACGTTGTTTCCTGTCTTGCTAATTTTGGCCATTCTAACTGGTGTAAGGTGGTATCTCAATGTGGTTTTGATTTGAATCTCCCTGATGGCTAGTGATGATGAACATTTTTTCATGTGTCTGATAGCCATTTGTATGTCTTCATTGCTGAAGTGTCTGTTCACATCTTCTGCCCATTTTTTAATATGATTGTCTGTTTTGTGTGTGTTGAGTTTGAGAAGTTCATTATAGATGCTGGATATCAACCTTTTGTCTGTACCGTCATTTGCAAATATCTTCTCCCATTCCGTGGGTTGCCTCTTTGTTCTGTTGACTGTTTCTTTTGCTGTGCAGAAGCTTTTGATCTTGATGAAGTCCCAAAAGTTCATTTTTGCTTTTGTTTCCTTCGCCTTTGGAGACATATCTTGAAAGAAGTTGCTGTGGCTGATAACAAAGAGGTTCCTGCCTATGTTCTCCTCTAGGATTCTGATGGATTCCTGTCTCATGTGGAGATCTTTTATCCATTTTGCGTTTATTTTTGTGTACGGTGTAAGAGAATGGTCGAGTTTCATTCTTCTCCATATAGCTGTCCAGTTTTCCCAGCACCATTTATTGAAGAGACTGTCTTTTCTCCACTGGATATTTTTTCCTGTTTTGTCGAAGATTATTTGACCATAGAGTTGAGGGTCCATATCTGGGCTCTCTACTCTGTTCCACTGGTCTATGTGTCTGTTTTTATGCCAGTACCATGCTGTCTTGGTGATCACAGCTTTGTAGTAAAGCTTGAAATCAGGTAACGTGATGCCGCCAGTTTTATTTTTGTTTTTCAACATTTCCTTAGCAATTCGGGGTCTCTTCTGATTCCATACAAATTTTAGGATGATTTGCTCCAGCTCTTTGAAAAATACCGGTGGAATTTTGATCGGAATGGCATTTGAAGTATAGATTGCTCTGGGCAGTACAGACATTTTAACAATGTTTCTTTTTCCGATCCAAGAGCATGGAATGGTCTTCCATCTTTTTGTGTCTTCTTCAATTTCTTTTAGGAGTGTTCTATAGTTCCTCGAGTACAGATCCTTAACCTCTTTGGTTAGGTTTATTCTGAGGTATCTTGTGGTTCTTGGTGCTATACTAAATGGAATCGATTCTCTAATTTGCCTTTCTGTATTTTCATTGTTAGTGTATAAGAAAGCCACTGATTTCTGGACATTGACTTTGTATCCTGCCACATTACTGAATTGCTGTATGAGTTCTAGTAGTTTGGGGGTGGAGTCTTTCGGGTTTTCCATATAAAGAATCATGTCATCTGCGAAGAGAGAAAGTTTGACTTCTTCCTTGCCAATTTGGATACCTTTTATTTCTCTTTGTTGTCTGATTGCTGTTGCTAGGACTTCTAATACTATGTTAACAAGAGTGCTGAGAGTGGGCATCCTTGTCGTGTTCCTGATCTCAACGGGAAGGCTGCAAGCTTTTTCCATTGAGGATGATATTTGCTGTGGGTCTTTCATAGATAGATTTTTTGAAGTTCAGGAATGTTCCCTCTATCCCTGTACTTTGAAGCGTTTTAATCAGGAACGGATGCTGGATTTTGTCAAATGCTTTTTCTGCATCCATTGAAAGGACCATGTGGTTCTTCTCTCTTCTCTTATTGATTTGTTCTATCACATTGATTGATTTGCGAATGTTGTACCATCCTTGTAACCCAGGGATGAATCCCACCTGGTCATGGTGGATAATCTTTTTAATGTGCTGTTGGATCCTGTTTGCTAGGATCTTGTTGAGAATCGTATCATCCATATTCATCAGTGATATTGGTCTGAAATTCTCCTTTTTGGTAGGGTCTTTGCCTGGTTTGGGGATCAGGGTAATGCTGGCTTCATAAAAAGAGTCTGGAAGTTTTGCTTCTGCTTCAATTTTTGAAAACAGCTTCAGGAGAATAGGTATTATTTCTTCTTTGAAAGTTTGATAGAATTCCCCAGGGAATCCGTCAGGTCCTGGGCTCTTGTTTTTTGGGAGGTTTTTGATCACTGCTTCAATCTTGTTACTAGATATCGGTCTATTCAGGTTGTCAATTTCTTCCTGGTTCAATTTTGGGAGTTTATAGTTTTCCAGGAATGCATCCATTTCATCTAGGTTGCTTAGTTTATTGGCATATACTTCTGATGATTGTTTCTACTTCCTTGGTGTTAGTTGTGATCTCTCCCTTTTCATTCATAATTTTATTAATTTGGGCTTTCTTTCTTTTCTTTTGGATTAGTGTGGCCAATGGTTTATCGATCTTATGGATTCTTTCAAAAGACCAGCTTCTAGTTTCATTGATAATGTTCTACTGTATCTCTGGTTTCTACCTCATTGATCTCTGCTCAGATCTTGATTATTTCCCCTCTTATGTGTGGACTTGGTTTGATTTCTTGTTGATTATCCTGTTCTTTAAGGTGTAGAGACAGCTGGTGTATTCTGCATTTTTTCCATTTTTCCATTTTTTCCATTTTCCATTTTTTCCATTTTTTTGAGGGAGGCTTGGGTGGCTATATATTTTTCCCTTAGGACCGCCTTTGCTGTATCCCATAAGTTTTGGACTGAAGTGTCCTCATTCTCATTGGTTTCCATGAATTGTTTAAGTTCTTCTTTGATCTCCTGGTTGATCCATGCATTCTTAAGCCAGGTGCTCTTTAGCTTCCAGGTGTTTGAGTGCCTTCTGAACTTTTCCTTGTGATTGAGCTCCAGTTTCAAAGCATTGTGATCTGAGAATATGCAGGGAATAATCTCAGTCTTTTGGTATCGGTTGAGCCCTGATTTGTGACCCAGTATGTGGTCTATTCTGGAGAAGGTTCCATGTGCACTTGAGAAGAATGAGTATTCTGTTGTTTTAGGGTGGAATGTTCTGTATATATCTCTGAGGTCCATCTGGTCCAATGCGTCATTCAATGCTCTTGTTTCTTTATGGATTTTCTGCTTTGATGATCTGTCTATTTCTGAGAGAGGTATGTTAAGATCTCCTACTATTAATGTATTCATATCAATATGACTCTTTATCTTGGTTAATAGTTTTCTTATGTAATTGGCTGCTCCCATATTGGGGGCATAGATATTTAAAATTGTTAGATCATCTTGGTGGATAGTCCCTTTAAGAATTATGTAGTGTCCTTCTGTATCTCTGACTATCGTCTTTAGTTTAAAATCTAATTTATCTGATATGAGAATCGCTACCCTGGCCTTCTTTTGAGGCTCATTGGCATGAAAGATGCTTGTCCATCCCTTCACTTTCAGTCTGGCTGTATCTTTAGGTTCAAAATGGGTCTCTTCTAGACAACATATGGATGGGTCCTGTCGTTTTATCCAATCTGCAACCCTATGTCGTTTTGTGGGCGCATTTAGGCCATTCACATTGAGAGTGATTATTGAGAGATATGTTTTTATTGACATCGTGTTACCTTTGAAGTCTTTCTTTCTGTCGATTGTCTCTATATTTCTGTTCAATGCTATTCTTAGGATTTTTCCTCTTTTATAGAACCCCCCTTAATATTTCCTGCGGTGTCAGCTTGGTGGTTGCATAGTCTTTTCAGCCTTGCCAGTCTTGGAAACTCTTTGTCTCTCCATCGATTTTGAATGTCAGTCTTGCTGGATAAAGTATTCTTGGCTGCGTGTTCTTCTCATTTAGTGCCCTGAATATATCTTGCCAGCCCTTTCTGGCTTGCCAGGTCTCTGTGGACAGGTCTGACGTTATTCTGATGGGCTTTCCTCTGTACGTAAGGAGTTTCTTTGTCCTAGCTGCTTTCAAGAGATTGTATCTACAATTATGATTCCTCAATTTTACTATGAGGTGCCTGGATGTTTTTTTGGAATTCATAATCTTGGGGGAGACTGTTCTGCCTCTAGTACATGAACGCTTGTTCCATTCGCGAGATTGGGAAAATTTTCATGAAGAACTTGTTCCACTATTTCTTCTGGACTTCTTTCTTTCTCCTCCCCTTCAGGGATTCCAATAATTCTGACGTTGGAACGTTTCATGGCATCATTTATTTCCCTGATTCTGTTTTCGTGGCTTCTAAGCTGTTTGTTCCAGGCTTCCTCCTAATCCTTTCTCTCTATCTTTTTGTCCTCCAGATCACTAATTCTATCTTCTGTCTCAGTTACCCTAGAATTTAGAGAATTTAGATTAGATTGGAACTCATTGAAAGCACTGTGAACCTCATCCTTGGTGGCCTTCAGCTCTGCCCTAACATTATGAACATCATCCCTGGTGGCTTTCAATTATGCCTTAATCAATTCTGTTTGGTCATCCATGGCTTTCTCCAACCTAGCTATTGCCTGGATAATTGTTAGCCTGAATTATCTTTCTGACATATTGTCTATGTTGATAGCTTTTAGCTCTGTTGCAGAAGGCCCATCCTCTGTATTCTTCTGTTGGGGGTTTCTCCTCCTATTCATTTTGGTAAGAGATGACTGGACAGATGTAGCTGGATGTATCAACCGTGGTGCAGTCAAGGTGCACCCTGGAACGCTTCTGAGCACTCAGGATTCCCCACCCAAACGAGAGAAAAAAGAAAAGAAAAAGAAAAAAGAGAGATAGAGAGAGAGACAGGAAAAAAAGGGAAGATAAAAGAGAAGGTTCAGCCCAAATGGGCCCCAGGGTAAGATTTATGACGTATACAAACAAAAACAGTCAAACAAAAAGACTGATAAAATTATATGACGATAGAAAAAATATATATATACATATAAGCAAAAAAAGTAAGAACCTCGTCAAAAAGAACCCCAAGTATAAGATTTATATACTATCAGGACAAACATAAATACACAGAGACACTGGCAGAAGAAAAAGATGGGAGCATGGTTATAGATTCTCAGTGTGGGCGAGGAAGGTTATTTTCACTCTTCCTGGATGTATCTTGATATCTTTGTTAAAGGACTCAACTTTCCTAAGATAAAGGGGGATTAAAAATTGGTTTATCTATAGGGGTAGCATTGATTGGAGAAAGGGAGTTACCTTGAAGTTTAACTCTATATGAATATTAGAAAATAAAAATTCAAAAGGAATAAACTGGACTAAACTAGACTAAAATTTAAAAAAAATTTAAAAAAATAGAAAAGCAAAAGAAAAACACAGGTGTATGTATCAAAAAGTTCAGGTTAGAAATTTATCATGGAATTTGATGTACTGGACATCTCACTGTGATGGTAAATAGGTTAAAAATTATCTATATTTAAAAAAAGAGAAAAAAATGAACCAGAGTAGTGGGAATGATTTAAAAGTAAAAATTGTATCTATGAAGTAGTGGTGGTTGTTCTCTTGCAGTCTTTTTTTTTTCCTGGTTTATTTTCTGGGTGAGGGGGCTGCCACGTGGGTTTTCAGTCAATGATGTTCCCTGAGTTACGTTCTCCTGCCCCCTCAAGGGGATGGGCTCTAAGGAAACCAGTTTTTTCAGGCTTTTGTTCTCTGGAGGTTTTTATTTTTGTTCACTTTTCTCTCGCCTTGACAGCTTTTGATGGTTTTTGGAGGTTTAGAGGAAAGCAAACTGCACCCTGACTTCCCTCTCAGAGAGAAGCCTCAGTTTGCTCCCCTGTGGGTGCTGCAGAGCCCATATAAATTCCCCCTTGGCCGCTGGCAGAGCAGGTTCCTAGTTGCTGTCCCTGGGGACACAGGATTTCCTGCTTGTATGCAAAACCACGGCAATGGCGGCTGTCTGGGCAGCTCCAGACTGCCAGAGAGGTTTCAAGCAGCGATTGCACACTGAGTTTTTCCGGCTGGCCAGGGCTGAGGGTGCCTGGTCTTTCTGGGTCTAAGATAACCGGGCTTGCGTGCACCTCTCCCAGGGGAGTGTGTGGGGCTAGCATGTCTCAGGCTCGCACGTGTCTCAGGCTCTAGCGCGGCGCAGGTCTCGGAGCACCAGGCTGGGCCTTCATGCACATCTCTCAGGGGAGGGTGTGGGGCGCGCGCATCTGAGGCTGGTAGTTCATGCGCGTTCTGCCATCTGGCATCTGGCTCGGCTCCCAGCCCCTCACAGGAGCCGGACTCCACGCGCTCTTGGGCGCGCTGGCTGCTCAGGGACCAAGACCTGGTTTCTCCGCCACACTCTCTGTGGCTCAGCCCCAAGGGAGTCTGTCCTGGGTCTGGGGACTTAAGCCCCTGTCCCTACCGCCCTGATTCCTGCAATTTCCCCCCGTGATCCTTTGCTCTTTTTGAGTGCTTTCAACCAGACTCCAAGTTAATGCTGGTCCCCAGACGCAGGGCACTCTCGTACTGGGGTATTACTCTCCAATCGGTCACCTCTGGTGGCTCCCTCCCCCTTTTGTTTCTCTTCCGATATCAGTCCGAAGTTCCCACTCTACTTTACCTGCCCATTGGCATCTTCTGCCCCTGTAGAGATCCAGACATGTATAATTCTGATCTCAGGCTGATTTCATGGGTGATCGGAGTTCTTTGGTAGGTAATCAGCTCACTTTAGGGTACAGGTTGGAACGGCGCCTCCTCCTACTTCCCCGCCATCTTGTCCCCTCCGCAAAGACATTTTAACAATGTTTATTCTTCCAATCCATAAGCATGGTATGTTTTTCCATCTTTTTTTTCATTTTCAATTTCGTTAGTGAGTGTTGTGTTTTCCCTTGAGTATAGATCTTTAACCTTTTTGGTTAGGTTTATTCTAAGGTATCTTACGAATTTTGGTGCCATTGTAAGTGGAATTGATTCTCTAATTTCCTTTTCTACAGTTTCATTATAAGTGTATAAGAAAGCAACTGATTTCTGTGCATTGATTTTGTATCCTGCCACATGACTGAACTGCTGTGTGAGTTCTAGTAATTTGGGAATGAGGTCTTTTGGCTTTTCAACATAAAGTATCATGTCATCTCTGGAGAGAGAATGTTTGACTTCTTCTTTGCCAAATGTTCATTTTCGCTTTTGTTTCCTTTGCCTTTGGAGACATATCTTGAAAGAAGTTGCTGTGGCTGATGTCAAAGAGGTTACTGCCTATGTTCTTTAGGATTCTGATGGATTCCTGTCTCATGTTGAGGTCTTTTATCCATTTTGAGTTTATCTTTGTGTATGGTGTAACAGAATGGTCAAGTTTCATTCTTCTACACATAGCTGTCCAATTTTCCCAGCACTATTTATTGAAGAGATGCCTTTTTTTCTACTGGATATTTTTTCCTGCTTTGTCAAAGATTATTTGACCATAGAGTTGAGGGTCCATATCTGGGCTCTCTACTCTGTTCCACTGGTCTATGTATCTGTTTTTGTGTCATACCATGTGATCTTAATGATCACAGCTTTATAGTAAAGCTTGAAATCAGGCAACCTGTTGCCCCCAGTTTCGTTTTTCTTTTTCAACATTTCCTTAGCAATGCAGGGTCTCTTCTGGTTCCATACAAATTTTAGGATTGTTTCTCCAGCTCTTTGAAAAATGCTGGTGGAATTTTGATGGGAATGGCATTGAAAGCATAGATTGCTCTAGGCAGTATAGACATTTTGACAATGTTTATTCTTCCGATCCATGAGCATGGAATGGTCTTCCATCTTTTTGTGTCTTCTTCAATTTCTTTCAGTAGTTCCTTGTCTACAGATCCTTTACCTCTTTGGTTAAGTTTATTCCAAGGTGTCTTATAGTTCTGGGTGTTATAGTAAATGGAATTAATTCTCTAATTTTCCTTTCTGTATTTTCATTGTTATTGTATAAGAAAAACTGGTTTCTGTGGATTGATTTTGTGTCCTGCCACATTACTGAATTGCCATATGAGTTCTTGTACTTTGTGGGGATTTATCCGTGGGATGCAGGGGGTAGTTCAACATTCACAAATCAATCAATGTTATAGAACAAATCAGTAAGAGAAGAGAGAAGAACCACATGGTCCTCTCAGTTGACACAGAAAAAGCATTTGACAAGATACAGCATCCATCCCTGGGTAAAATGCTTCAAAGTATGTCTATTAAATAACCACAGCGAATATCATCCTCAATGGGGAAAAATTGACAGCCTTACCTTTGATATCAGGAACACAACAAGGATGCCCACTCTCACCACTCTTGTTCAACGTAGTACTAGAATCCTAGCAACAGCAATCAGACAACAAAAAGAGATAAAAGATATTCAAATTGGCAATGAGGAATTCAAGCTCTCTCTCTTCACAGATGACATGATACTTTATATGTAATTCTTCTTTTTGATGGGGTCTTTATTTGGTGTTGGGATCAAAGTAAAATTGGCCTTATAGAATGAGTTTAGATGTTTCCCTTCTATTTCTAATTTTTGAAACAGCTTTAGTAGAGTATCTATTATTTCTTCTTTAAGTGAATGTTAGAATTGCCCTGGTGGCTGGGAAGCCACCAGGCCCTGGACTCTCATTTTTTGGGAGGTTTTTGATTACTGCTTCATTTTCCTTGCTGGTGATGGGTCTGCACAGATTTTCTATTTCTTCCCGTTTCAGTTTTGGTAGTTTATAAGTTTCCAGGAATGCATTCATTTCTTCCAGATTGCCACATTGTTTGGCATATAATTGCTCATAGTATGTTCTAAAATTGTTCAGATTTCCTTGTTGTTGGTCAGATCTCTCCTTTTTCATTCATGATTTTAGTAATTTGGGTCCATTCTTATTTATTTTTGATAGGTTTCTCTATGTGTTTATTGATCTAATTAATTCTTTCAAAGAACCAGCTTCTAGTTTCATTGATCTGTTCTACTGGTTTCTATTTTATTGATTTCTACTCTAATTTTTATTATTTCTCTTCTCCTTCTTAGTTTAAATCTATTTGCTATTTTTTTTTTTATCCAGGTCCTTTAGGTATAAGCTTAGCTTGTGTATTTGGGATTTTTTTTCAATTTTCTTGAGAGCGGCTTGGACTGCTATGCACTTCCCTCTAAGGGCTGCGTTCACAGTATTCCATAGGTTTGGAATCAATGTGTTTTCATTTCCATTAGTTTCCATGAATTGTTTAAGTTCTTCTTTAATTTCCTGGTTGACCCATTCATTCTTTAGCAAAATAGTCTTTAGCCTCCAGGTATTTGAGTTCCTTCCAAATTTCTTCTTGTGACTGAATTCCAGTTTCAATGCATTTTGGTCTGAAAATATGCAGGGAATAATCTCAGTCTTTTAGTATTGGTTGAGCCCTGATTTGTGACCCAATATGGGATCTATTCTGGAGAATGTTCCATGTGCTCTTGAGAAGAATATGTATTCTGTTGTTTTAGGATGGAATGTTCTGTATACAACTATGAGGTCGGTCTGTTCCAGTGTGTCATTCAAAGCCCTTGTTTTTCTTGTTGCTTTTGTGCTGAGATGATCTGTCCATTGTTGTGAGTGGGGTGTTGAAGCCCCCAACTATTAATGCTTTATTATCAATGTTTCCTTACTTTGGGTATTAATTGGTTGATATAATTGACTGTTCCCACATTGGAAGTATAAATATTCACAATTGTTGCATCTTCTGGTTGGTTAAACTCTTTGAGTATGGTGCAGTGTCTCTCTACGTCTCTTACTACAGTTTTTGGTTTAAAATCCAATTTTACTGATAAAAGGATTGCTACCCCAGCTCTCTTTTGAGGTCAGTTGTCATGATAAATGGTTTGCCATCCCCTCACCTTCAATCTGGTAGTGTCCTTAGGTTCAAAATGGGTCTCTTTTAGACAGCATATGGAAAGGTCTTGCTTTTTTTTTTTTTTAATCCAATATGATACCCTATGTCTCTTAATTGGAGCATTCAGCCAATTTACATTCAGAGTAACTTTTGAAAGACACTAATATAGTGCCATTGTATTGCCTGGAAAGTCCCTATTTCTGTAGATTGTCTCTGTTATTTTCTGGTCTGTGTTACTATTGGTGTCTCTCTTCTCTTACTGGATCTCCTTCAATATTTCTTGCATGGCTGGCTTAGTTGTCACATATTTTTTCAGTTACTGTCTATCCTGGAAGTTCTTTTTCTCTCCTTTCATTCTGAATGACAGCCTTGCTGGATAAAGTAATCTTGGCTGCATGTTCTTCTCATTTAATGCCCTGAATATATCTTGCTAGCCCTTTCTAGCCTGTCAAGTTCCTCTGGATAGGTTTGATGTTGTTATGATATTCCTCCCTTCATACGTAAGGAATCTCCTTGCCCTAGTTGCTCCAGGATAATTTATTTGGCACTAAGGTTTGCAAACTTCACTATTTTCTATTGGGGTGTTGATCTGTTTTTTATTAATTTTGGGAGGGGTCCTCTCTGCCTTTTGAACATGAATGTTTGTTTCCTTTCCCAAAGGAAGGAAGGTTCTCAGCCATGATTTCCTCAAATATACATTCCAACCCTCTCTCTCTCCACTCCTTGGATCCCAGTGATTCTGACATTCATACTTTTCAAGGCATCATTAAATTTTCTGTCTTTCTTCATGTTCAGTTGTTTTTCTCTCTTTTCCTCAACTTCCTTCCTTTCCCTCAGCCTGTGCTCTAGATCACTTATTCTCTCATCCGCCTCATTAACCCAGCTCTTAGAGCATAAAATTTAGACTGCTTCTCACTGAAAGCATTTTTAAGTTTGGCCTGATTTGGTCTCATTTCCACCCTTAGAGATTCTATATTGTCATGTAGGCTTTTTTCAAACCTAGCTATTAACTTTGTAATTGCTATCCTGAATTCTATCAGCAACCTCTTGTTGTAAGTTCATCCTTCTAGTCATTCTGTCCAAGGAAGGGTGGGTGAGTGGACGAACAGAATCCAAAATATTAACCACAACTCAAGAAAACTGGACCCTAGAAAGGTTCTGAAGTAGTTGGAAGTCACCACAGAAAAGCAAACAAAGCCAAAATGAATGGAACAATAAAAAAGAGGTGGGGAGAGAGAGAGACTATAATCTCACAAAGTGGACAAAGCGGGGTGATCTACTTGTTTCTGATTGAATTTTGGTCTGTGTTAGAAGATGTTATTTGCCAAAATTGAAAAAAAAATCTGCATATATTTAATATTGAATAAAGTGAAAACAAGACTAGAATGATACATAATCTATAAAATGTAGATGAGAAAAAAGGTTAAAGGGTGACTTAAAAACATAAACTGGTAAAATAAGAATCTAGTTGAGATGGGAAAAAAGTAAAAAAAAAAAGTAAATAAAAGAAAAGAAATGTGAAGTTTTAGACTGAAAACAAGTCATGAGGAAACACCTGGAGCTCAATATACTAACTTCCCCTAGTGCTTGAATTTTATAATCCTATGGGATCTATAATCTTGTCATTCATATGTTCTTCCCATCTGTCCTTTGAGGGGAGAGGACTGCTGTTCTGCTTCTCAGGTTTCTTTGCCTGGGCAGTGGTTCCCCACCCCTTGTCAGGGGAATGGGCTCAAGGTGAGCTCGTGGTCTGATGTAGCTTTTTTTCCCTGGTGGCTTTCTGTGCCTCCTCAGTGGTTCAGAGTAAAAATGGCCATGCTGGGATCTCTGGCCCAGAGACATAAGATTGCAGTTCCCTTTCTTCAATAAATCATCTCTAGGTTAAACTCTTTCCACTTTTGTGTGCATGCACTAAACCCATAGACTCTTGCTCTTCACCCCCACTACATTTCTCCCAATGGGGTATCCCAGGGGCCCACAACTGACACTTTGCTTTGTGCCATTTTGACTACAAGCAGTTGTGGGTTCGTGAGTACACCATGTTTTGCTGTTCCTAGGCCATGGTGAGTGCCATCCTACTGTCCTTTTCTGGGGCCGCCTCTGCTCTGGGAGCTGTTACCCAATGTGGGAGCAGCTATTTCATCTTTTGCAGGGGATGTTTAACACAGCCTGCATGTTCCAGTCCTTTTTAGGTTGCTCAGGCAAAGAGTGATCTCTCTACCAGTCCACTCATGGTTTATGGCAACCAGAGCTGAGAGTCCCTTCTGGGCTCACTGACCATAACAAGTTTCCATGCTCCACTGCTTGGGCATTCTATCAGATCAGGCATCCCCATTCTTTCTGTGTATCCTGGGATCCTGACACCACAATGACCCATCCAGAATTCTGCTCTTTTCATTCTCTGGACGGACCCCTTTCAGAAAAGGGTGTCTCTCACTGGAGAAGGTTTCTAGGTGTTCTGATTTTGCACTCAGGTGTTATATCACTTTCCAGTAGCTGGCTTATGGATGCTCCCTCCCCCCTCCATTTATCTCCCAATATTTCCCCACAGATTCATGATTCTGCATCTCCTACCTTGCAAAAAGTTGTTATTCTTCTGCATTTAGAGTTCCAGATATATTTTCTTACATCTTAGGTTGAACTTGTGTGTGTTCAGATTGGTTTTATATATATCCAGCTACATTCAAGGCACCAGATCAAATGAGGTCCCCTACTCTGCTGCCATCTTGCTTAGAATTAACCCCCATGACTTTCTTTTATTAACTTTTTTATAGATTTCAGTATGCAAATCTTTCACCTCTTGGGTTAAATTTGTTTCTCAATATTTTATTAATTTTGATGCTTTTGAAAGTGAATTTTTAAAATTTATTTTCCAGATAGTTTATTGTTAGATTCCAGAAACAACTAACTTTTTATGTTTATTTTGTATCCTGCACCTTTGCCAAATTTGTTTGTCAGTTCTAATAAAATCTTTAGGATTTTCTACATATAAGAGTATGTCACCTTCAAACAGAGACAATCTTATTTCATTATTTCCTATTAGCGTGTCTTTTATTTCTAATTGATCTGGCTAAGATTTTTCACTGCTGTGTTGAAAAAGTGTGGTGAGAGTGGGCACTCTTGTATTGTTTCTGATCCTAGCCCCCCAAAAACGAAAGATTGGTGTATGATGTTCCCTGTAGTCTTGTCACATATGGTCTCTACTATGTTGAGGTACATTTTATTGATACCTAAGTTGTTGAGAATTTTTATTACAAAAGGATTTTGAATATTGTCAAATGTCTTTTCTATATCCACTGTGATGATCTGATTCTTATCCTTCATTTTGTTAACTGGTATATCACATTTATTGATTTGTATTTGTTGAACCATCCTTTAATACCAGGGTTAAATTCTATTTGATCTTAATGCATGGACTTTTAATGTGTTGTTGAATTCAGTTTACTAAGATTTTGTTGAGGATTTTCATATGTACATTCACCAGGTATTCTGGCCTGTAATTTTCTTTTCTTTTTTTTTTTTTTTTTTTTTAAAGAATTTATTTGTTTATTTGACAGAGAGAGAGATCACAAGTAGGCAGAGAGGCAGGCAGAGAGAGAGAGAAGGAAGCAGGCTCCCTGCCGAGCAGAGAGCCCCATGTGGGACTCGATCCCAGGACCCTGAGATCATGACCTGAGCCGAAGGCAGAGGCTTAACCCACTGAGCCACCCAGGCGCCCCAATTTTCTTTTCTTGTAACATCCTCATATGGCTTTTGTATCAGAGTAGTGCTGTGTTCATTAAGTGTACTTGTCAGTGTTCCATGCCATAGTCTTCTATTTTTTCAAAGAATTTGAGAAGGATTGGTATTAATTCTTTGGTAGAATTTACCAGTGAAGCTATTCCTGTGTTTTGGGAGATTTGTGATTGCTCATTCAGTCTCTTAGCCTTATTCATCTGTTCAGACTTTCTGTTTCTTCATGATTCAGTCTTCAGAAGTTATATCTTTCTTGGAATTTATCCATTTTTACTACATTATCCATTTTTTGGAAGGCAACTCTTCATAGTAGTCTCCTATTATCTTTTTTAATTTATGTTGTATTGCTTGTAATATATTCTTTTATTTATTATTTCATTTAAATAAAGATTAAGGTCTTCTCTCTTTTTTCCCTAGTTAATCTAACTAAATGTTTGTCAATTTTATCTTCTTTAAAAAAAAATCCACAACCGGGTTTTCTTTTTACTGTTTGTTTGTTTGTTTGTTTTGCCATATTACCTTGATTCACCCAATCTGGTATAACATTCTCTGTCTTTTAATTGAGGTGTTTAAACCATTAACATTCAAAGTCATTGATATTGGATTAATATCTTCCATATTTCTTGCTGTTTTCTATCAGTTGCCATTTTAAAAATTTCTCTTGTAGTCTTCCACTTTTTCTTACACTCTCTGGTTTTATTTATTTTTTAATTTTTAAAAATATTTTATTTATTTATTTATTTTAGAAGGGGAAGGTTATAGGGAGAGGGAGAGAGAAAATCTCAAGTAGACTCTGTACTGAGTTCATAGCTCAATGAGGGGCTCAATCTCATAAACTGAGATCATGACCTGAGCTGAAATCAAGAGTCAGATGCTTAACTGACTGAGTCACCCAGGTGCACTTTCTGATTTTAACTGAGCTTTTTGTATAATACAATGGCATTTCTCCTCAGTATATCTATCATAATTCTTTTTTTCCCTTTTTATTTATGTAGGGGCTCTTTAGGGTTTTCAGTGTACATTTAAAACTGATCTTTTTGAATAATCTCTTTCAAATAACACTTATCTGTTTCACTGGTAGCTCAAAGAGCTTATATCAGAATATTCTCAATTCCTCTTTCCTATTTCTTACAACATTATTGTCATTCATTTAATTTATCTAGAAGCTTTAATTACCAAAAATGTTTTGCTACTATTGTTTTAAACATTTATCTATTAGGTGATTTGCAATTTTTATGTTCACATTACCATTTTCCTATCAGTCTATAGAAATAGTGCTTTTATGCTTATAAACGTCTAGGAAGTCATGTCTGAACATTGTCACTGAGGAGTCTCACCACTTTTACTTTACATTAGTCCCCCCATTATTCTAGCTATCAAGAATATATGTAGCGATGGATACCAGCACATGTTCAGGTATCCGGTTCTGCCAGTTTATTTTGCAAAATTTTCTTTTGTGTACAAGAAGAGATTAAAAGTATGGCATTCAGGAAATCAGAGTGTCCAGGTCTGCCCCCATAGACCCAGGCACCTGCTGGTCTGACCATCCTCTAAGAAACTAAGCTCCAGCCTAGCACCTCTGTACCAAGGATCCAGACTTTTCCCTAAAGTCCTAGGCTTCATTTTTATCCCAGCGTCAGGCCAGTCCCTGTGCATAGGGTCAATACACACAGACCCTTCAAAACAGGGTTCATATCTCCAGGCCCCTAGCTCACACCAGTGTCTTCTGTGAACCAAGTTTCCAGCAGAACTAGGTTTCAGGAATACTCCAGTGGCCCCCAGGTCCAGGCCTGCCTGATGGAATGATACTTCAGAATTGCCCCCATGGACAAAAACTCAAGGTCCATCCCAGCACCAGACTGGCACAGGGTTTAGGCTTATCCCTAGTGTCTTAGGCTTCTGGATCAACACCACAATCCCAGACATCAGGATGCCTCTGTGAATAAAGGCAGCAAATGTGCTCCCAGTGGACCATGGGACCAGGTCAGTCCCTATGGATCCAAGTTCCAGGCCCACCTTTGTGGACTCAGCTAACAGGGCTGCCCCCACAAGCCCAACTGCCAGGCCTTCTCCAGTAATCTTTGGTCCTTAATTAACTTTCATAGACCAAGGATCCAGACATGCCCATGCAGAACTCAGTCTCAGGCCCAACATCACAGACTCAGCACCAGGCTCACCAGTGGCCCCAAGTCATAGGACCACTCCAGTGGAAACTGGCTCCAAGATTGACTCTCAAGACCAGATTTAGCCATCTGCTAACCCAGGCACCATACTGGCCACCCCAAGTGCTCCAGCAGCAAGTCCACCAACAGACCTTAAATGAAGGCCACACAAAATCTCTGGTCAGTTTGAATGGTAAAGGGCCTAACCTGCCAAAGTGAGTCTATAAAGCCTAGGAGAGTTGCCCACACCTTCAAATGTGATGACACCAATATGAGGCCACACAGGTCATGAATAAACAAGGAAACACGACACCAACAAAACTGACTAATAAAGTACCAATAACCAACCCTAGAGACATGGAGAGCTACCAAATTTTTAAAGAAAAAAATCAAAATAATCATCTAAAGAAGCTCAGTGAGCCACAGAATAATACAGATACATGACTAAATGAAATCAGGAAAACAATACATGAGCAGAATACGAAGTTTAACAAAGAGATAAAAAAACATTTAAAAAAATCAAACAAATTCTGGAGCAGAAATCAAAACACATTGACTGAACTGAAAAATTTCATGGAGAATTTCAACAAAAGACTTAATCAAGCAGAAGACAAAACCAGTGAGATTGAAGACCGATACTTTTAAATTACCCAATAAGAAGAACAAAAAGAAAAAGATAATGATAAAAAATGAAGAAAGCCTATGTGTCTTATAAGATAATATAAAAAGAGAAAAATGTATGCATTATGGGAGTCCCACTAGGCCCAGGGAAAAAGAAATAGGGCATAAAACATTTTTAAATAAATAATGACAGAAAATTGCCTTAATCTGGAAAAGGAAATGTTATTATCAGAGAATTTCTGAACTAATACTTGCAGACAAGCAAATTATGTGATGATACTGACAGACAAACAAACAAAGACCTGCCAACCAAAAAAACTGTAGCTGCCAAAGCTGCCTTTGAAAAGGAAGGAGAGACAATCACATTCCCAAACAAAAGATGTGGGAGCCTATCATCACCAGACCTGCCTTACAAGAAATGCTAAAGGTAGTTCAAGATGAAATAGAAAGATGTTAACATGAAAAGATTTTAAGGTATGAAACTCACTATAGAGGTACGAATTTTGTCAAATTCAGAATATTCTAATATTGTAATGTGGAGAGTAAATAATATTTCTCCTATAAAAGTTAAAGGGGCGCCTAGGTGGCTCAGTGGGTTAAAGCCTTTGCCTTCAGCTCAGGTCATGATCCCAGGGTCCTGGGATCAAGTCCCACATCAGGATCCCTGCTCAGCGGGGAACCTGCTTCCTCTTCTCCCTCTGCCTGCCTCTCTGCCTACTTGTGATCACTGTCTGTCAAATAAATAAATAAAATCTTTAAAAAAAGTTGAAGTGCAAAAGTATAAAAATAACTACAGCTACAATATTTTTACTGTATACACATATATAAAAATGTAAATTGTGACATCAATATATAAAATGTGAGGGGAGGATTTCAAGTGTAGAGTTTTTGAATATTGTTTGTTTTAATTTGTTATTAGCTTAAAGTTATTAATCTTATAAATATAAGGTGTTTTATGTAAGCTTCATTTTAACCCAAAGTTTTTAAAAATCCAGAACAGATAAACAATATAAAAAGAAATGTATCAAAGCATACCACTACACTACAGAAAAAACAAACAAGCAAACATTAAATCTCAGACAGGCAGAGGGGAACAAAACAAAGTAACTAGAAAACAATCAGAAAATAATGAATAAAACTAAAAGCTTTTCTGTCAATGATGAGGAAAAAGACATGAATCCCAATTTTCATTATTTCTATTCAATACAGTACTAGAAATCTTATCCAGAGCAATTAAGCATGAAAAAGAATTTAAAAAAAATTCAAATCGAAAAGGAAGAGATGAAATCGTCTCTGTTTGCAGATGACAGGATCTCATAGAAAGGAAACCCCTTATAATGAAAAAAATAATAAATGCAGTAAATTTGCAGGATACGAAATTAACATAGAAAATTCAGTTGTATTTCTATAGAGCAACCACAAAGTATTTGAAAAAAAAAGTATGGCAACAACCCCATTTATATCAGCATAAAAACAATAAAATAGAAATCAATTTAACCAAGAAAATAAGAGATCTGTACCCTGAAAATTATAAAACCCTGGATAAAGAAATTTAGTAAGACGCACCAAAACATGTAAAGCTATCCTGTGTTCATGAATAAGAATTAGAATTATTAAAATGTCCATGCTACCCAAAGCAATCTAGAGATCAATGCAATCTCTACTAAATCCCAGTGACATTTTTAACAGAAATATTTATCTTAAAATCCAGAAGTTCATATGGAACCACAAAAGACCAAAGAAGTGAAAACAGTCCTGAGCAAAAACAGCAACATGGTCACTATAGTTATCACTGCTCTATGTACATTTGAAGAGAGTAAGACAGTAAATTTTAAAAGTTTTCATCATGGGGGAAAATAACTATTGTGATGGATGTAAATTTATTGTGGTAATAATTTCAAAATAAATGTAAATGAAGTCTTTATGCTGTCACCAGAAACTTACACAGTTTCAGTGCTGTACGTCAATTTTATCTCAGTAAAAAATTAGTATAAAAATTAATAATAGAACTACCATATGATTCAGCCATCCCTCTTCTGGGTGTATACCAAAATGAAAACAAATTAGTATCTCATAGAAATATCTGCCCTCCCATGTTCATTGTAGTATTATTCACAATAGTCAAGATA